>NW_012115555.1:1827811-1843115 GCF_000951035.1 Colobus angolensis palliatus | reverse complement strand
GTGTTATAATTGCCTAGCTGGAGGCTATGGGCTTGGTCCCCAAGACAGACCTCCCAGCTAAAGTGGAATCCATTACTTTCCCAGCTTTGTTCTTTAGCACGGGCAGGAATGTTTGGGAAAGAGGTATTGACTGCATTACACAGTTTCAGGCTACCTGCAGCTTAGATTTTAAGGCATTTCTTTTGCCGTGATATAGCCATAATAGTGTTTGGGCAGGTACACAGTAAGAGTTATAACATTTATAACTTACACACAGTGGGAGGATAATGGAGTGATATGTAGTGTTATCTGGCACCTTAGTCCAATATGTGCCATTATTGAGAGACTCCACTGGAAGTAAATCTATCCTTTCTAGCCAAGCAGTTACGTTATTAAAGGTTGGGAAGAGAGTGTCTGCCCAGGTGACAGGGCGAAAGAAAGGCAGATCTAAGATATGAGCCCAATAGAGTACAGCAGGTACAGGTTGCAGACAAAGTGAGAACATAAAAAGGATCAATACCCAGTGTCACTTCCAAGATGGCTGAATAGGAACTGCTCCAGTCTGCAGCTCCCAGTGAGATCAATGTAGAAGACAGGTGATTTCTGCATTACCAACTGAGGTGCCTGGTTCATCTCACTGGGACTGGTTGGAGAGTGAGTGCAGCCCACAGAGGGCAAGCTGAAGCAGGGCGGGGCACTGTCTCACTGGGGAAGTGTAAAGGATCAGGGCATTTCCCTGAAGTCATGGGAAGTCATGACAGCCTGCACATGGGAAAAATGGTACACTCCTGCCCAAATACTGTGCTTTTCCCACAGTCTTAGCAACCGGCAGACCAGCAGATTACCTCCTGTGCCTGGTTCGGTGGATCCCACGCCCACAGAGCCTTGCTCATTGCTAGTGCAGCAGTCTGAGATCAACCTGTGAAGCTGCAGCCTGGTATGGGGAGGGCTTCTGCCATTGCTGAGGCTTGAGTAGGTAAACAAAGCGGCTGGGAAGCTTGAACTGGGCAAAGCCTACCACAGCTCAGCAAGACCTACTGCCTTTATAGGCCCCACCTCTATGGGCAGGGCATAGCTTTAAAAAAGGCAGCAGACAACTTCTGCAGACTTAAACGTCCCTGTCTGACAGCTCTGAAGAGAGCAGTGGTTCTCCCAGCATGGTGTTCAAGCTCTGAGAATGGACCGACTGCCTCCTCAAGTGGGTCACTGAATCCCACGTAGCCTGACAGGGAGACACCTCCCAATAGGGGCCGACAGACACCTCATACAGGGGGGTGCCCCTCTGGGACGAAGCTTTTCTGTTCTGCAATATTTGCTATTCTGCAGTCTCTGCTGGTGATACCCAGGCAAACAGGGTCTGGAGTGGACCTCCAGCAAACTCCAACAGACCTCCAGCTGAGGGGCCTGTTAGAAGGAAAACTAACAAACAGAAAGGAATAGCATCAACATCAACAAAAAGGACATCCACACCAAAACCCCATCTGTAGGTCACCAACATCAAAGACCAAAGGTAGATAAAACCACAAAGATGGGGTGAAACCAGAGCAGAAAAGCTGAAAATTCCAAAAACCAGAAAGCCTCTTCTCCTCTAAAGGATTGCAGCTCCTTGCCAGCAATGGAACAAAACTGGACAGAGAAGGACTTTGATGAGCTGACAGAAGTAGGCTTCAGAAGGTTGGAAATAACAAACTTCTCCAAGCTAAAGGAGCACATTCTAACCCATCACAAGGAAGCTAAAAAATATGAAAAACAGCTAGATGAATGGCTAACTAGAATAAACAGTGTAGAGAAGACCTTAAATGACCTGATGGGACTGAAACCACAGTACAAGAACTTCATGAAGCATGCACAAGCTTCAATAGCCAATTGAATAAAGTGGAAGAAAGGATATCAGTGATTGAAGATCAAATTAATGAAATAAAGCAAGAAAACAAGATTGGAGAAAAAAGAGTAAAAAGAAATGAACAAAGCCTCCAAGAAATATGGGACTATGTGAAAAAACCAAATCTACGTTTGATTGGTGTACCCGAAAGTGACGGGAGAATGGAACCAAGTTAGACAACACTCTTCAGGATATTATCCAGGAGAATTTCCCCAACCTAGCAAGGCCAACCAACATTCAAATTCAGGAAATACAGAGAATACCACAAAGATACTCCTCGAGAAGAGCAATCCCAAGACTCATAATCATCAGATTCAACAAGGTTGAAATGAAGGAAAAAATATTAAGAGCAGCCAGAGAGAAAGGTTGGGTTACCCACAAAGGGAAGCCTATCAGACTGACAGCAGATCTCCCGGCAGAAACTCTACAAGCCAGAAGAGAGTGGGGGCCAATATTCAACATTCTTAAAGAAAATAATTTCCAAACCAGAATTTCATATCCAGCCAAACTAAGCTTCCTAAGTGAAGGAGAAATAAAAGCCTTTACAGAGAAGCAAATGCTGAGAGATTTTTGTCACCACCAGGCCTGCCTTATAAGAGCTGCTGAAAGAAGCACTAAATATGGAAAGGAACAACTGGTACCAACCACTGCAAAAACATGCCAAATTGTGAAGACCATTGATGCTATGAAGAAACTGCACCAATTAATGGGCAAAATAACCAGCTAACATAATAATAACAGGATCAAATCCACACATAACAATATTAACCTTAAATGTACCTTAAAATGCCCCAATTAAAAGACACATACTGGCAAATTGGATAGAGTCAAGACCCATCAGTGTGCTGTATTCAGGAGACCCATCTCATGTGCAGAGACACACATAGGCGCAAAATAAAGGGATGGACGAAGATCTACAAAGCAAATGGAAAGAAAAAAAAAAAGCAGGGGTTTCAATCCTAGTCTCTGATAAAATAGAATTTAAACCAACAAACATCAAAAGAGACAAAGAAGTCTGTTACATAATGGTAAAGGGATCAATTCAATAAGAAGAGCTAACTATCCTAAATGTATATACACCCAATACAGGTACACCCAGATTCATAAAGCAAGTCCTTAGAGACCTACAAAGAGACTTAGACTCCCACACAATAATAATGGGAGACTTTAACACCCCACTGTCAATATTAGACAGGTCAGCAAGACAGAAGGTAAAAAGAATATCCAGGACTTCAACTCAGCTCTGCACCAAGCAGACCAAATAGACATCTACAGAACTCTCCACCCCAAATGAACAGAATATACATTCTTCTCAGCACCACATCACACTTACTCTAAAACTGACCACTTAATTGGAAGTAAAACATTCCTCAGCAAATGTAAAAGAACAAAAATCACAACAAACTGTCTCTCAGACCACAGTGGAATCAAATTAGAACTCAGGATTAAGAAACTCACTCAAAACTGCACAACTACATGGAAACTGAACAACCTGCTCCTGAATGACTACTGGGTAAATAATGAAATGAAGGCAGAAATAAAGATGCTCTTTGAAACCAATGAGAACAAAGATATAATGTACCAGAATCTCTGGGATACATTTAAAGCAATATGTAGAGGGAAATTTATAGCACTAAATTCCCACACGAGAAAGCAGAAAAGATCTAAAATCGACACTGTAACATCACAATTAAAATAACTAGAGAAGCAAGAGTAAACAAATTCAAAAGCTACCAGAAGGCAAGAAATAACTAAGATCAGAGCAGAACTGAAGGGGATAGAGACACAAAAAACCCTTCAAAAAAATCAGTGAATTCAGGAGCTGGTTTTTTGAAAAAAATCAACAAAATAGATAGACCGCTAGCAAGACTAATAAAGAAGAAAAGAGAGAAGAATCAAACAGATGCAATAAAAAATGATAAAGGGAATATCACCACTGATCTCACAGAAATACAAACTACCATCAGAGAATACTATAAACACCTCTACACAAATAAACTAGAAAATCTGGAAGAAATGGACAAATTCCTGGACACATACACCATCCTAAGACTAAACCAGGAAGAAGTTGAATCTCTGAATAGACCACTAATAGGTTCTGAAATTGAGGCAGTAATTAATAGCCTACCAACCAAAAAAAGTCCAGGACCATACAGATTCACAGTCGAATTCTACTAGAGGTACAAAGAGGAGCTGGTACCATTCCTTCTGAAACTATTCAGCCTGCCAAACTCTTGCAACCTCTGCCTATTACCCAGTTCCAAAATCCCTTCCACATTTTTGGGTATCTTTTCAGTGATGCCCCACTCTACTGGTACCAATTTACTGTATTAGTCTGTTTTCACACTGCTGACAAAGACATAACTGAGACTGGGAAATTTACGAAAGATAGAGGTTTAAGTGGACTTACAGTTCCACGTGGCTGGGGAAGCCTCACAATCATGGTGGAAAGCAAAGAGAAGCAAGTCACATCTCACATGGTTGGTGGCAGGCAGAGAGAGAGTCTGTGAGGGCAACTCGTTTTCAGAACCATCAGATCACCTGAGACCCATTCACTATCACAAGAACAGCGTGGGAAAGACTTACCCCATAATTCAATCATCTCCCACAGGGTCCCTCCCACAACGCGTGGGAATTACCGGAGCTACAAGATGAGATTTGGGTGGGGACACAGAGCCAAACCATATCACCCCAGAACAAATGGACTTAACGGATATTTACAGAACATTCTACTCAACAAATGCAGAATATACATTATTTTCATCAGCACATGGAACATTCTCCAAGATAGACATTATGATAGGCCACAAAACAAGTCTTAATAAGTTTAATAAGAAAATCAAAATTATATGAAGTACCCTCTTAGACCACAGTAGAATAAAACTGGAAATTAACTCCAAAATAAATCCTCAAAGCTATACAAACACATGGAAATTAAATAATCTGCTCCCAAATGATCTTTGGGTCAACAATGAAATCAAGATTGAAATTTTAAAAATATTTGAACTGAGCCATAATAGTGACATAACTTATCAAAAACTCTGGGAGGGCCGAGCGCGGTGGCTCACGCCTGTAATCCTGGCATTTTGGAAGGCTGAGATGGGTGGATCACCTGAGGTCAGGAGTTCAAGACCAGCCTGGCCAATGTGGTGAAACACTGTCTCTACTAAAAATACAAAAATCAGCCAGGTGTGGTGGTGCGTGCCTATAATCCCAGCTACTCAGCAGGCTGAGGCAGGAGAATTGCTTGAACCCAGGAGGTGGTGGTTGCAGTGAGCCAAGATTGTGCCACTGCACTACAGCCTGGGCAATAAGAGGAAAACTCTGTCAAAACAAAAACAAAAACAAAAACAAAAAATAAACTCTGGGAGACAGCAAAAGTGGTGCTAAGAGAAAAGTTCATAGCATTAAATGCCGACATCAAAAAGTCTGAAAGAGCACAAATAGACAATCTAAGGTCACCCTTCAAGGAACCAGAGAAACAAGAACAAACCAAACCCAAACCCACTAGAATATAAGAAATAACAAAGATCAGAGCAGAAATAAATGAAATTGAAACAAAAATTACAAAAGGTAAATGAAATGAAAAGCTGGTGCTTGGAAAAAAATAAACAAAATTGATAGACTATTAGTAAGATTAACCAAGAAAAGAATAGAGAAGATCCAAATAAGCTCAATTAGAAATGAAACAGGAGGTATTACAACTGATACCACAGAAATACAAGAGATCATTGAAGGCTACTATGAACACCTTTATGCAGACAAACCAGAAAGTCTAGAGGAGATGGATAAATTCTTGGAAATACACAACCCTCTTAGATTAAATCAGGAAGAAATAGAAACTCTGAACAGACCAAGAAGAAGTAGCAAGATTAAAATAATAATTCAAAAACTGCCAAAAAGAAAAAGTCCAGAACCAGATGTATTCACAGCTGAATTATATCAGACAGTCAAAGAAGAATTGGTATCAATCTTACTGAAACTATTCGAAAAGATAGAGAAAGAGAGAATTTTCCCTAAATCATTCTATGAAGCCAGTATCACCCTAATACTAAAACCGGGAATATGCATTAGAAAAAAGAAAACCATATACCAATATCCCTGATGAACACAGGTGCAAAAATCCTCAACAAAATACTAGCTAACTGAATCCAATAGCATGTCAAAAAGATAATATGCCATGATCAAGTGGGTTTCATACCAGGGATACAGGGATGGTTTAATATATCCAAGTCAATAAATGTGATACATCACATAAACAGAATTAAAAGCAAAAATCGTATTATCAACCCAATAGACACAGAAAAAAACATTTGACAAAATTCATCATCACTTTATGATCAAAACCCTGAGTAAAATTGGCATAGAAGGGACATACATCAAGTTAATAAAAGTCATCTATGACAAACCCACAACCAGCATTATACCGAACAGGGAAAAGTTGAAACCTTTTCCCCTGAGAACTGCTCTTTCAAGAAACGAGAAATCTGACGTTCACCACTAACATAGCATTGGAAGTCCTAGCCAGAACAATCAGACAAGAGAAAGAAATAAAGGGCAACCAAATAGGTAAAGAGGAAGTCAAACCACCACTGTTCACTGATGATATGATCATATACCTCAAAAACCCTAAAGACTCATCCAAAAAGTTCCTAGATCCAAAAAATGAAGTCACTAAACTTTCAGGATACAAAATCAATGTATACAAATAAGTAGCACTGCTACACACCAATGACCAAGCTGAGAATCAAATCAAGAACTCAATCCCTTTTACAATAGCTGCCTGAAAATAAATTTAAAAAATACTTGGAATATACTTAACCAAGGAGGTGAAAAATCTCTACAAGAAAAGCTACAAAACACTGCTAAAAGAAATCATAGACGACACAAACAAATGGAAACACATCCCACACTCATGGATGGGTAGAATCAATATTGTGAAAAGGACTATACTGCCAAAAGCAATCTACAAATTCAAGGCAATTCCCATCAAAATACCACCATCATTCTTCACAGAACTAGAAAAAGCAATTCTAAAATTCATGTGGAACCAAAAAAGAGCCCACATAGCCAAGACAAGACTAACCAAAAAGAACAAACCTGGAGGCATAACATTACCTGGTTTCAAAATATAATATAAGGCCATAGTCACCAAGACAGCATGGTACTGGTATAAAAGTAGGCACACAGACCAATGAAACAGAATAGAGAACCCAGAAATAAACCCAAATACTTACAGCCAACTGATCTTTGACAAAGCAAACAAAAACATAAAGTGGGGAAAGGACACCCTATTCAACAAATGGAGCTGGGATAATTGGCAAGCCACATGTAGGAGAATAAACCTGGATCCTCATCTCTCACTCTATATAAAAATCAACACAAGATAGATCAAGGACATAAATCTAAGACCTGAAACTATAAAAATTTTAGAAGATAACATCGAAAAAACCCTTCTAGACACTGGCTTAGGCAAGGATTTCATGACCAAAAACTTGAAAGTAAATGCAATAAGAACAAAGATAAATAGCTGGGACCTTAATTAAACTAAAGAGCTTTGGCACGGCAAAAGGAACAGTCAACAGAGTAAACAGATAACCCACAGAGTGGGAGAAAATCTTCACAATCTATACATATGACAAAGGAATAATATCCAGAATCTACAATGAACTCAAACAAATTAGTAAGTAAAAAACAAAAAATCCCATAAAAAATGGGTTAAAGGCATGAATAGACAATTCTCAAAAGAAGACATACAAATGGCCAGCAAACATATGAAAAATTGCTCAGCATCACTAATAATCAGGAAAATGGAAATCAAAACCACAATGCAATAGTATCTCACCCCTGCAAGAATGGCCATAATCAAAAAATCAAAAAATAATAGATGTTGGCAAGGATGTGGTGAACAGAGAACAGTTTTCCACTGCTGGTGGGAATGTAAACTGGTACAACCACTATGGAAAGATTCCTTAAAGAGTCCTGAAAGTAGAACTACCATTTGATCCACCAATCCCACTACTGGGTGTCTACCCAGAGGAAAAGAACGCATTATACAAAAAAGATACTTGCGCACACATGTTTATAGCAACACAATTTGCAATTGCAAAAATGTGGAAGCAACCCAATGAGCAGATAAAGAAACTGTGATCTATCTATCTATCTATCTATCTATCTATCTATCTATCTATCTATCTATCTATCTATCGTATCTATAGATATATAGATATGATGGAATATAGATATGATGGAATACTACTCAGCCATAAAAAGGAATGAATTAATGGCATTTGCAGTGGCCTGTTTGAGATTGGAGACTATTATTCTAAGATTCTAAGGGCAGTAACTCAGGCATCGTATGTTCTCACTCATAAGTGGCAGCTAAGCTATGAGGATGCAAAGGTGTAAGAATGACACAATGGACTTTAAGGACTCAGCAGGAAAGGGTGAGAAGGGGGTGAGGGATAAAAGATTACAAATTGGTTGCAGTGTATACTGCTTGGGTGATGGGTGCACCAAAGTCTCAAAAATCTTTACTAAAGAATTCACTCATGTAACCAAACACCACCTGTTCCCCAATGACCTATAGAAATAAAATTTTTAAAAAAGGAATAGAACAGAATAGAAACCCAGAAATAAATCCACATATTTATAGCTGACATATTCAATGAAGCTATGAAGAACATTCACTGGGGATATGACATCCTTTTCTATAAATGATGCTGGGAACACTGGATAACCATACGCAGAAGAATGAAACTGGACCCCTACTTCTCCCCATATACAAAAATCAATTCAAGATAGATTAAAGACTTAAACATAATACCTGAAACTATAAATCTGCTAGAAGAAAACATAGAAAAAATTTTTCAGGACATTGGTGTAGGCAAAGATTTTATGACTAAGATCTCAAAAGCACCAGTAACAAAACCAAAAATGGACAAAGGGAACTATATTAAACTAAAAAGCTTCTGCACAGCAAAAGAAACAATCTACAGAGTGAAGAGAAAACCTCTTGAATGGGAGAAAATATGTGCAAGCTACTCATCCAACAGGGGATGAATATCCAGAATTTACAAGGAACTCAAACATCTTCAAATTAAAAAAATAAATAATCCTGGCCAGGTGTGGTAGCTAATGCCTGTAATGTCAGCACTTTGGGAGGCTACAGCAGGAGGATCGCTTGAGTCCAGGAGTTCAAGATCAGCCTAGGAAGCATAGCTAGACCTCAGTCTCTTACTAAAATTAAAGAAAAAAAAATAGCCTGATATGGTGACATGAGCCTGTCATCCCAGCTGAAGGACTGAGGCAAAAGGATAGCTTGAGCCCAGGAATTTGATGCTGCAGTGAACTATGGCACCACTGCACTCCAGCGTGGGCAAGATCTAGTCTCAAAAAGAAATAAATAATCCCACTTTTAAAATGAGCAAAGGACATGAACAGACATTTCCCAAAAGAAGACTGACATTTGTTCTCTTCATTGAGAAAAGAAAAAAGAGAGAGCAAGAGAAAGAAAAGAAGACATATAATGGCCAGCAGGTACACGAAAGAATGCTCACCATCCCTAATTACCAGGGAAATGCAAATCAAAACCAAAATGAGGCCAGGTCACAGTAGCTCGTGACTGTAATGCCAATACTTTCAGAGGCCAGTGTGGGAGGATCGCTTGAGCCAGGAGTTTGAGACCAGCCTAAGCAATGTAGTGAGTGAGATCTCATCAAAAACAAAACAAACAACCACAATGAGATACCATTTTACCCAGTTAAGATGGCTATTAAGAAAAAGACAAAAAATAAAACCAACCAAACAAACAAAAAACCACAGGTGTTGGCAAGGATATGGAGAAAAGGGGACTCTTATTCACCATTGCTTGGAATGTAAACTAGTACAGCCACTATGGAAAATAGTGTGGAGATTTCTCAAAAAACTAAAAATAGAACTACTACACAATCAAGCAATCTCACTAATTAGTATTTATCCACATGGAAAAGAGATTAATATATCAAAGGGATACATGCACTCTTTATTGCAGCACTATTCACAATAGCCAAGATATGGAACAACCTAAGTGTCCATGAATGAATGAATGGATAAAGAAAATGTAGTATATATAGACAATGAAACTATTCAGCCATTGAAAAAGATGAAATCATGTCATTTGCAGTAACATGGATGGAAGTGGACGTCAAAATATTAAGTGAAATAAGCCAGGCACAGAAAAACAAATATCACATGTTCTCACTCGTATGTGGGAGTTTAAATAAAGTTGATCATATCAGGGTAGAGAGTAGAATGACAGATACCAGAGACTAGGAAGTGGATGGAGATAAAGAGATGTTGCTTAATGGTTATGAACCTATACTAATATACGGAATAAATTCTAATGTTTGATAACAGAGTAGGGTGACTACAGTTAACAACAATGTATAGTATTTTTCAAAAAAACTAGAAGAGAGGACTTGAAATGTACCCCATGCATAAAAATGATAAATGGTGGGTGATAGATGCCCTAAACACCGTGACTTCATCATTACATTGCATGCATGTGACAAAATACCACATGTACTCCATGAATACGTTCAAATATAATGTATCAAAAACTTTAAAAAATTAAAAACAAAAACCAATCCCCCAATGAAATATGTAGTTTAGTTTTTATTTTACAGAAATAAAGCATAATGAAATTTTCACTTATACATTCCAAATCTTCAGAACTTACATCATTAAGTAAACGAATACATCAAAATATTAAGACACATATTTTTCATTTCTAAATTACAACCAGTTGGTAAATAGGCAAAAAAAAAATAGATGAATAAATAGAGTGACAAGAAAAAGAAGATAGTAGAGAGCCAAATCCAGAGGAAAAGGAAAGAAAATAGGAGCAAGTATAGGAATGAAATTGTCCTTATATGGAGGCTCACTTACCTTTAAGCTAAAGAGACTTAATATTCAGGATCCTTCTTGCAGGAGCCTTTTAACATCATATATTTTTGTACAATCTGCAAAAAGTAACATAATTTAACAGCAAATTGTTAAGACTGTTGTCTTTCTTCATTCTGACTTCTCATCCATCATACATTTTGTCCCTTATTAGGCAGCAATAGTGACCATAGATATTTCAGAGATTCAAGTAAGGGAAAGTTAACTTGGGGATACACAAGGTAGAAAAGGTATTTGTGGTTTTACATTCACTCCATGCATAGTTAAATTATTACATGGGTTTAATCAGGGACATAGATAGGTTTAAACTAAGGATGCCTGATTCTAATACTAATGATCTTAGAACTCTCAAAATTGTGTTTTATGTGCTTACTAATCACCCATAGGCCTTGATTCTTCAATGTAAAGCCATAATAATATATTGTTACTTGCCAACATTTGATATTGTTTACCTCCTCTCTACCCAGAGAGAAGCAGAGAAGTAGTAAATAAAAGGCATCAACTCATTATTTTAGTCATTTGCTCTCTGTCACACTATTGTACACTACACTCTAGCCATACTGGACTCCTTACCTTTACCAGGCCATGTACTTGATGTACTTGACCATTCTCTTTCCCCAGCCTCAAATGAATCTGCCCAAGCACATCTATACAGGTTATTATTAATTTCTTGCTGATATTACTTGAAATACTGACATTGATGAAGATAATCTCTCATCTCTAATTTACTATGACAACAATGACATCAATGATAAACTGGTTAATGAGTGTCATTAATTCTAAGAGTATCTAAGATTAATGATTACCATATAATAACTAAAGAGGAATAAAATTATTTTTCTTCTAGTCTAAGACATAATGTATGTTTGATCAGTTGTATGCTCCCACCAAGGAGTGACTCTGGTTTGCTGGTCAAAGTGGTAGATTATGATAGTCATAACACATTGTTTGGTTTTCTCCCAGATCCACACTATATTAATGCAATATATACGCTTGGCTACTGGAAGATGTCCAATATCAACTTCCACTTCTGAAATAAGAGATTATGAAGGAAGAGACTAGTAAGACCTGAGGTTCCAACTCTATCCCCAGTTGTAAATAAAAAACAATACTATGGATTGCCTTCCGCTTTTTGGCTATGATGGAATAACTTGTACAATATTAATGTTCCTTCTAACAAGAATGAGTAAAGCCAAATAACACATAAAAAATAGGCCAGGCACAGTGGCTCATACCTGTAATCCCAGCACTTTAAGAGGCCAAGGCAGGATGATCACTTGAGCCTAGGAGTCTTAAGACCAGCTTGGGCAACATAGCAAGGCCCAGTCTCTACAAAAATAAAAAATCAACTGGGCATGGTGGTGCATGCCTATAGTCCTAGCTACTTGGGAGGCTGAGGCAGGAGGATTGCTTGAGCACTGGAGCTCAGGAAGCTGAGTCTGCAGTGAGCTATGATCACACCACTGTACTCCTGCCTGGGTGAGAGAGCAAGACCCCCTGTCAAAGGAAAAAAAAAAAAACTACAAAAAAGATATGCTTGAGGGAATAATAAAACTCTTAAGGTGATCACAGTTTGAGAAGACAAGATCATCAAAAGAAGATAACAAGAGAGGAGCCAACATCCTCCAGTTCCTTTACTCCTAAAGAAATTATCTTATTTTTAGGGCAGAGCAATAGACCAATAATTCTAGCAGACAACTTATGGCCATGGAGAGACAAAGAATGGTGTTTGGGGCTGCCAAATTTAAGGGATCAGGATGTCAGTGAAACAGTAGTCAATGACAACCAGAAAAAACTTAAACCCTGCTTCAAGTCAGATCCATTCCATATTAAAATAAGGATCACTTTCCACTCTATATGCCTGACAGAGGATAGGGCAAATTCCTTCTGGAAGAAAAGTGCATCACTGAGAAAAATAATGAATAACTTAATTATTGGATTAGAGATAAACTTTACAATAGCTATAATGAATATGTTCAAGATAATAGAAATCATAATGAAAATTTTTTTTAAAGAAATAGAATGTATAGAAAATAAATAGAAATTCTAGAATTAAAAAATGACGATATGAATTTTTAAAAACTCCTATAGATGGGTCAATACTGGCAAAAATAACAAAGTAAGAACCTCTAAAAACTCTCCTCTCCATAAAAGCAACAAGAAAAGTGACAAAAAATGTAAAACATCAACTTTTTCAGAACTCTGGAAATTAACCAAAGTCTTGCAGCAATCCAGGGAACATTCACTAAAGAAAAACAGTTTTGTGACATTTTAACTGGTACAATTCCCATTCTGTCCTATCAGGCTCTGCAGTAGACTTGAAAACCAACAAGCTGTAATCATGGTGAAAACCAGCAGCCTGGAGGGAACAGCATAGAGCTGGGGCTTTTCCAAAACCTCGTGATCAGAGAATTGTCTTTATTTTACCTGTCTGGTGGTTTCCTGGAATACCCAATTTGCAAAGTAGGTCTCATTTGACCTGATTGGGAATTTGCCCAGTGCAAAAATCTTTTTCCATGAAAATATTTACTGGAAACAATTAAAGGCAACTGAGTTGCCTGAGGCAGTGGATAACAGTTGAGGAAAACGAGAGATTAAATAAAAAGCTTAAAGGGATAATCTGGGAAATGAGATGTCCAAGGGGCTTTGATTATTTCCATCATATTTCTGGAATTCTCGAAGGCCATGTACATATGCAGGACGGGGTGCATACTTAGGAAAGACCTGAGAAGATTGTAAGATTTCTTCTTGGACTGGCCTTGGGGCTCTGTACAAGGAGGAAATAAAGGGTAAAACAGAGTTGTCAATTGTCTGAGTGAGTGTTGAAGGTGTTCACCAACATGCACACAGAACCTGCTGTGGTTTGAATATGGCTTGTCCTCATCAAAACTTATTTTGAGGCTTGGTTCCCAATCTGGTGGTGTTGGGAGACGGTGGCTTTAAGAGGCGCTTAGGTCATTAAGTTGGATTGTGTCTTTCTTGAAATACTGGGTTAGTTATCAAGTTCCCATGAGAGTGGGTTGTTATAAAGTGAGTTTGCCTCTCTTGTTTTGTCCTCTTCACATGTACCTGGTTCTCCTTTTGTTTCTCTGCCATGTTTTGACACAGCACAAGGACCTCCGCAGAAGCCACCGAATGCAGTTGTCTAATATTGAACTTTCCAACCTGCAGAACCATGAGTAAAATAAACCTTTTTTCTTTATAAATTACCTCATCTCAGGTATTCTCTTATAGCAACACAAAAGAAAGACAAAGCCTCCCCGGAAAGACTAGGAGATGTGTTTATTCCAGGCATTTTAGGAAACCTTTATTCAAACATTGGGTGACCACAGAGCTAACTGAGAAAAAGTTTAATAGCTACACATAACAAAGATTCAGACTTTGTAATATTTGTTCAGAAAAGTCACAAAACAAAACAACAACAAACAATGAAAGCAAACCCCAGAAGGGAAAGAGAGGGAAGAATCTGATTATCTGGATTGCCACATTATATTACACAAAATATCTAGTTTTCAACAGAAATTACAAGATATGCAAAGAAATAATAAAGTATGGCCTGTACATGGGGGGAAATTAATATATTAAAAAATGTCCCTAAGGAAGCCCAGCAATTAGACTTACTAGACAAAGACATTAAATAAGCATTTAAAATATATTCAAAGAACTGAAGGAAATCATGTTTACTAAAGGAAAGCATATGAATGATGTTTCGCCACACAATAGAGAGTATAGCGACAGGAATTATATAAAAAAAAGAACCAAATAGAAATTCTGGAGCTGAAAAATACAATAACAAAAATGAAAATTTCACCAGACTGGCTTGATAGCAGATTTGAGCAGGCAGAAGAAATAATCAACAAAGTTAAATGTAGGTTAATTTTGATTATCCAATTTGAGGAAGAAAAAAGAAAAATGAGAAAAGAAAAATGAACAGATCCTCAGAGACCTGTAGAACACCATCAAGCAGACCAAAATATGTGTAATTGTGGTCCTAAAATGAAAAAAAGAGTGCCAGAATGTTTGAAGAAATGACTGAAAACTTTGCAAATTTGATGAAAAATGTTAATCTACATATCTGAGAATCTTAATGAACTGTAAGTAGAACAAACTCAAAGAGATCCACACCTACACACATTGTATTCAATCTGTTGAAAGTTGAAGACAAAGATATCATCTTGAAACCAGTAAGAGAGAAGTGACTCATCACATTCAACCAAGAAGATTGACAGATGATCTTTCATTAGAAACCATGGAGGGTCAGGTATGGTGATTCATGCCTTTAATCCTAGCACTTTGGGAGGCTGAGGTGGGAGGATTGCTTGAGTGTAAGAGTTCAACACCCCATCCCTACTTAAAAGAAAAAAGTAAAAACACAAAAAAGACAGACAGAGGAAGAAAGAAAGAAAGAAAGAAAGAGAGAGAGAAAAGAAAGAGAGAAAGAGAAAGAAAGAAAGAAAGAAAAGAAAGAAAGAAAGAAAGAAAGAAAGAAAGAAAGAAAGA
>NW_012115555.1:1827201-1827761 GCF_000951035.1 Colobus angolensis palliatus | reverse complement strand
AAAGAGAGAGAAAGAAAGAGGGAAACCATGGAGGCTAGAATGCAATTGAAAGACATATTCAAAGTGCTGAGGGGAAAAGCTGTCAGCCAAAAACTCTAAATCTGGCAAAACTATCCCTCAAAAATGAAGGTGAAATTAAGGCATTTCCCAGTAAAAAGAAACAGAGATTTCATCATTAGCAAGATAGCCGTACTAAAACACTTTCTGGCTCAAGTGAAGGACACTAGAAAATAGTATAATATAGTCAAATCCATGTAAGGAAATAAAGATACCAATAAAGGTAACTGAAATAGGTAAATATAAAAGACAAGAAATGTACTTTTTAATGACTTTTTCTATTTAATTTAAAACTTCAGCAAACAATATTTATAAATCTGTGTTGACAGGCACACATGTAAGAATGGTGTAATTTGTGCAGGGCGTTGTGGCTCACGCCTGTAATCCCAGCACTTTGGGAGGCTGAGGCGGGTGTATCACAAGGTCAGGAAATCCAGACCATCCTGGCTAACAGGGTGAAACCCCGTCTCTACTAAAAAATAGAAAAAATTAGCTGGGTGTGG
>NW_012115555.1:1821743-1827006 GCF_000951035.1 Colobus angolensis palliatus | reverse complement strand
GTGGCGGGCGCCTGTAGTCCCAGCTACTCGGGAGGCTGAGGCAGGAGAATGGCGTAAACTCAGGAGGCGGGGCTTGCAGTGAGCTGAGATCCGGCCATTGCACTCCAGCCTGGGCGGCAGAGCGAGAGTTCGTCTCAAAAAAAAAAAAAAAAAGAAAGAAAGTGTTTGTATACTATTGAAATTAAGTCGGTATTAATACAAACTTGATTATTAATATGCTAATTTTAATCTGTAGGGTAATCACTAAGACAAAAAAGTAGAGGAGCTAAAAAAAGTAGAGTAAAAGAAATGATAAGTGAATTAAAATGATACAATAGAAAATGTCTATTTAACATGACAAACAGCACTAATAGAGGAATAGAGGAACAAAAAAGATATAAGAAAAATAGAAAATAAACAATGAAATGGTAGACATAAAAATATGTTACAGTAATCACACTAAATAAAAATGCATTACACATTTCAACTTAGGTTAACAGAATGGATAAAATAAAAATGATACAAGTATGTATTCTCTGCTGGAGACAAACCTTAGACACAAAGTTACAGAGAGGTTGAAAGTACAAGGCGGGAAAAGATACACCATGCAAAGAGCAACCAAAAGAAAGCTGGAGTGGCTACACTAGTGCCAGACAAAATAGACTTTAATACAAAAATTACCACTAGAGAAAAGTAAGGACATTTTAATGATAAAAGAGAAATTTATAGCTGTAAATACCTACATTAAAAAAGAAGAAAAATTGCAAATCAGTAACAATCTTCCACTTTTAAGAAATTAGAAAGGAGGCCGGGTGCCGTGGCTCACGTCTGTAATCCCAGCACTTTGGGAGGCCAAGGCGGGTGGATCACTTGAAGTCAGGAGTTTGAGACCAGCCTGGCCAACATGATGTAACCTTGTCTCTACTAAAAATACAAAAATCAGCCTGGCATGGTGTCAGACACCTATAATCCCAGACACTTGGGAGGCTGAGGCAGGAGAATCATTTGAACCCGGGATGGGGAGGTTGCAGGGGGTGGAGATCAGGCCACTGCACTCTAGCCTGGGTGACAGAGCAAGACTCCGTCTCAAAAAAATAACCCTGTCTCAAAAGAAAAGAAAAGAAAAGAGAGAGAGAGACAGAAAGAAAGAGAGAGAGAGAGAAAGAAAGAAAAGAAATTAGAAAAGAGTAAGACAAACCAGAACTAGTGAAAGGAATGTTAGAATGGGAATAAATGAACTAGGAAATAGAAAAAGAGAAAACCAACAAAACTAAGTTTTTGCTTTTAAGGAATCAAAACTGAGGACACTTTAGCTAGACTAAGAAAAAAAAAGAAGAAGAAGAAAGGAATTGAATTACTCAAATCAGGAATAAAAGATGAGACCTTTCTACCACCTTACAGAATTGAAAAACAATTATAAGGGAATACTGTGGACAATTATATGCCAACAAATTAGATAATCTAGATAAAATGGACACATTTTGTGCTGGGCAGGGTGGCACACATCTGTAGTACCAGCTACTAGGGAAGCTGAGGCAGGAGGATTGCTTGACCCCAGGAGTATGGGGTATTGTACAGTTTAGCCTGGACAACATAGCAACCTGTCAAAAAAAAAAAAAAAAAGACAAATTTCTCAAAAAACATAACTGCTAAAACAGAATTAAAAAGAATACAATATTTCAAAGTATTTTATCTTTTATAATATTCTTTGACAAAAACAGAACGGAGCTAGAGATCAGTAACAGTAAGATAACCAGAAAATTTTGAAGAGTTTAGAAATTAAGAAATACAAATTAAAGTAATCCATAGATCAAAGAAGATAATCAGAGATTAAATCTAACTATTGTCAGATCCCTGACAATAAAAAATTGAAAATATCAGCTGGGTATGGTGGCTCATGCCTGTAATCCCAGTACTTTGGGAGGCTAAGGCAAGAGGATTGCTTGAGCCTAAGAAGTTCAAAACCAGCCTGGACAACATGATGAGACTCCATCTGTCCAAAAAAATATATAAGTTAGCTGGTGTGGTGCTGCATGCCTGTAGTCCTAGCTTCTTAAGAGGCTGAGGTGGGAGGATCACTTGAACCCAGGAGTCTAAGGCTGCAGTGAGATATGACAGCACCACTGCACTCCAGCCAGGGCAACAGAGTGAGACCCTGTCTTGAAAGAAAAGAAAAGGAAAGGAAAGAAAAATAAAAGAAGGAAGGAAGAAGGAAAATGGAAAATATTACAAATTGTACTTGCATTACAATATATTATAACATAAGATGAAGCCTAAGTCAGTTCTAGACAAAAATTATATGCTGTCCTAAGTACATATAATTAATTGGAAGAAAAGAAACACTGACAATCAATCACATACTTAGACCTAATAACTGGCCTTCAATTTTAAATATTTAATTTGTTCTTATAAACCTTGTCAATAAAATCAATCTAAATCAAAGAAAAAAAAATGTCAAATTTAACCCAACAAAAGTAAAAGTAAGGGAATTACATACATAATAGAAGAAAATAATTTGATAGGAAATAATAATAGAAAAAATCAACAAGGCTAAAGGTTTGTTTCTTCGAAAGACTAATAATATTGATAAAATTTTAGCAAGACTGTGGAAGATTTTAAAACAAGACAGAAGGCATGAAATTCCAATATCAGGAATGAAAAAGGTACTGTCATTACAGGTCCTATAGACATTAAAATTACAATAGAAAATATTATAAATAACTTCATGATGGCAAATTTGAAAAGCTAGATGAAATAGACATATTCTAGAAAATAACATTAAAATGAACTCAAGAAATAATAGAAAAATTTTCCTAATCCTGTATCTATTAAAGAAATTGAGTCGGTAATTACAAAACTTTCCACGAAGAAATCTGTAGGCAAAGATGATCTTATTGGGTGAATTCTTCTAAATATTCAATGAAGGTATTTGCCAACCTTACACAAGCAATTCCAAAAGACGGGTGAATAAAAGACCTTTACTCAACTCAGGCAGCAATATGCCAAATCCTCATAAGCATGAAGCAAAAACGAAAACAAAAAAGCAAAAGTAAGGCTCATCTCATTTTTAAACATAGATATAAAACTCCTAAATGATCTATTAGTCAATTAAACAAAACACTATGTAAAATAATAACCAAGTTGAGTTTATTCTGTGAACACAGGGTAAGGTTAATATATGAAAATCAAGCAATGAAAATAGTAACTTATGGTTGAAAAATCTGGTCAGTTATCACTAAAATCAAGTAGACAAAATTAGCATCATAGGGTAAGTTTAATATATGAAAATCAAGCAATGAAAATAGTAACTTTATGGTTGAAAAAATCTCTCAGTTACCACCAAAATCAAGTAGTCAAAATTAGCATCACTGATAATAGAACAAATCAACATCATGTGTCTCCTGATTCAATGCGCAGAGATACAATATCAACTATGAAGAACTCCTGAGTTTGTCACATCCTCTATGAGCTATTTAGTTCCTTTCTAATAAATGCTTTTTCTGCTTAATTATTCAAGGTTGCTTTCTGTTGTTTAAAATCAAGAACCTGCATTAGTACAGTAGTAACAGCTATTGAGCACTAATGCTCACAGCAATGTTTTGACATAGATATTATTTATCGTTATTCTAAGATGAGGCAATAGGTAGTTACAGTTAAGAATATGACCCCAAATCACATACACAATAATAGGTGAAAGGAAGATTAAATTTCAAGTTTACACCTGTCTCCAAATTTCATTCTTTTAAACTCTCTAACCCTTCTCCCTTGACCATGCTTGGCATTTTTTACTAAGTGATTTTAGCCAGGAACCTGATTTACCCAAATACGCAGAATCAGCAATCTTGTCTCCCTCCATACCCTTCCCTGGGATTTAAGGATGTCGGAAGTTAAGGAGAGAAGATGAACATGTGCTTTTACTGTGATGCTATCTGGGGAAGAGAAAAGTTGTGTAGGGTCCAGATAAAAATCATTGCCTCTCAGAGAACAAAGACATATGCTATTCCCAGGGGGCTGCTCATGGGATCTTTTTATAATGCTCCAAACAGTAAGACTAGATTAAGGGCTAGATGTAGGGTTAGCTCCCGAGTGATGGAAAAGAATCGGGACAGCTCCCTCCTGGGTATCTCTCTCTCTCTCTCTCCCTCTCTCTCTCTCTCTCTCTCTCTCTCTCTCTCCCCGCCCTCTGTCTCTCGACTCCAAACAGATGCAGCATCACAAGAGAACCTCAAGTTTTGTATTATTTATTCCAGGAACCGCAAAGGGAAGGTGAAAGAAATTTGGGGAGAAAAAATTCTCCCGTGAAAGCATGACAAAATAGGTGTTGGGGTGATGTTGATATTGAGATAGGCAAGTGCAGGCTCCTGACTGCCACCTGGGGATGGAGCAGGAGGGAGTGCTGGAGACTGTGGATTCGGAGGTTACTAGTGTAGACCTGCAGAGAGCCACAGGCCCGGATGAGTTCTCCAGAACAGCAGGTGTAGAATGGTAAGAGGAGGGCTGATGACTAACATCAGGTGTGTAGTTTTAGGAGAGAAAAAGAGCAATCAACAGAGGGGACAGGTTTTCATTCCTGCTTTGGCACCTGGAACAATGGGAAGGGTTTGATTGCCTGTGCTACTTAAATATTCTCCTTCCACGGCCTCTTCGTAGACTCTCTCCTCGCTCACCTTCACCTCAGATTGTCCCCTGGATTTGAGACCCCAACCATCATAACATGTTCAGGCTTCTGAACAGAGCTGTGAGTAGGGGGAGGGAGGGAAAATATCAGGGAAAAGGATTTATCTGAATGCATGTAGAGACTTCAAAGAAGGTCTTTTCCTGGGAAATTCTGGTAACATTTCTCTCTATCCAATAAAAAGTGGGTGAAAGGCAGCGTCACTAGTTTCTGGCAGACTAAGCCCCTGAGAAGGTCCTGCTGCACGGATGTGTGTAACTGAAACTGTGTATAGGGAGCTTGTGATCTATACAGAAGTAGCAAGGGCAAGAGGAACAAGAGAGGGTCAAAGGCACAGAGGCAGTGGGTGGGGAGACCCAGGCACGGAAGCCTGTGTTTCTCTGTGAATGCTTGGAAAGTCCCTGACTGGGTCCAAACAGTAGAATATGGCTGGATTCTAGAGTCTGTTTTCAGAATACTGAGAATTGATAAGGAAGCTCATTTTCAGACTTATCATTAGTTATGAGATGACAGAGGGTTAGGGAAGCCACAGTAAGAGGAAGAGATTCTAAGGCTAACTTCTTAGGACCCCACCCCATCCCTAAATTTTCAGGTGGGAGACAGAGGAGT
>NW_012115555.1:1818178-1821693 GCF_000951035.1 Colobus angolensis palliatus | reverse complement strand
CACCCCATCCCTAAATTTTCAGGTGGGAGACAGAGGAGTATTATGCATCTCTGTATCATTCTTTATTGGAGTGGGAAGAGAGAGAAAGGAGACAGGAGGGGAGGGGAGGGGAGGGAGAGATGAAGAGGGAGAGATGGAGAGGGAGAGGCGGGAAGGAGAGAAGGGAAGGAGAGAGGGAGAGAGAGAAGAGAAAGGGAGAGAGAGTGGGGAGAGAGGGAGATAAGTATAAATCATCAATTAATCTGTGGATGTCTGATTGGCCACTTTCTGGATTATTTCAGACACTGAAACTTGTGAATAATGGTAAGCAGGGCCTGGACCAGGAGAGCACTTCAAAAGATAAGGACATGTACACAGGATGTTAAAGCCTGCTAAACAGGTCCTCACAGGCCCACCTTTTACTGCTTCCTCTGGAATAAGCCTCTCCTGACCTTCCCTCCATGTCATTACCACTGTCCCCAATACCACAAAGTGGAAGATTGTGGAAATCCCTTAAGAAAAAGAAAAGAAGCTCATTGTCTACATCAGAAATTCTCCGTAACTCCCATCCTTCCACTTCCTTATGCTACCTGACTCCCTTCCTTATCACTCTACATCAGTTGGATTGTATCAACATTTGGCCTTTCTTAAAGCTCCTACTCTGGTGTCCAGAGGACAGATTTCTGTCCCAGAGCAGATATAAATGTTACAAGGGGAGTGTTTGATGGAGAAAGGACCCCATGTTACTTCTGCAGTTGAAATTAGCCTCTATATAAGGAATTAAAAGACTATGAAAAGAAAGCAATGATGGAGACATTATTCTCCGTATTGTCATGGATCAATGGCATCATCTGGGGATTAGGCCAATGGCTGTTTTGAAGGAGTATTTTATAAAGTAGACATTATCAGTGATGAATCTGAGTGTGTGTGTGAGTTGAAATGGAAATATAGTAAAGTGGTCAGACTCCTTGATGAATCAATGTTTGGTGTAAGGAAAGAGGAAGAGAGAGACAAGATAATATGAAAATCTGATGGCTGATAGAGGTGAGGAGCCAACATCACAGCTCGGGGATGATGTATTGCTGAATTCTCCCTGTTGGCCTGTGACAGCATTTGTGGTTAGAGACATGAGAAGTAAAAGAAAAACCCATGCCTAGAGGTATCACGTTTGTCAAAAATAATAGAAGAGAAAACCATGCCAGATAGTCTTAGAGAAGATAAAAAGTTATCACATGATTTCAGGGCATTGGGAAGTCCCTGCTTTTTCAGCCACTCCCATCTTATAGTTGTGTCTTAAATTTATCCATGAGAAAGTTGCTTTGGGTGAGTGGAGTTTGTTTATTGTTATAACTTCTTAAAATACAATATCCCTAGCTAGATTCAAGACATATATACCTGAGTCCCATGCAAATACGGGACACTATGGGTGCAGTAAATGAACAACCATATGGAAGAGTTACAGGAGCTAAGATGAAACATGAATCATTAAAAACTGAGGATAATTGAAGGATGTAAGTCCTACAGTGGGGTCTTTATTCTGAATCCTGCCACTAAGTGCTCAATAAAATCGAGTTAAATAAGTGAGTAAATGAATCAACAATTAAATGAATGAATAAGTATGGATTTTGTTTTGAAAGATAGAAAACATTCACAAAAGCAGAGATTATGAGGTATGGAAAAGGTTTTTTTCTAAGAATAGCCCCTTAAACATTCTTAGATTCTTGCTGTTTTCTGAGTATCCCAATGTCAACTGTCTATTCCACTTATTTACACAATGAGTGTTAATTGATAGACATTATGTTCTATTTAGTCAAATAAGCAGCAGGTGTATGGAGCTGAAAGAAAAACAGGGTTTGACAGTGTTTTCTCTTCTACTTAGTGTAACCTGTCTTATCTAGATATCTTTCACCTAAATCTCTGTTGGATTGAGCCACACTTACAGTTTCTCCTTTTCTTTTTCTTATTTTTAAAGCAAATATATGCTTTTTGTAAGACTTTTAAAGGCTTTATGCCTAATGACTTAGGTAAAGAGAGGAAAATTATCAAAAGAAATTTACAAATTCTAAAAATAGAAAAGACATCTTAAAAAGTTATATGAAATCCTTGAGATCTTAAAAAATCCCGAATAACCACAAGAAAAAGTAAAAAGATGAACAGAGTTGAAGAACTCACACTTCCCCATTTCAAACATATTACAAAGCTACAGTAATCAAAACAATGTGATACTGGCATAAAAACATACCAGTGGGACAGAATAGAGAGCCCAGAAGTAAACCCTCAAGTATCTGGTCAAATGATCTTCCATCAGGGTGCCTAGAGTATACAATGGGGAAAGGACAATCTCTTCAACAAATTGCATTGGGAATACTGGACATCCACATGGAAAATAATGAAATTGGATTCTTACCTGACACCATATGCAAATACAAAAATTAACTCAAAATGGATAAAAGACCTAGATGTAAGAGCTAAAAGTATCAAACTCCTGGAAGAAGTTCTATCAAACATAGAAGAAAACTTTATGGCATTAAATTTTGCAATTTATTGGATATGACCAAAAACAGGCAACAAAAAAGTACACAAATTCAACTTCATCAAACTTAAACATTTCTGTACATCAATGAAAGCAATCAACAGAGTGAAAAACAATATGAAATAAAATATTTGCAAATTATCTTTTCAATAAGAGGTTAATACCCAGAATATATAAGGATCTTCTACAACTCAACAGCAGCAACAATGACAAATAGCCTATAAACATCCTCAACAAAATACTAGTAAACTGAATACAACAGCACATTAAAAGGATCATTTATCATAATCGTGTGGGTTTTATTCCAGGGATGCAAGATGTTTCAACATACTCAAGTCTAAAAATGTGACATACTACTTTAACAGAATGAAGAATACTAACCCTATGACTATCTCAATAGACTCTGAAAAAGCATTTGGCAAAATTCAACATCCTCTCGTGATTTTAAAAAAAACTCTCAATAGATAAGGAATGCACCTCAACACAATGAAGGTCATATATGACAAACTCATAGCTAACATAATTCTCAATGGTGAAAAGTTGAAATTTTTTTCCTCTAAGACCAGGAACAAGACAAGGAGGTTCACTCTAACCACTTCTATTCAACATAGTACTGAAGTTCTAGCCAGCAATTAGGCAAGAGTGAGAAATAAAAATCATCCAAACTGAAAGGAAAAATGTAAATTGTCACTGTTTGTAGATGACATGATTATATACATAGAAAACCATAATGACTTCACTTAAAAACTATGAAGTAATAAAGAAATCTAGTTGCAACAGAATACAGACTGTACTGAAAACAAAAGGAATCTCATAAAGTTGCAGGATACAAAAATCAACATAAAAAATCGGTAGCATCACACTAACAAGGAACTATCTGAAAATGAAACCAATAAAACAATCTCATTTATAATAGCTAAAAATAAGTAAATAAATAAAATAATACATTTAACAAAGGAGGTGAAAGACCTATACACTTAAAACTATAAAATACTGTTGAAGG
>NW_012115555.1:1817239-1818028 GCF_000951035.1 Colobus angolensis palliatus | reverse complement strand
ATCAATTGATTTTCAACAAAGTTTCCAAGAACCAACAATGGGTAAAGCATAGTCTCTGGATATCCACATGTAGAAGAATGAAACTAGACTCTCATGTCACACCATATACAAAAATCAACTCAGAATAAAGGCTTATACATAAAGCCTGAAACTGTAAAACTACTACAAGAAAATACAGAAGAAAAGCTCTGTGACATTAGTTTGGGCAATATTTTTTTTTATATAATCCCAAAAGCACAGGCAACAAATGCAAAAATAGACAAATGGGATTATATCAAACTAAAAGTTTCTTTTTCTTACAGTCAAGGAAACAATCAATAGAGTGAAGAGACAACCTATGGAATGGGACAAAATATTTGCAAACCATATGCTCGATAAGGGGTATAGGAATCCAAACAACTCAATAGCAAGAAAACAGTCTGATTTTAAAATGAGCAAAGGATTTGAAAAGACATTTCTCAAAAGTTGACATACAAATGGCCAACAGGCATATGAAAAAAAATGCTCAACATAGCTAATCAGAGAACTGGAATCCTGGTGCACTGTTGGTAAGAATGTAAATGGTGCAGCCACCATGGAAAACAGTATGAGATTTCCTAAAAAGTTGACGAATAAAATTATCATATGACTCAGCAATTGCACTTCTAGATACATAGTCAAAGGAAACAAAATCAGCATTTCATAGAGATATTTCTGCTCTCATGTATATTGCAGCATTATTTACAACAGCCAATGGGTGTGAACAACCCAAAAGTTTACTGACAGATAAATGGATAAAGAAAATGTGGT
>NW_012115555.1:1815231-1816652 GCF_000951035.1 Colobus angolensis palliatus | reverse complement strand
GGATATAGGGAGTTGTTTCCTGAGTATAAAGTTTCATTTTGCATATTAAAAAGTTACAGAGTTGTCACACAACAATGTGAATATTGTTTACCCAACTGAACTGTACACATAAAAGGGTTAAGAGGATAAATCAGATATGGATGAGACTCAAGGTATGATTCATTGTGAGGCAAATTGCTCTCCAGCAGTGAAATTGAGTATGCTATTTGCTTCCAAAATATAATGATGGGACAGGCATAGGATAGAAGTTCTTATTCCAAAAAGGAGGAATGGGAGAGAAGAAAGGTGTACCAGGTCCTGAGCAAGTCAAGTTTCCAAAATAATCTTTTCGAATCAAGGTTCTGCCCTCCAGGCACACTGGGGAGGTGGCCTCTGCCTCATGGCTTTGTGCAGCCCTGCACTCATAGTTGCTCCCTTTGGTGGCCCTACCCCTGAGGCAGCTCTGTGCCCGAGGCTCTCCCAGGCTGAAATTGTATACCGGTGGTTCAGTTGGTCTAGGGCGCCAGGGGTGGCCTTACCCTAATGCTTCACTGGGCATTGTGCAGTGCAATCTCTCCATGGTGGCCCTGCACATGGTGGCTTTCTGCCTACACTCTGTGGCTTTCCAGAGCATCCTTTGAAATCTTGGTGGAGGTTACTATGCCCCCACAGGTTTTCTGAGCACAGCACACATTAAACCAGGATCTGTTGGAGCCACACCTGGGGTAGCCTAGGAGTCCTGTGATGGAGTGTGGAGAGCAGAGCCTCAAGGTGGCCCATGGTAGTGAGTGTCGAAGCCCCACAAGTACCTGCAGACCCTCCTTTGAAATCATTCTGTCCCCCATGCCCTTGCATTCTGTGCCTTGGATAGGAGTGGCAGCCCTGATCTGAAATGCCTTTGGGTCATTCTTTCATTGCCTTGATGAATAGCACGCGGAGTTCACTGAGATCATTGATCCATACTAATTTCCTCATCCAATGGTTACATAGACACACCACTGGTGTTCTCTCCTGAACATGCTTTCTTAGTTTTTACAATATGGATAGGCTGAGAATTTTCTTAATCTTTAAATTCTGCTTCCTTTTAAATTAAAAAGTCTATCTGGTGCCATCCCCTTATCTCGGCGGTAGGGGCTGACAAACTTGAATTGAGAGGGTGAACTAGAGGAAGTGGGGGACATCTTCTCTCCCGTCCCGGTGAGGAGTTGCTGCAAGCTCCCTGCTCCTCCTCTCCCTGATCCACCGGCCTGTGCAGCCCATGTGATCCAGGGAAGCTGGGGTGCCCCCCTCACCCCACATCTGACTGGCCTGGAGGCGGGGTCCCCTCAGCCCTCAGGGTTCCAGCACCACTTGTGTAGGTCCATCTGCCATGCGCCATGTGTGCATATCGGGCAGGGGGAGCCGCACCAGCATCTAGTTTTCAGTGGAAACTTATTGAGTGA
>NW_012115555.1:1813014-1814446 GCF_000951035.1 Colobus angolensis palliatus | reverse complement strand
TAGACCCAATCATTTTACGCCTTAAGCTTTGTTTGAATTTCGCGCCATAAGTTGTGTTTGAACTTGTGTTAGCCTATATAAACAGCCTGTAACAAGCAGTCGGGGTCCCAGGACCAACTTAGAGCTTGGGACCCTAGCGCGCTAGTAATAAATAACTCTCTGCTGTGAACCTCGTGTCGGTGATCCTTCGTGACGACCCCTGCCCAGGAGGGAATCGAGAGTTCGGTTCCAACAGGATTACAGGCTTGAGCCACCGCGCCTGGCCTTAAACTTATTTTCTCAGAGCCTGAAAGTCCAAGATCAAGTTGCCAGCGAGGTAGTTTCCATTCTGAGGCCTCTCTCGCTGGCCTGGAGATGACTAGATGACTGCCTTCTCACTGTGTCCTCACAGGGCCTCTGTGCATTTGCTCTCCTGGTGCCTCTTCCTCTTCTTATAAAGACACCAGTTTCATTGGCTTAGGGCCCTACCTAGATGACCTCATTTCACTTTAATTACATATTTAAAGGCCCTCTCTCCAAAGCAGTCACGTGAGGTGTTAAGGTTTCAACATAGGAATTTCAAGTTGTGGGGAGGGATACAATTCAGTCCTTAACAAAGGCATAGCTCCTGGAATAATTAAACTTGCAAACAATAGCAATTGCGCTTTGAGGCAGAAGCATGACCCTAAGCCAGGGTTTCTCAACCTGGCACCATTGCCATTTTAGGCTGAATAATTCGTTGTGCTGGGCGCTGTCCTACGCACTGCAGGATCATCCCTGGGCTACACCCACCAGATACCAACAGTGCTCCCCTCTCCTAGCATGAGAACAAAATGTTTGCAGACATTGGCAAATATCCCCTGGAGGCAAAAATCACTCCTGGTGGATACTGCTGTAGGCACAGCTCTTTCCGCAGCAACAAAGTGTAGAAGGACAGATTTCCTCCACAGAAGCTTCATAAGTTAAATAGGCCATAAATATCCTTGAGCTCTCTTAGCAATCCTTCAAGTTTCTGCCACCCTTGTGTGTGTGTGAGTAGATTTTTAAAATATATTTACATGTTTTGAGAATTTACACTTTTCACTTTTGGGACTAACAGGTTCCCATAGGTTTATTTGTTATGCCCAGACCGTTTATTCCCCGAAGAAGACCACCAGAGTCCAGAGTCAAAGCCAAGCGGCAAGGATCTTTACTGCAAGTTTGAACTTGGTCCCTCCGTTCCACAACATACAAGAGGGCCCCGAACAATGCGTGCGCTTGCTCTTTATAGCCTGAGGTAAACAGTACTTGTCAGGTTACAGAGGAACAAGGTATTTCTCTGGGTTACAGCATTACAGTTGGTTTACATTTTAAGTTATACTTTTAGCAGCTTTCTTATTGGTTCCTGCGCTTTTACAAATGGTTGTAACCTTATCGGAGATTCTCCAGGTGTTGTTTTTCTTCTAAAGTTGAG
>NW_012115555.1:1811538-1811844 GCF_000951035.1 Colobus angolensis palliatus | reverse complement strand
GCAAATTTTTCACAATCTTGCTCTGCCAGAGGAATGGTAAAAAAATAATCCTTTAGATCAATTATAATTAAAAGCCAGTCTTTTGGGATCATGGCTGGAGAGGGCAATCCAGGTTGGAGAGGCCCTATGGGTTGAATTACAGCGTTTACGGCTCTTAAGTCCATTAACATAAGCCATTTGCCTGATTTTTTTTTTTTTTTTTTTTTTTGAGTTACAAACACAGGAGAATTCCAGGGTGAGAATGAAGGCTCAATGTGTCTCTTTTTTAATTGTTCCTTTGCTAATAAACGTAAAGCCTCCAGTTTT
>NW_012115555.1:1802022-1809832 GCF_000951035.1 Colobus angolensis palliatus | reverse complement strand
GGACTCAGAGAGCCTCAGATTCAGAATGGACACAGACAGACAAACAGAGACGAGGCTCAGATTCAGAACGGACTCAGAGAGCCTCAGATTCAGAACGGACACAGACAGGCAAACAGAGACTAGCCGGCTTACCTATCAGCAGATCGATCCTGGTAGATCCGTTGACCAGGGGTCTGGTGGGCTTGGGGGAATCCCGGGAGAGCCCCCAAATGTTATGCCCAGACCGTTTATTCCCCGAAGAAGACCACCAGAGTCCAGAGTCAAAGCCAAGCGGCAAGGAGCTTTACTGCAAGTTTGAACTTGGTCCCTCCGTTCCACAACATACAAGAGGGCCCCGAACAATGCGTGCGCTTGCTCTTTATAGCCCGAGGTAAACAGGACTTGTCAGGTTACAGAGGAACAAGGTATTTCTCTGGGTTACAGCATTACAGTTGGTTTACATTTTAAGTTATACTTTTAGCAGCTTTCTTATTGGTTCCTGCGCTTTTACAAACGGTTGTAACCTTATCAGAGATTCTCCAGGTGTTGTTTTTCTTCTAAAGTTGAGATATATGGAGGAATGTGTTTGTGTCAGGCCCAGGAAGTGGAGGCATATGGGGGGATGTGATGTGTCAGGATCAAGGCTGTGATATATGGAGGAATGTGTTTGTGTCAGGCCCAGGAAGTGGAGGCATATGGGGGGATGTGGTGTGTCGGGCTCAAGGCTGTGATATATGGAGGAATGTGTTCTTTCATATTAGCCTTGGTATGAGAGAATCTGCCTTTTTACTTATGTTAAACTTACCATCTTCAAAGTTTAAAAGACTCTCCCTGTTGTGTGTTTCAGGATTTGGTGAACAAGATTAATGTAGTCTGACTTTTTCCAAGATTATAGACTTGCACCATATATGCTGTCTACAATGAACATCTTTTATTCCTCTTATAGTGACCACCCCATTCCCTAGATTGTTTCTGTTGTTTCTAGAGATTTGTCATCTCACTATGTCTTCTCCAAAACTCAGGACCAGTGGTGGAAGGCACTGTAGGAGCAGTGGGCACACTCCCAGGGGCTGAGCCTAGATGGATAGGGTCAGGAAGGAGGATGGACTTGGAAGGTCACACTAGAGGCACCAGATGATGTGATGGATGAAAAGGCACATTTAAAAGTAATACGTACGGCCAGGCGCGGTGGCTCATGCCTGTAATCCTAGCACTTTGGAAGGCCGAGGCAGGCGGATAACGAGGTCAGGAAGTCAAGACCATCCTGGCTAACACGTGAAACCCCGTCTCTACTAAAAATACAAAAAATTAGCAGGGTGTGGTGTTGGGTGCCTGTAATCCCAGCTACTTGGGAGGCTGAGGCAGGAGAATGGCGTGAACCCGGGAGGTGGCGCTTGCAGTGAGCCCATATCACACCATTGCACTCCGCACTCCAGCCTCCAGCCCAGGCAACAGAGTGAGACTCTGTCTCAAACAAAAAAAAAAAAAAAGGCCGGGCGCAGTGGCTCAAGCCTGTAATCCCAGCACTTTGGGAGGCCGAGATGGGCGGATCACAAGGTCAGGAGATCGAGACCATCCTGACTAATACGGTGAAACCCCGTCTCTACTAAAAAATAAAAAAAAAAAAAAAAACTACCCGGGCAAGATGGCGGGCGCCTGTAGTCCCAGCTACTCGGGAGGCTGAGGCAGGAGAATGGCATAAACCCAGGAGGCGGAGCTTGCAGCGAGCTGAGATCCGGCCACAGCACTCCAGCCTGGGCGACAGAGCGAGACTCCGTCTCAAAAAAATGTATGTTACAAATGCAACTCCTTTTGTGATAATTATTGTATCAAATTGGGCATTTCTGAGCTTACCCTGTTGTTCTCCAAAGCAGTTGACTAAGGCTGTTCTTATTTTTTCTTTAACCTTCCTGCCACCTTCAGATCGAATTTATTTGCTACACTAGTGCCAGGTTAATAGTCCTATAACACAACCATGATCATCTCACCTCCTCCTCAAAAACCTTCGCTGTCTCTCCACTGCCTGCAAAGTCCCACAACCTGAGCCTGGCATTGCAGGTTGTCTATAGCCTTTCCTCAGCCTAACCTTCCCGTGTCCTTACAAACATGGTGTGCTCCAGACAAACTGGACTTTGACATGACATATAAAATATGTTTTCACATTTCCCCCTTTACATCTTTCAAGGCATTTATTGGATGCTAGTATGATTCCCTCCTCAACCACAGAGCTCTCTGTTTTGAGGCAGAAAACAAAAGGCCCAGAATCAATTAACATCAATTTCCTGCCTTCACTTTCCTATGGCACTAAGTCAAGTCAGATCGGCAAAGCCTTTATAGCTGGTCCCAGCCTGACTCTCTGCCAAAACCTACTTACTAAATCCTCTGGAAATGAGGGCCGTCCCACTCCAGGTTGGCCTCATGAACACATCTCAGTCCCATCAAACCTCCCCTTGATTTTAAGGCTAATCCACGCTGGCCATGTATACAGTTTTTTTCTGTGGGTTTATCCCCTGAAATTCTACCACGTCCTTGGATTATCACCACACCCTTGATGCTGCCTCTGTCTCAAAGGACACTTTGGATTCTACCTGTCCTTGCTATCGCCTGTCTGGGCAGTGGTCTGCTTAACTGTAAGCCCCGAAGTCCTCCTTTCCCTCCTGGACTAAGCTTCTCAGATTTGCTCAGTTTAGTGGCAACTTCCTATTCAGTTGCTAAGACAGGAGTGACCCCTTGGTGTGGCCTTTGAGATTCTCTAGGGACCTCACAGCCTGGATGGCCTCCTGGGAGTTTGCCTGGCTTTACACTGAGCTGTAAACCATGAGAGGAAAGCTATTCATCCCCTCCAATTAAAGAGATCACCTCTAAGTCCTCTACAGAGTTGCTCTTTCCTTGTGTCTGAGGGTCTTCTCTGGTTCATATGTCTTTTGCAGAAGACTAGCAGTGAATTGATAACAGAGCCCTCTGGGCTCAGTGGCCAGTTCTATCCTTTTCCTTGGTCTGTCTCTGATTATTTACAAACATATAACTTTCTAGCCCCATCAAGGAAGTTGTCTTTTGGAATGAGAGCTATATAAACAAAAAAGATTAAGAACTTAGTAATGGATTTAATTTTCACCAAGAAAGGAGGCAATCCATTTCCTCACAAAACTTTCCAGAGAGCAGATGCAGCTCTCTGAGAAAGGAAGGAAATAGTTCCGGGGAGGGACTGCTGTTTGCTGGGCCACTTTGCATGTGACGAGAAAGTAAAAGCAGTACTGAAGCAACCTCATGGAAGGCTGTTTCTGCGGTAAGCACCTACATCTCCAAAGAGAACGTTCTCCATTCCCTCATGGGCCAATGGGCAGTGTGAACTGAGAGGGTCATTTGCGTCTGGCAGACTATTTCCCAAGAAGGGCCTGGTATACAGCCAAGCCACAAAGTTGGAGACACTGTGTGAGTGGAAGTAGACTGGTTTTTTCCTAGTTGCTTGTTTTCATCAAGCAAGCACCACATAAGTGAAAAGCAATTTTAAAAACTGATTTTTGGTTTTGAGAAAAGTCAAATGTACAAGGACATTTATGATTGCATAATAAAACTACACGCCTAAGAATATAAATATTTTATAATAGATTAGCTATTACACAAAAACATTCAAATATCTTTTAATTTTTTCATTTTGATCAGATGAAGACAGCCAAGGCAGGAAAGTGAGTGTACGGAAATGGAAAAAGAGGTGGATTAATGTTAGAGAAAGTAGAGATACCCAGAAGAATAAAACTGTGGTCCTAAGGCGAGAGAAGGTGGAATGGTTAGATTTTGCTCTCCATTAATAGAAGACCAGGTTGCTGTATTCAAAGGGTCTGGGGAGAAGAAAGGATGTGACAGCTACTAAGCACCTAGTAGACACCAAGGATTGTTCTTTACTATGTTAGACATAATTAGATGACTAAGAATTGAAGCTATACAGGCCAGGCGCAGCGGCTCACGCCTGTAATCCCAGCACTTTGGGAGGCTGAGGCGGGTGGATCACGAGGTCAGGAGATCGAGACCATCCTGGCCAACATGGTGAATCCCCATCTCTACTAAAAATACAAAAATTAGCTGGGGACAGATCCCTAGAGAGACCCTGCATCTGAATAAGGATAGATGTCAAGGAGAGATGTCAAGAAAGTGGAATGATCCACTGTGATGAAAGCAGCAGAGAAATCCACCAAGATAAAGATTTGATGAACTTAGCAATCAATTTCTGTCCCATCGAGGTCATGGACAAGGAAGTCAGACTGTGATGGGGCTGAGAATGCGTGGGAGGGGAGAAAGGAAACACAGAAGTATAGCATTTTCTATAAGGAACCTGGGAAGAGTAAAGAAGAGAGATGGGGTGGAAGCTAGGGAGATGAGAAGAGCCTTGAGGACAAGGAAGAATTGAGCCTAAATTCTAAACTGAGGAGAAGGATCTTGCAGCAAGAGACTGAATAGAGTTAACAGAGAGACAGAAGGGAGGATGGCTGAGACAAGCTCCCAGTGGAGGCAGGAGTGAAGGTTTTGACGGCAAAGGTGGAGGTCAGGGTTAGCCTGGAGCAGGAAGAGCCCCAGCCTCTGAGACTTGAGGAAGAAGAAGAAAGAGAAGCCAGGGTCTCAGAATGGTCAGAATGTCGCTGATGAAGGGTGTGCCTGACCAATTTTCTTGATAAAGTAAGAGGCAAGGAATTCCTGCTGCTATGTAGAACTGAATGTGGAGTGAGCGGAGAGTGATAAGGTTTGGAACTTCCACAAGGAGACTGGGATAATTAATTGATTGATCAATTAATTAAATGGTTTGCTGCCTCTTTTCTCTTTCTATCAATTCAAGTCAATCCTGCTTTCACCTGGCTCCAAAACAAAAACTGTGCCTGCTTGCCCTTAATCATAGATAAGGCACAACCCTATTACATTAGCAGGACATCTGCGGCTTTCACAATTTGACACCAGCCTGTTTTCTAAGCCTCGTCTCCTCCAGCTCCTCATCAGCTTGGCCACGCAGCAGTCCCCTGCCTACCACGTGCTTTGAGGCGTCTGTGCCTTTGCCCAGGCCGTCTTCCCTCCTTGCAAGGCTCTCATCCTCTTCTCCGCATCAGTAAACTCATATTTATCCTCCAAGGCACAGTTCAAATGTCATCTTCTCTCTAGCTTTTCCTACCAAGGACAGAATTAAGAATTCCCTTTTGTGTATTACACAATAATTTATTCTTCTTATAGTAAACATGGGAAATTGCTGTTTCAAATACATGGTGTCAGAAGCTGCTTTAATATTCTGGAGATGTAATTAATCTCAAGGAGGAAATTGACCTTTGATTTGGAAAAACACGTTAATGTGCCACTTCATTATAAATGAAATACCCAAAGCTCATAGAGACAGAAGTTACATGTTTCTGTGAAGCATATGGGGATATATGTTATTATAAAAACATTAATTTACTAGAGTTCTTAATGTTTTCCTTTTGCACTTCTTTAGATGTGACCTTATGCCTGTTCACCCAGGGGAAAGTTTGGATTTTTATCACAGAAGACCAAAAGCAAACAATATTCCAAAACAGAATATTGACAGCCATATCAAAGTCATAGTTTTTTTTTTTTTTTTTTTTTTTTTTTTTGAGACGGAGTCTCGCTCTGTTGCCCGGACTGGAGTGTAGTGGCCGGATCTCAGCTCACTGCAAGCTCCACCTCCCGGGTTTATGCCATTCTCCTGCCTCAGCCTCCCGAGTAGCTGGGACTACAGGCGCCCGCCACCTCGCCCGGCTAGTTTTTTGTATTTTTTAGTAGAGACGGGGTTTCACCGTGTTAGCCAGGATGGTCTCGATCTCCTGACCTCGTGATCCGCCCGCCTCGGCCTCCCAAAGTGCTGGGATTACAGGCTTGAGCCACCACGCCCGGCTCAAAGTCATAGTCTTAAAACTTGGACATTGGTAAAGAGAAAAGGGAGTTTCTACATTTACAAAAGTCGAGGTCCTTAGAGCTCTCTGCTGAGGATTCATTCTAGACTGAGATCACCTCTTTCGGGAGGTGGGCATGCACTGGCCACTTCCGTGTTCCCAAGATCTTAGAAACACCAGAACCCTCTCCTTTCAACCCTCTGCTACCTCCACATGGCACTAGAGCCCACAGGATCTACCTTGGATCTACAGCTTGGATCTACCCACACACATCCTAGAGTCTCGCGGGATTTTCTAGGGGTGTCCCTGGTCTGATAAAGAGACACTGTCTCTGGGTATTATCCTTTGCTATCCCAATTGCACTCTCTGTTTTTGTGGGGACACTTGGGAAGATGAAAAACACTCTGTCACCATTACCATCTTCTTCCTGTATCCCCAACATCTGACAAATTGAACATTATTTATAAGGTACTATGAAAACAAAAGGAAAAGCAAATTAACCAAACATTTTCAGAAGCCTTCAAAAGCTGTAAAAACCATTCGATTCAACATAAAAGGACAAAAACTTTAAAGTCAAGTTTTTGGCATATTGATAAAATTGGAGAATTGATTTGATGTATTAATTTCTGATTAGTTGATGGGCTGATTTTAGTGAGTTAACATGCAGTAAATTGGTTTTCAGGATGGTTATGGAGAGGGTAGAACTGGCCTGGAGCCAGGGGCCACAGCCCAGACCACACGGGCCCAGGATCAGGCTGCAGCCCCAGCCAAACTGGAAGGATGTGAGTAGGATCAGAGCCATGTTGGGGCTACCAGCAGCCAAGGTGGCTGAGCCCCATTGTCTTCACCAGGGATAATCAATCACAGATTAAACCAGCCATGGAAATGTTGGCAATTGATGGGGAGAGGCCAAGGAACTGGGGGCAGAGAACCATCAGAAAAGAGAAAAAAAAAATGCCACCTAGACCCAGCTTCCCACGGCCAGCATGCTCTGTAAGTTCATCCTCTGCCCAAGGATGTCATTCCCAAAATGGGGAGGGAGAGGGGAAGGAGAAGAAACCATAAAAGATTCCGCCTTTCCCAAAGAGATTTGAAGTTTTTCAAAAATACCTCTTTTAAACAGGAAGGGCTGTATCTATGCTTTTTGATGGCCAATTTTGGGGTTTTCCTACTATCATTTGGAATTGTTTCTCCAGAGTGTAATGAGACCAGTTATGTATTTTTAAAGTTACTTTTCTTTTCACAAATAAGTTTTAACATATAAATTTCAAACTATCTGTAGATACAAAGGAAGAGTGATTTTAGCTTAGAATTTTCCAGGAGATAGAGGTTGGAGCTCTGGGATCTAGAGAAGTCAGGAGATGGGAGGGGAAAGTTCTAAGGGAAGTGAGCAGTTCCCAGCCAAAGGACAGAAGTCCAGAGTTTGAAAAGTGATGGCCAACAAGAAATCTGCTGTGCTAGGGAGCTCCCCCAAATGACCACAACCTCCCAGGGCAGGAGGCTAGTGCAGGAGATGACATCAACCCCATATGTAAGCACACATTTGCATCACTTCTCTGTCCAGGAATTATCAGACATTCTGGTGACAGCACTGAGCCACTTGAATTCCTGCAGTTATACAGGCACTTGAAACTACTTAATTACTAGGGAAAGGATTGCCCCAGAAAGTTGCAGACCACATGAACATTTATTTTGCGCATTAATATAATAGACTTTCTCCTTTTTCCATAACATATTTAGTTCTGTGTACAGATTTCCAAGACAGCCATTCTTGATGGCAGGAACCATAATTGTGTTCCCAAAGCCTAGTATGGTGCTTAAAGCAAAATAGATTAAAAACAGAGCGATGCAGGCCGGGCGCGGTGGCTCACGCCTGTAATCCCAGCACTTTGGGAGGCGGAGGCGGGCGGATCACGAGGTCAGGAGATCGAGACCATCCTGGC
>NW_012115555.1:1799128-1801557 GCF_000951035.1 Colobus angolensis palliatus | reverse complement strand
CAAGTAGCTGGGATTACAGGCACCTGCCACTACACTCAGCTAATTTTCTGTATTTTTAGTGGAGACAGGGTTTCACTATGTTGGCCAGGATGGTCTCAATCTCTTGACCTGGTAGTCCACCCACTTTGGCCTCCCGAAGTGCTGGGATTACAGGCATGAACCACCATGCCCAGCCTTGTTTTTATTATAAATATATATCCCACTATGGGTAAATTGAGTACTTTTGTTCTAAAGTCATTGAAATTATTTTTTTTTTTTAGAGACGGAGTCTTACTCTGTTGCCCAGGCTGGAGTGCAGTGGCACGATCTTGGCTCACTGCAAGCTCCGCCTCCCGGGTGGTCTCACGCCATTCTCCTGCCTCAGTCTCCTGAGTAGCTGGGACTACAGGTGCCCGCCACCATGCCTGGCTAATTTTTTTTTTTCTTTTTTGAGATGGAGTCTCGCTCTGTCGCCCAGGCTGGAGTGCAGTGGCGCGATCTTGGCTCTCTGCAAGCTCCGCCTCCCAGGTTGTCGCCATTTTCTTGCCTCAGCCTCCCGAGTAGCCGGAAGTACAGGCGCCCACCACCACACCCGGCTAATTGTTTGTATTTTTAGGAGAGACGGGGTTTCACCGTGTGAGCCAGGATGGTCTCAATCTCCTGACCTCGTGATCCGCCCGCCTCGACTCCCAAAGTGCTGGGATTACAGACGTGAGCCATCGCACCCGGTCTTGTGTCATTTTTAAAGGACACTTTAGTACGTTTTTGTTGAACCTATGTTCGCCCCATTATTAGACTCTAATCCCAATAACAGTACCTCTCCCTGGAGCCGGTGTTATCCACTTTATTTACTTTTATCTGTTATCATTGACTTATTTATTTAATAATGTGCTAGCATTTAGGGGGGAAAGGAAGATTGTGTAACCAAAATTCAATAAACCATGGTCCCTTCTTACAGGCCCTTTCCATCTAGGAGGGAATGTGGGCCATACATATACATTCTGAGAAGACCAATAATGAGGAAGCCCTGGTGAGATGAAAGGTGTTTTGAACTGCGTTGCTTGCTGGCTGTGGCTATAAGAAGGTTCCTGGAAGCTTCTGCTCTTGCCTCCCCGGTGTTGGCCTTGAGCAATCACTGTCTGCTCCATGCTGTGAAAAACGATGGCAAGATCCTGATTGCCTGTCCAGCTGTTGAGGGGTGGGTGAGAAAATCCAAGCTGAAATCCTGCTGGAGTGGGAGGAGCTGGGGACTGCCCTAGTCATTGCCTCCTCCACCATCCCAGTTAGCAGTGCTCCCTATGTCTCCTAGTGCTCCCACCCTGAAGCCCTGACCTGAAGTGACACCCAAAGGGTAGTGACTGTGGTTTTGTGCTGGACTAGGACTCCAGCTGGCCCTTCTTTCTCTTTACACACATGACACTAACACAGATGGTCACTAATGGGCCAAAATAATAAGACCTTTAGGGAGTGCTGCCACCTCAAAAGAAAAACAGCAAACAGGACCATCTATGTTCTTGAAAGAAGTAGTAGAAAATACAGGCCAGTCATTTACAATGAGATTTAAAATTGCACTTTAAAAGTAAAAAGCTACTATAATAAGAAAAAAAAATAGAAAATATGGGAAAAACACCTAAAAGTTCTAGGTGTAAAATAATAATAATAATAATAATAATAAAAGCAAAAGCCACATTAATGGGATAAATAGTGGGAGAGATGCAACTGAAAAACAAAACAGAAAGTTGGAGGACTACACTGAGAAGCTAGCTCAGAACAAGAGAGGGAAGAATTGGGAAGTTATCAGTAGAAAACTCAAGGAAAAAAGGAGGAGAGAATCGTCCGAATATACATTATATGAGCTTCACAAAGACAAAAAAAAATAGAGGAGAAAAATAATTAAAGGAATAAAAAAGATGAATTCCCGGAATTAAAAGATAGAGAAGATCCATAATGTCTTACAGAGAGAAGGAAAAACCCACTCTAGACACACTAGCAAAATTTAAAAATATCAAAGACAATGAGAAAATTCTAAAAGATTCCAGCATGAAAGACTAACATGGGATTTTTTAACTGTGACATCGGATGTGAAAAAAAAATTAGAATGATCTTATTTAGAATATTAAAGGGAAAAAAACTTCCAATAGAATTTATTACACAGCAAAACTTTTTTCAAAAGTGCTTGTATAATAAAAAAAAATATCAAGCATACAAGGTTTCAGAAGGTTTGCTATGCAAATTCCCACGTTTGACAGGTTTTGGAAGAATTCTAATCAGAGAAAGCATTCTAGAAGGTGCCAAAAGATATGAGAAGTAATGTTGACCAAATACTTTGGTGAAGGAGAAAATATGTGAATAAATTTGAAAGCATGCTAAAGTTCTTATCCAGTCAGAGGGAAGCTGGGGGAGGTATCAGTAACACACACACACACACACACACACACACACACACACAC
>NW_012115555.1:1782438-1798008 GCF_000951035.1 Colobus angolensis palliatus | reverse complement strand
ATGACAAAATCCACATGCTTGATCCAATAGACTTGTACATGTATAAAATTCTGCATCAAATTTATTAGAGCCAATGTGAAATATTTACAGAAGTTGACCACACTCCAAGCCATAAAGGATTATCACGTAATTAAGTTTTAAGTTAATAACAAAAAACATACTTTTAAAAAATCTATGTATGTTATGAAATAAAAAACACCAAATACTCGATTGTTATTAAACAAAGAAGCAACATTCTTTATCATGAGTTCTTCATGGCTTTCCCATTTATTATCTCGTGGTTCCAGCTCCCACCTCACTTGGGGAGAGACGAAGGTGATGAGGGTCCTAACCAGGGCAGGATCAAAGCAGTGAAGACACTGTTCATTCATGCACAGATACCTCCTAGGCACCTATTATGTGCTAGGCATTATGCTAGACACTGTGGGATGAAAACAAAAAAACTAAGATTAGGGCTTCTCATAAACTATGCCACATAAATCAATTACTAGTTGTAATTTGATTAATTTGAAGTCAGAAGCTATGTCTGCCGCACTCAGAATAGGCATCCCTTCTTATTCATTGAGGAAAGAGCATTGGAGCAGGTTTTACCAGTCCACAGGCTACCCGAGAACCACCTAGGGCGCATGCTGAAAACACAGGTTCCCTGCCCCTGCCTTGGAAAGGCTTATCTAACCCATGAGGTCACGAGGAAACCCAGGAACATGTAGTATAACAAACTCTCCAGGTGATTCTCATTTGGAACCAGAGACCCAGATGATTTCCTAGCTCCTTCCAAGTTGAAACTCATCAATTTCATGGTCTTTGACACATGGCCTAATTTGGTTAGATTTATCTTTACTCTGATGTTAGCTTTATATATATATATATATATATACTGTACTAAATTCTCCCAGTGCCTCTTATCAGTCGAGCCCAACTAGAAGCCAAAGACAAGGGTGATGCCGTCCTCCAGCCTGGAGGAGGTGCCCGGGTCCTGGAGGGACAGACAGAGAGGACTAGCACCTCTGCCCTCCTCAGGGAGTCCACGGAAACTCCTTACACTCTGCTTTAGACCAAACATCTCCAACAATTACACATTTTTTCTTACACAATGAAATTTAATAATAATAAAAGAAAAATAACATTTTTGAAAGTGATCTAAAGTTTTAAGAGGTTTTTATTCCATTATGCAGCCAATGTTTTCCTTTTAAAGATTATTGGTAAAGTTTATTTTACTTTCTAACTCAAAATTTGTCCACAGAAACTTCTTGGGAAAGTAGGGTTCCCTGCATCGCAGATCGACATAGAGAGGATTTGTTGGAGCTCAGCTGCGCGGCGCTCTGACGGCCTTTTCTCTCCCTTCAGGGAGGGAGTCCCTTCTTGGAGGACGTGGTAACAGTTGGTGCAAGCCCCTCCCGTCCTCCAAAACTTCCTTTGGCCTCTCCTGTTGGCCTGGTGAATCCTTCTACCTTCTCACCCGGGCTCTTTCCCTCTTCACCCAGCAACAGACACATTCACTCAGAGAATTTCTGTGATTGGCTGAAGACAACAGGGGTCGCCCCCATCCTCGAATCTGTTTTCTTCCTCTTCACCTCCGCCTTGTTCCTGTACTCCCCACACGGACTGAGACTAATTTGGTTAAAGCACCAGAGTGTAATGGCCCTCAGAGCAGGGCTGGTCCTGGGGTTCCACAGCCTGATGACCCTCCTGAGCCCGCAGGAGGCAGGGGCCACCAAAGGTGAGTGCGAGGGCGAGGCGGGTGCGGCCGGGAGCAGAGATTTATGGAGTTGGGTTACATGAGGAGAGGACATGGAGGATGCTTGTTCCTCTCCCGCTCTGGTTTATGAGCAACTTCCTTCACCCAAGAGACACCCAATCCCCCTCACCTCTGTCACATCCACTCTGGACCTAAATGAAGGTGCAGCTCGGTCAGCTGCGCAGGTGCCCCATTCAGCCTTTGCTGATGTTCAGATTCCTTCCTCCTTCCTGAGACCCAAACCTCCACCCAACAGGTGCCAGCAAGCACCCTGATTTCTCTACCACCCCTGGCCTGGAGTGTGGCCCATCAAGTCCAGTTCTGTTGCGTATTTATGCCCATGCCAGTAGTTAACTGTTTACCTGTCTTTGTTTATTGGGAGACATGAGCTGGTTTGCGGGTCTACAGCTGGTTCATCTTTATTTCTTTTATTTCCCTGGCCCGCCATTGTGCTGGGTGCATGCTAGTTCCTCAATAACTGTTGTTCAAACAACTTCATAGAATTCTGCAAGTATTAGAACTTAATCCCTAACTTCCAGAAAACTAGACAACAGTTATGGAAGAGACACACTCAGTCATAATGCTCTGAGATGGAGGAGTTGGGACATGAACTTTGACTTCTGACTCCTCATCCAGTGCTCTTTGCAATGCCTTGAGTTGCCTCTTCTTATCCCCTTGGTCTCTGGGTCACTAACCTTAATTCTTACCCCTGCCAGCCGTGGCCTGTTTCCCCTTACACCCACCTGCACTGCATCTCTGTGCAAAGCTCCACTACTCTCCTGTCCTTAATCATTCCTCCTCATCCCACCCGCACAGTCCCACCAGCTCACAACACAGGACCTGACAACACAGACAGGGCAGACGACCACAGCCAAGATTTAAATTCTGGAACTCCAAGCATGATTTCATGCAGCCCCTCCTCTTCCCATCCTGATAGGCCAGACTGCACTGTCTCTGTGCTGGCTGCAGTGTGCTGGGATGAACCTCTTTCTTCCCGTGCTCTCCCTTGCCCTCTCCCAGGGCCAGTCCAGTGTCAGAGCAGGACTGTGTCCCCACACAGAACCCAGGACGGGGCCCAGGCTCAGGGACTCAACAATCACATATTGTGGATGAGATAGACACATTTTCTTCTCTCTCCTTGACCCTGAACTCACCAAATACAGCTGACCACATGGGCTCCTACGGACCCGCCTTCTACCAGTCTTACGGCGCCTCGGGCCAGTTCACCCATGAATTTGATGGGGAACAGCTGTTCTCTGTGGACCTGAAGAAAAGTGAGGCTGTGTGGCGTCTGCCTGAGTTTGGCGACTTTGCCCGCTTTGACCCGCAGGGTGGGCTGGCCGGCATCGCCGCGATCAAAGCCCATCTGGACATCCTGGTGGAGCGCTCCAACCGCACGAGAGCCATCAACGGTACCAGCCCTCCCTCTGCCCACCCAGTCAGGTGGGAAGGTCCAGAGAAACTTCCTTCCAGTTCCTAGACCTTCATCACTCTGGGGCGCACTCTCAGTGCCCGTGCCTGTCATGCCCTGTCCCTTTCTTTCCCAGGAGGCTCCATGTCTTCCTAGACCCCGTTGGCACCCCTCTCCTTGAGGAATGACACCTCTCACCTGGACTCCCGCCCAGGGACCAGTCAGATATAGGACCTCCTGACATCCCCACTCCCTCCCCAGTCTCCTCTCCCTCTGTTTTCCTCCTCTTCTGCCCCAGTGGATACCATCCCAGAGCATCCCCTGCCCACAGATGGCTACGAAGGGGGAACGTCCCTTAATCTCAGTCCTAGTGAGGCCCTGGGATGAGGGATGAGCCTGTGGACTCAAGCCCCATTCCTCCTAGTGCCTCCACGGGTGACCGTGTTCCCCAAGTCTCGGGTGGAGCTGGGCCAGCCCAACATCCTCATCTGCGTCGTGGACAACATCTTCCCGCCTGTGATCAATATCACCTGGCTGCGCAACGGCCAAGCTGTCACTGAGGGAGTGGCCCAGACCAGCTTCTATTCCCAGCCTGACCATTTGTTCCGCAAGTTCCACTACCTGCCCTTCGTGCCCTCAGCCGAGGACGTCTATGACTGCCAGGTGGAGCACTGGGGCCTGGATGCGCCACTCCTCAGGCATTGGGGTACGGAGCCCCCTCCCCACGCACCCTCCTGGCCCCAGATTTCCTTTACTCTAGATTCTTTCCCTATACCACCAATTCCTTCCTTTCTCTCCCAGAGCTCCAGGTGCCTATTCCACCACCAGATGCCATGGAGACCCTGGTCTGTGCCCTGGGCCTGGCCATTGGCCTGGTGGGCTTCCTCGTGGGCACCATCCTCATCATCATGGGCACATATGTGTCCAGTGCCCCCAGGTGCAGAGGCCCCGGGAGTCTAGGGGGTGGGGGAGGAAAGTGGATGACTCTGAACAGGACATGGGTGGAGAATCAGAGATTCTGTCGCGGGCAAAGAGGTCAGGAAAGAAATGGGCACGGAGGAAAGAAGCAGAGGTGGGGTGAGAGAGTGAGGTTTTGGGGGAGGTGGGCACTCAGAGATAGGATCCCAGCATATTGAAATTGAGCAACGTCGATTGTGTGGTTTCTGCTACTTTAGGTAATGATCCTTCTGAGAGAAATGACTTGTGGGAGACACCCTGCAGATCCGCGTGGATTTGTGACAGCTCCTGTGTGCTCAGTGCCCTTTAAGTGCATCCTGCTGTGCTGACCTTGAGTGGGATCAACCTCTGTCCTACAGGTCCTCTCTTTTTTGGCCCCAGTACTCATGGCAGGGTTTGTGGGACACCTACTAGCTTCCCTTCCCTTTCAACACACACACACACATTCTTGCTCTACCCAAAGCTCTGGCTGGCAGCACCAAATGCTTTGGTGGTGTTTGCACTGTGTCCTTTTTAGGCCTTGGCCAGTTCTCCCAGGGTTGAGGCATGTGGTGCTGGGGATTGGCAGCAGTCCTGGGGCCCGTACAGGTGTGTCTTGCTCCATTTGTCCCATTGTGTGTGACTTCGTGAATGAGCCGTTTCACATGGACTTCATGAAATTTGCCTCCTGAGTTCAGTTTTGCCCTGAAAGGGATGCAGATTATCCTGTTCCTCACGACCCCCTCAGCTAACAAACCCTCAGCACTGGGACAGGACAGGCTCATGGGGACTCCATTCCTGCCTGGGTTTACTCTGTATGAAGAGACCATTGGTATCCTGCCATGATATCATCTCCTTTTTCTACTTTCCCTAGAGTCCTATGCATGACAAAGAGAGGCCCAAGGCTTGGATAAGGTGGCCACTTCCATCAATGGGGTCAATCATGTTAGGTAGGAGGTGGTAGAGTCGGTGTGCAAGGTATCTGGTAAGAGGGGCATCCACCTAGACACTCTCTAAATATGTGGCCTAGAAGATTTTAGTCTAATTTTCTGTGAACAAAATTTAAAACATACAAAGAGATAAGTCACCATACCATGTAGTTTATGTCAAGACCAAAATGAGCAGTACAGATTACAGTTTTCAAACCAGAATGCACATAGGAACTGCTTGGGATCCTTTTAAAAGTACAGGCATTGGCCTGGTGCAGTGGCTCACTCCTGTAATCCCAGCACTTTGGGAGGCCAAGGGGACAGGATCGCTTGAGGCCAGGAGTTGGAAACCATCCTGGGCTACATAGAGAGACCCCATCTCTAAAAAGAAAGATTTAAAAATTAACCAGGCATGGTGGCTCGCACCTGTATTCCCAACCACCCGAGAGGCTGAGGCTGGAGGAGTGCTTGAGCCCAGGAGTTCAAGGCTGCAGTGAGCTGAGATCGCACCACTGCACTCCAGCCTAGGTGACACAGTGAGACCCTGTCTCTAAATAAATAAATAAAATAGAAAAATAACAGGCATCACCCAGACCTACTGAATTAGAATCTCGGGGGTGCAAGGGGCAGCAACAGGGAAGCTGTCTTTTTTGAGACAGGGTCTCGCTCTGTCACTAAGCTGGAGTGCCATGGCATGATCCCAGCTCACTGCAACCTCAGCCTCCCAAGTTCAAGCAATTCTCCTGCCTCAGCCTCCTGAGTAGCTGGGACTACAGATGCGCGCCACCATGCCCAGCTAATTTTTGTATTTTAAGTAGAGACAAGGTTTCACCATGTTGGCCAGGATGGTCTCCATCTCCTGACCTCGTGATCCGCCCTCCCTGACCTCCTGAAGTGCTGGAATTACAGGCATGAGCCACCGCGTCTGGCTGAAGCTGTCATTTTTAACAGGCTCTGGATGACTCTGATGCAGCCATCCTGGACCTAGGCTGCGGTCTGGTCACTGGGACACAGTGACATAATCAGGTGCCATGGGGGGTCATGGGAAAGAGGGATCCCTAATGTCCAAGGTGGACTAGGAAGGCTTTCTGAAGAACGTGGGTCTGTTAGGGCATCAAAGCCAATCAAGGTGCAAGTAAATAGGGATAAAATGAGGGTTTGAACTGTGAGCAGTTGGTCCTGGAAAAGAAAGAAACCACGAGATTATGGGGACTCAATGGGCTTCTTAAGAGAGAATAAGTTGAAATCAATGACCAGAAGACCGTGATGGAAGTGGAGGAGAATCATCTCAGGCAAACTTTTTGTGTGCCAGTAACAGAAACCCTCTTCATGTGATCACATGCAAAGTATAGGATGTTTGCAATATAGCCGTGGGGAGGAGTGCAGGGCCCAAGGGTAGATTCTAGCCAGGCCTCCCAGGAACAGAACTGGGATCCAAAAAGCCCGGAGAAGCTAGAGCTGCCCCTCCAACACTCTCGGATCCACACGGTCTGTGTTCTCTAGACCCCCCTGCATGTTAGCGGTGTTCTCTCTCTGTGGACTGACTGTCCTTTTCAGTGAACATGTCCACCCGAAAGCTCCTGAGTTTATATCATCTCAGCCCTCACAACCCACAAAGGCTGTGTCTCCTAGTCACAGCTTTAAATTACTGGAAAAATAAATGACCGGCCAAACGTGGAGCAGGTGTCCATCCCAGCCCTGTGTAGTTAGAACAGGAGACAAGATCCCACACAAATGTGGCTGCCAAGCACCCAGCCCTGGGGCAAGGGGTCAAGTTCTTGTCAGAGAAAGAGGAATAAGTTGGTTCTCAGAAGACACCACAAGATACGTGTGTTCCCAACAATCTCTGATCTCTGCTGATCTTTTGCTTAGCAGTTAACTTGATGCATCATTGGGAAGGTGTTTCTCTCATGTCCATCCTAAGGCTTAATAAAGTCATTAAAATTGTGTTCTTTTGACCAAAGAAATGTGTGGTTGTTTTGTTTGTTTTTTTTTCACTGTTGCATATACTACCCTGAAGTCACTGGGTTCTAGGAATAATTCCAGAGCCTTTAGATTTGTGTCTCTGCGTGTATACTCACATTTGTTTCTAGTCTCAAGGTATGTAGTGTTTTATTTTAAAAAACAAATTTTGCTCCTGCATTCCTGATCTTTCACTCTGTTTTAGAACAGACATCCAGTAGTCTCCTGTCCTTTGTATCCAAACTCTCCCTTTTTGCAGGGTCCCCCTACAGATCATAAGCACGTCATCTCTCCAAATAATGAGAACATCAAGTCCTCTGTCTGTCCTTGACCCAGTCTCCCTTCCACCCAAGCTCCTCCCGGTCACACCCTCTGAGAGTGTCTGCATGGACTGCCTCCAGATCCCCTCTTCCCATCCACTCTCTTTCATTTTTAATTTTTAACCAAATTATGTTATATGCATAGTTTAAAGAGTCAAATATTTTTTACAAGATTTGTTACAGAAATACCAGTCTCCAGCCCCCTCTGCCACCATATCCCTCAGCCTCACAGAAAATAACTTTCAATTGTTTTAATGTGCTCTGTTGGTATTAACCTCCCATCTCTAAATAACATGTTTGTGTTGCTACATCTAGATTTTTCAGCTTTAGGCTTTATCTCTTTACCTCCTGCTGTGGGAGAGGGGGATTTAGATTTTTTTCATCCTCAAAGAACATCATGCACCCTTCCCATGCCCCTTCTTTTAATATGAGTATATTGTAATTTTTACAACATAGTAAAAATTACTGTGCTTACTATGTTTATATCAGTATGACCATGTAATGGCAAACCATAGAGCAAACCATGCTTGCTCTTCCTTTTCTAGATGACTTTGTTTTCTCTGGAGTGTGTAATTGTCCTGTTTTCCTTTGCATGGCTGTATTTGTACTTATTATTAATGAATCACAAAATTCCTTGCAGTACAATCAAACACGTCAGGTATTCTGTCAATTTTACCATCAGATGTAACTCTCCCAGAATCGTCTGTCTGCTCCAGTCTTAACTCTTTGCCCTTGATGATACAGCATTCACTCTGAGATCACCCTTCACCATCCGCATCAGGATTTACCTGTCCTCCGAGTTGGATCTTCTGTTTCTTGTATCCAGTCATTGCCCTTTTGTGGTCTGCCTTATTTTAATGAGGCACCTCTTCTTTCCACTTCTTAAGAAACAGTGCATATGAGGGAAACTTTTTATCCTTCGTATGTCAGAAAATGTATTTATTGTAGCCTCAAACTTGAATAATAGCTTGCATGGGTATAAAATTCAAGATTGGAAATCATTTCCATCAGAATTTTTAAGGCATTTCTCTATAATCCCTTAGTTTCCTGTGTTATTGTTGATAAGCCAAAAGATATTGTGTCGTGAAACTTTGTATGTAATCATTGTTGTTTTTTTCTCTCTGGAAGCTTATAGGATTTCTGCTTTTCCCTTTCCTCCTTTAAATTCTTATAGGTGCTCCATAACCTACAAGGTGAAGATCCTTCTCAAACCGTCCTCAGTGTACTGTTTTAACCATATTTCTTTTCTTTTCTTTTCTTTGAGATAGAGTCTCGCTCTGTTACCCAAGCTGGAGTGCAGTGGTATAATCTTAGCTCACTGCAACCTCTGTCTCCCAGATTCAAGCAATTCTCCTGCCTTACTCTCCTGAGTAGCTGGAATTACAGGCACCCGCCACCACGCCTGGCTAATTTTTTTTATTTTTAGTAGAGACGGGGTTTCACCATGTTGGCCAGGCTGATCTCGAACTTCTGACCTCAGGTGATCCACCTGCCTTGGCCTCCCAAAGTGCTGGAACTACAGGCATGAGCCACCAAGCCTGGGCTATTTTAACCATATTTATAATAGTGCCTCCTGCAAATGGTCAATGCCTAAGTCACAGAAAATTGTTGTTGCATGTTAACTCCTCCTCCCTGCCTTTGCACAAACTGTTATCTGTGCTGGACCTGCCTTCCTCCACCAACCAATCAAAATTCTACCTGTCCTTCCAGGGTCCAGATTAAATGTCACCTCTTCTGCGAAGCATTTCCAATCCCAGCCCCCAATATGCTGGCCACCATCTCCCTACAGTACTACCACATTCCGCCATTTGTCAGTTGACTGTGTATGAATTTGCCTTTGCCACTAACTGCTCCTCTAAAGCAAGAGAAGTCTGTGTCTTACAGTTCCAACACCCAGAACATAATGGGCATTGAAACACTGTAGAATTCTATTTAATTCAATTTTGTTTGCTTCAAATCCAGCCCGGTCCGACTGTCTGCAGCTGGTTTTAATAACATTGGCTACTGTTTACCCAACACATGCAATGTGCCCAGCCTTAATGCTTTTCACATGTAGTGGATTTGAATCTTGGTCCGAAAGATTAATAAGATAGTGCGCAGAATGCAAAAAATAGTAAACGTCTTTAAATAATCGAAAATCTGATTCAAAATCTGCTGTTTAAAAAATCTTAAACCTGATTCGAAACCCCTGCCACGAGTCTGGTTTTAAATTCAATCTGTCATTATTGGGGCTTCTGGTCTCTTACAGTTGTTCCAAGGGTCTGCGCCCTGACACAGTGCTGAGGCCTTGGAGAAGCCCCTGTTGTCTTCCAGCATCTGTCCAGACTGTTTACCCCAAGCATGCCCAGGGCTTAACCTGTATGGTCTTTTCAAGTGGCAGCTCTGCTGCTTCTGCACCAGGCTTGGGGCAGAGGAATCTTTAGTGAGGAGTGATCCCCAGTGCCTGGGAGCAGGACTGCAAAAACGCACCACACGGCCAACTTCCCCTTCCCTGGGAGGCCTCCCCACCTGCCTTGGCTGCTGCGAGGAAGCAGGGCTCTTTCAGACCCACAGGCCACTGTGCCTTCCTCAGTTTAGGAGAACCTTCCCCCTTTGCCTGTCAAAGGCATTCCCCTCTCTCTCTCTGGCACAGTGTCTGGGACACCTGGCATCATGTCAAGTGAGCTTCAGGTTTTGGGAAATCCACAGCCAGAAGAGGAAGGGCCTTGGAGGTGACATGTGCTATTGTCTTGTGTGACAAACCTAAATACAAACAAAGAAAAAAGAAAGGCATCATTCTGCCATACATGAATTATTTTATTTCTTCCTTACGACCAATCTGCAAGTTAAGTATAATGATTTCATTTTATAGAGAAGGAACTAGGATTCAAATTACTTGACTTGCCCAAGGTCAAACAGCTAGGAGGTGGCTGGAAGGTCTGTGTAATGCTAGAGCCCATGTTCTTTCCACTGCACTGTCCTACTCAGCAGCGAATGGAGACCAGCTTGTGAGACATGAGGCAGGATGAACAGGGTCAGACATCAGCATTACTAGGAAATGTGTAGGAGGAGGTATTCCCAACTTTGGGAACAAACTTCTTCTGAGGCTTCAGCAGCAACAGGTTGCAGGGAATGAGGTGAGCTTGAAGAATGACTGGGGTTGGAATTACTGAAGAGATTTTCTTCTCCATCCTGGATCAGTCGAAGCACTCCCCTGGTTCAGACTTTCTTTCTTGCTTAGTCTAAATTCCTTGCTGGTCAACAAGACTCTATATGATCTGGCACTGCATGTGTCCTCATCTTTACTTCCCTCCACTCGTCCTTCTTTCATTAAGCAACAGCCACACTATCTTTCCCCAGAATCCTCCTGCCCAAGATGTTAACATTAATGCCTCCAATTCGTCACCCATTCACAACTCACGTGATACCAATTCAGAGAAGCTTCATTGACCAGCTTTGCTAAATAAATCACCTATCTCCAGTCTCTCCCTATCATGTTACCCTATTTATCTCTACAAACAGATGCCTTTCAATGAATGATGTCCCACTTCTCAGGCTTTCCTTTCTTCTCTGACCTCAGAAAAGCTTCCAGACTAGTGATCATGCACGCAGAGGAGCAGATTCACTTCCTCTCCTCTCCTTATGGTTTAGGAGGTTGCTACCTATGACTTGTAATTTGGCTCCATCTTGTGGTTTGCGTCCACCCCACATGGAGCCTCCAAATCTGAATAAGCCTAAGGTCTCCCAAGGAGGACTCCTCGGCACTTCCATCCACTGGAAATGTTCTGCTGCCTCCTCCCTAGACTCCCAACACCACTCTCGAGACCTTGTCAGATTCCCAGTTGCCCTTTATTCCTTTCCTCAGGCCTTCAATATATGGATCTGCTTCAGGTACAAGTTCTTACTGTAATGCCTGGAACATGGTGGTTACTTAATAAATATTTAAAGTCCCAGCTGACTAAAACAAAATGTAGTCACCCTGCTCTCAAGGTCCACATAAAGAAAAATAAATTAAAATTTATTCTTCTGATATTAACAAATATTGTTTTGTTAATACTGTTATCTTTAATTTATTGAGCACTTCCAATGTGCCAAACACTAGTCTAACCAACTGATATTTGTCGAATCCAGTATCTCCACATTCACTAAGAAGCACACCTGGTATTTCCTAAACTGTTGCATGAAACCCAAGTGTTTAGGAGAGTGTTAATAACGTAACCAAAAACAAATCAATAGAAGTAATATTTTTCTGTTAAAACATATTTTAATACATGTAAGGAAATGCCAAACTTAAATATGTATCTTTTTGTTTTGTTTTGTTTTGTTTTGTTTTTGAGACAGAGTCTCGCTCTGTTGTCCAGGCTGGAATGCAGTGGTGCCATCTCAGCTCACTACAACCTCTGCCTCCTGGGCTCAAGTGATTCTCCTGCCTCAGCCTACCGAGTAGCTGGGATTACAGGCATCCACCACCGCACCCAGCTAATTTTTGTATTTTCAGTAGAGACAGGATTTCCCCATATTGGACAGGCTGGTCTTGAACCCCTGACCTTGTGATCCATCCTCCTTGGCCTCCCAAAGTGAATTATGTATCTTTGTTATATAGTAATCTGCCTTTTAAAAATGATATGTCATTATTTGTAACAACTGAAAATTATTGGAAACATGCCTAGTAAGAGTACAATAGTTGAAAAAATTATAGTACATCTGCACAACAGAGTAATGCAAAGCTGTTAAAAAGAATGAGGAGATAGAAAAAATACGTTCCAATGTTTGATAGCAGACTGGGGTGACTGTAGTCAGCAACAACATATATAAAGTATATTTCAAAGTAGCTAGAAGAGAGGACTTGAGATATTGCCAACACATAGAAATCATAAATACTCAAGGTGAAGGATACCCCAAATACCTGACTTGATCATTACTCTCATTGTATGCATGTAACAGACACTCACATGTACCTCATAAATAAAATATGTAAAATATCATGTATCAATTAAAGGAAAAAGTGTAACAAAAAGGAATGAGAAAGATCTCTTTGAACTAATGCGGAGGAATCTCTAGGCTAGAGTGGAAAATTCACAGTACAATAGAATGATTAAATTATGTACTGCCTTTGGGGTAAGAAAGAGGAAAGATATATATTTTTTGAAAAAGTTGCATTGGGTCAGATATGGTGGCTTGTGCCTATAATCCCCACACTTTGGGAGGATGAAGTGGGAGGATCACTTGAGGTCAGGAATTTAACACCAGCCTGGCCAACATAGCAAGACTCTGTCTCTACATAAAAATAAAAAAATTGGCCAGTTATGGTGGTACACCCCTGTAGTCCTAACTACTCAGGACGCTGAAGCAAGAGGATCACTTGAGCCTAGGAGTTCGAGGCTGTAGTGAGCTATGACGGTGCCACTGCACTCCAGCTTGGGCAACAGAGTGAGACCGTGCCTCCAAAGGGGGGAAGAAAAGCTACATTGGAAGGATAAACAAGAAATTAATTTAAAAATGGCTACTTTTAGTGAGGAAGGGAGAATAGAAGTCATAAGTGAATATTGACCTTTGAAACATACAAATACAATGTTAATAAAAAATTGACAAAAAAACCTCTAAAATTTAAAACGAATAGAACTGAACCACATAGAAAAAATAAGTATTCCAAGTGATATTAAAAGATACTACTGGGTCGGGCGCGGTGGCTCACACCTGTAATCCCAGCACTTTCGGAGGCCGAGGAGGGCGGATCACGAGGTCAGGAATCAAGACCATCCTGGCTAACATAGTGAAACCCTGTCTCTACAATAAAATACAAAAAATTAGTCCGGCGTGGTGGGCGCCTGTAGTCCCAGCTACTCGAGAGGCGGAGGCAGGAGAATGGCATGAACCCGGGAGGCGGAGCTTGCAGTGAGCTGAGATTGCGCCACTGCTCTCTAGCATGGGCGACAAAGCGAGACTCCGTCTCAAAAAAAAAAAAAAGATACTACTGTATATTCTTGGTGGCATACATTTATTCTCTCTCTTCTCTCTTTCTCTCTCTCTCTTTTTTTTTTTTTTGACAGGGTCTTGCTCTGTTGACAGCCAAGGCTGGCGTGCTGGAGTGCACTGGTGTGATTATAGCTCAGTGCACCCTCAAACTCCAGGGCTCGCGTGATCCTCCCACCTCAGTCTCCCAAGTAGAGTAGCTGGGACTGCAGGAACATGCCACCGTACTCAGTTAATTAAAATACATTTTTAAAAATAGAAATGGAGTCTCCCATTATGTTGCCCCAGCTGACTTAATAGAATATATTCTAAGGACAAAAAGAACTATCAAAACTTTGAATATCATACAGTTGTTTCATGGTTAAGTAATATTTGTATCCTTATTTGAAACTATATTATATATAAAATAAAGCAAATCAGTGATTATGTTAATATAATTAAGAACTAAGATTTTTAGGCCAGAGGCAGTGGCTCATCTCTGTAATCTTGGGAGTCCGAGGCGGGCGGATCACAAGGTCAGGAGTTGGAGACCAGCCTGGCCAACATGGTGAAACCCTGTCTCTACTGAAAAAACAAAAAAATTAGCTAGGTGTGGTGGCGGGCGCCTGTTATCCCAGGTACTAGGGCGGCGGAGGCAGGAGAATCGTTTGAACCCGGGAGACAGAGGTTGAGGTGAACTGAGACTGCAGCATTCGTTGCACTCCAGCCTGGGCGACAGGGCGAGACACCATCTCAAAAAAAAAAAAAGAACTAAGATTTTTAATGCATAAAAAAGCAACTAAAAGTCGCTGAATTAAAACAATAATATTAAATTTGAACTAGAAAAAAATATTTGAACTAGTACTGTCAATTTTAACTAATGATTTACTAATATATGTGTCCTAACTCTAGCAAATGAAAGAGCTTAATAATAGCCCTGTAGCAATGAGCATCCTCAGTGCACAGACTGTAGTTTCTAAATATTTCCCACTCAAAAGAAATAGAGCTTCTTGAAGAAGTGACCAGTTACAGGCCTAAGTTATGGAAAATACAAAGCAAGTGTGCGTATCTCATTGTTTTCATAAAACAAGGCACTGTTCAAAGACTAATAGAGTTATGTCAAAACAGGTCAGCCAGTTTGAAGGAGCTTCCATTGGTCAAAATTGGAACAACTCAGACATCAAAAAGATGACTATAATATAATTAAACACATTGAGTATATAAAAATCCATGGGTTCCTATTAATAGTCGAATACAGATTTTAAAAAGTAAGCAGCAACCACCCATTTATACTACCACTGGATGTGATCTTCTAATTCCTAACACAGAAAATAGATACTTAAAGAAAACAAGTACATATCCTGACATTTCACAAGGAAATGTTCCATTGATGAAAAAAAAGGTCTACCCTTCAGAGTAGCAGTGAATAAATGTTGCAGAAAATAATAGAATTAGAAAACCAGCATTTTGTAAGCCTAATGTGATCATTGATTCAGAGAAGGCATCGTATATGTTAAAATCATTAGGAGAATAGATAGTGGGGAACAGGAGAGTCACGTCAAGCCGAAGTATCATGGTCATAGATTATTTGCTATTGACAAATGGGAGAAAAACCTTTACAGGGGAGAGACCTGGTTGTCATCACCTCGACTGAGTGATCAAGTTTAGCCTCACCAATAATAAGACAAGACATTAAGCCTAAGCTTCCTAATAAGATGAAATGCAAAGTACACAGCAATATTGATGAAGAATTATTGTCAAAAATCTTTCATCTGAATCTAATCAAGCCTTTGTTTCAAAAAGTTCTAGTCTATAAAAAAATACATTGGATAGAGGAATAAGTCAAATGAAACCACAAAGAAACAATCACACAAATTCAAAATGTCAGAGATTCTACTGGCCTGGTCTCTCTAAAAAGATGATGTTTAAAAAATGGGTGGGATAGTGGGAATTAAGAGATATTACAATCAAATTTAGTGGATGATTCTTGGCAATATCTTTGGGGAAAAACAGATATAAAAGCACTTTTCAGATAAATGGGGAAATTTGAATATGAACTGGTAATCGATGATATTAGAGAGCTGTTTTCAGTTTTGTTCAGTGTGATTACCGTACCATGGTTATGTATCAAGGCATCTTTATGCTAAAGTATTTAGGGATGAAATGCTAGGAGATCTCTAATTTACTTTGAAATGAATTTAGAATACACACACAGTTCAAACAAATATGGCAAAATCTTGACAGTTGTTGAATCTATATGCTGGGTATTTGTCTTAGTCCATTTTGTGTTGTTGTAACAGAATACCACAGACTAGGCAATTTATAAAAAAAAAAAAAAAAAAA
>NW_012115555.1:1779848-1781958 GCF_000951035.1 Colobus angolensis palliatus | reverse complement strand
TCAGCCTCCCGAGTAGCTGGGACTACAGGCGCCCGCCACCTCGCCCGGCTAGTTTTTTGTATTTTTTTTTTTTTTAGTAGAGACGGGGTTTCACCGGATTAGCCAGGATGGTCTCGATCTCCCGACCTCGTGATCCGCCCGTCTCGGCCTCCCAAAGTGCTGGGATTACAGGCTTAGAACTGTCCATTTTAACTAATGATTTGCTAATATATATGTCCTAGCTCTAGCAAAAGGAAGAGCCTAATAACTTTGGGAGACACATTCAAACCATAGCAGCTTTCAAGTATTATTTTACTTTTTCCAGGTTTTCTGTAGGTTTGGAAATTTTCACAATTAAAGAGGTGTGTGTGTGTACAATGCTTTATTATACTTGAAAATAGTGGGACATTAAAGGAGAGGGCACGAGATTCCTGAACTCATAAGTTGATGTATGTCACCAATTGAATAATCTTTTTTTTTTTTTTTTTTTTTGAGACAGAGGCTTGCTCTGTTGCCCAGGCTGGAGTGCAATGGCGTGATCCCAGCTCACTGCACCCTCTGCCTCCTGGGTTCAGATGATTCTCCTGCCTCAGCCTCCGGAGTAGCTGGGATTACAGGTACCTACCACCACGCCCAGCTAATTTTTGTGTTTTTAGTAGAGGCAGGGTTTCACCAGGTTGGCCAGGCTGGTCTCGAACTCCTGACCTCAGGTGATCCACCCGCCTCGGCCTCCCAAAGTGCTGGGATTACAGGCATGAGCCACTGTGCCCGGCCTGTTCTGTAATATTTTATAATTTAAATAAATAATGTAAATGCATTTTTTGTTTTAATTAAAATAAAATAAACATAATATAATGCCTTTAAATTTTTGTTCCACTACATGGCTATTAGATACATACATAAAATTTGACCATTTCTCCAGCAGATTTCTCATCCATTGGCGCAAAACACAAACTCATTTTATTTTGGGAGCCCTACAATTGCTTTATCAATATTATATCATTTGAAAAAAAAAGTTCTGTAGTCAAAAGTTACTGTAACATTGTCTATAGACATCCCAGGAACACCAAGAATAAGTTCACGTGGAAAAATGTTAAGTTGTTTTATAATTTTGTATTTTCCCCCTGTTTGAGATTTTATTGCTATTCCCAATCAGAAAACAGAAAAGAGGAATAAAAAATAGTAAAAATGAAGAAGGTGCAAAAGTTTCCAAAATCTTAAAAAGTCCTTATAATTTTTGACTCTCCTTATATAGTCAACGTAAGCCCAGATGCACACCTACCCCCACCCTTAGCTTTCCTGTCACCATCCATCTCCTACAGTCCAGTTCCCTCAGGCCTCTTCCTTCACAAAGGCCCCAGTGTCTAAGCCAAGCCTGAAGGTATGGTTAGGATGAATGGTCAGTATGAATAGTTACCATTTAGAAACTATGCAGTCTAAAGTGAATATTAATAGTTCAACTTAGCCTGGTTTCTTTTCACGTGGCAAAAGCCATCACTGGAATTTCCTTTACTTATATTTGTGGAATGAAGTCATTCGTTTCTTATTTGTGTCTTCACACTTCTTAATAGTTCTCCAGCTAAGCTAAATTAATTGGGCTTAGTGAAAAAAATAAAATTTTCTACAGTTCACAGGAATCTTGTGCAGAAGCTGCATTTACAAACAGAAGAATTGAAAATAGAGACATTACAACTGACACTATAGAAATACAAAAGATCATCTAAGACTACTATAAACACCCCTATGCATACAAACTATAAAATCTAGAGGAAATGAATGAATTCCTTGAAGCATTCCTCTAAGCTTGAATCAGGAAGAAATAGAAATCCTGAACAAACCTAGAGGAAATGCATGAATTCCTAGAAGCATACAACCCTCTAAGCTTGAATCAGGAACAAATAGAAATCCTGAACAAACCAGTAACAAGCAGTGATATTGAATCAGTAATAAAAAATCTTAAAAAAAAAAAAAAAAAGAATTTTGAAAGAAAGATGAGATCCCAGTGAAAGAGTCAAGAAGGACTTGGAGGAGGAGGAGCTCTATGTACACAAACTAGAAAATCTAGAAGAAATGGATAAATTCCCTGGAAACACAAAGCCTCCCAAGATTGAATCAGGAAGAAACAGAAATC
>NW_012115555.1:1777423-1779798 GCF_000951035.1 Colobus angolensis palliatus | reverse complement strand
GCCCGGGACCAGATTCACAGCTGAATTCTACCAGACATTCAAAGAAGAACTGGTACCAATCCTATTGAAACTATTCCAAAAGATTAAGAAAGAGGGGATCCTACCCAACTCATTCTGTGAAGCCAGTGTTACCCTGATGTCAAAGCCAGGAAAGAACACAACAAAAAAGAAAACTACAGACCAATATTCCTGATGAACATAGATGCAAAAATCTTCAACAGAATACTAACAAATCAAATCCAACAGCACATCAGAATGATAAATCACCATGATCAAGTGGGTTTCATCCTAGGGATGCAAGGATGGTTCAATATATGCAAGTCAATAAATGTGATTCACCATATAAACAAAATTTAAAACAAAAGCCATATGATAATTTCAATCAATTTCTGAAAAAGCATTTGGTAAAATCCAGCATCCCTTTATAATAAAAACTCTCAATAAACTAGGCATAGAAGGAACAAACCTCAAAATTATGAAAGTCAGATATGATAAACACACAGCCAATATCATACTGAATGGATGAAAGTTGAAAGCCAGCCGGGCATAGTGACTCATGTCTGTAATCCCAGCAGTTTGGGAGGCCAAGGCAGGTGGATCACCTGAGGTCAGGAGTTCAACACCAGTCTAGTCAAAATGGTGAAACCTCGTCTCTACTAAAAAAATTAAATAAATGTATACAAAAAAATTAGCCAGGCATGGTGGTGCATGCCTGTAGTCCCAGCTACTTGGGAGGCTGAGGCAGGAGAATCGCTTGAACCTTGGAGGCAGGGGTTGCAGTGAGCCGAGATCCTGCCATGGCACTCCAGCCTGGGTGACACAGTGAGACTCCATCTGAGAAAAAAAAAAAAGAAACTTAAAAGCATTCCCCCTAAGAACTGGACAAGACAAACATGCCCACTTTCACCACTCCTATTCATCATAGTACTGGAAGTCCTAGCCAGAGCAATCAGACAAGGGAAAGCATACCTAAATAGGAAAAGAGGAAGTCAAATTATCTCTGTTTGCCAATAATGTAATGTATACCTAGAAAACGCTAAAGACTCCTCCAAAAGACTTAGATTTGATAAATGCATTCAGTAAAGTCTCAGGTTACAAAATCACCATACACAAATTAATAGAACAGCTCTATACCAATAACGACCAAGCTGAGAATCAAATCAAGAACTCAGTCTCACTTGCAATAGCTACAAAAAAAAAATGTAAATGTCTAGGAATATATTTAACCAAGGAGGTGAAAGATCTCCCTAAGGAGAACTACAAAACACTGATGAAAGAAATCGTAGTTGATACAAACAAATGGAAAACCATGCCATGTTCATAGACTGGAAGAATCAATATGAAAAATGACCATACTGCCCAAAGCAATCTACAGGGTCAGTGCAATTCCTATCAAAATATCAGCATCATTTTTCACAGAATTATAAAAAGCAATCCTAAAATTCATATGGAACAAAGAAAGAGCCTAGATAGCCAAAGCAATCCTAAACAAAAAGAATAAATCTGGAGGCATCACATTACCCAACTTCAAATAACACTACAAGTCTAGAGTAACTGAAACAGCATGGTACTGGTATAAAAGTACACAAGTAGACCAATGGAACAGAACAGAGAACCCAGAAATAAAGTCAAATACCTACAACCAACTAATCTTCGACAAAGCAGATAAAACAATACACTGAAAAAAGGACACCCTATTCAATAGATGGTGCTGGGAAAATTGAATGCCACAGGTAGAAGAACAAAACTAGGGCTGGGAGCAGTGGCTCATGCCTGTTAATCCCAGCACTTTGGGAGGCCGATGCAGGTGGATCACTATGTCAGGAGTTTGAGACCAGCCTGGCCAATATGTGAAACCCTGTCTCTACCAAAAAGTACAAAAATTTGCCTGGCGTGGTGACGTGCGCCTCCCGGCTACTTGGCAGGCTGAGGCAGGAGAATCGTTTGAACCCAGACGAGACTCTGTCTCAAAAAAAAAAAGAAAGAAAAGAAAAAAAAGAACAAAACTAGATCTCTGTTTCTCAACATATATAAAAATTAACTCAAGATAGATTAAAGTCTTAAATCTAAGACCTGGAATCATAAAAATTCTGGAAGAAACTTTGGAAAAACTCTTCTGAATATTGGCCTAGGCAAAGAATATTATGAATAGGACCTCAAAAACAAATCCAACAGAAACAAAAATAAATAAATAAATCGGACCTACCTAATTAAACTAAAAAGCTTCTGCACAGCAGAGGAAATAATCAAGAGTTAAACAGACAACCACAGAATGGGAGAAAATATTTGCAAACATCTGACAAAGGACTAATATCCAGAATCTAGAAGGAGCTCAAACAAATGAGCAAAATAAATAAATAAATAAATAAATAAAT
>NW_012115555.1:1775579-1776258 GCF_000951035.1 Colobus angolensis palliatus | reverse complement strand
GAAGAAAAAGAAAAAAACCTTAGAAAAATGAAATTCAACAGAGTTTAACTGAACAAAGAACAATTTGTGAATTGGGGAGCTTCCTGAGCCAGAGTAGGCTCAGAGAGACTCCAGAACAGCCAAGTGGTGCAAGATTTATGAACAGAAAAAGGAAAGTGATGTACAGAAAAAGGAAAGTGAGGTACAGAAAATGGAAGTGAGGTACAGAAATAGCCGGATTGGTTACAGCTCAGCATTTGCCTTATTTGAACACAGTTTGAACTGTTGATCACCTTTGGCCAAAACTCAGTGATTGGCACTAGAGTAGGTTTCATTCTGATTACACATCCAGTTAGGTTTCAGTTTACTATGTATGGAGAAACCTTTAGGCTGAACTTAAAACATGTAAGGAAGCAGCTTTAGGCTAAACCTAATTTAACACTCACTTGTAAGTAGGAGCTAAGCTATGGGTATGCAAAGCCATACAGAGTAGTATAACGGACATTGGAGACTCAGAAGTGGGGAGCGGGGTGTGGGGTGAGGGATGAAAAACTATTTACTGAGTACAATATACACTATTGGGTAATGGGTATACTAAAAGCCCAGACTTTACCACTACACAATTCATCTATGTAAACAAAAGCCACCTGTACCCCTAAAGCTATTGAAATAAAAATAATAAAAACAAAATTCTAGGCTG
>NW_012115555.1:1771463-1775319 GCF_000951035.1 Colobus angolensis palliatus | reverse complement strand
TGGCGGGCGCCTGTAATCCCAGCTACTTGGGAGGCTGAGGCAGGAGAATTGCTTGAACCCAGGAGGTGGAGGTTGCAGTGAGCCAAGATCATGCCATTGCACTCCAGCCTGGGTAACAGAGTGAGACTCTGTCTCAAAAAAATAAAGAAATAAAAATAAAGTTCTAAAAAGATAGAGGTGTGTGTGTGACTGTGTGTATGCGTGTGCGTGTGTGTGTGTTCATCTCTAGCCTCATTCTTTAGCTCAGGTTGGTGGAGTTAACAGTATCTGGAAGTTTTTTCTAAGTTTTACCTCTGAATTCCTTGTTGCCTTATATCTAGAATATAACTAGAAATGTTTGGTATGTAAAGATAAAAACTTTGAAATTAGCCTTATCTTGTCTCACGAGCTCTGTGATCTTAAGCACGTTAACTTAGTTTCCTCTTCTCTAAAATAAAATAATAATATATATGTGATAGGAATGTCATGTTGACCAAAAGAGGTAACTATGAAAAGTGCCCATCAATATACACCTGGCAGATAGCAAGGGCTCAGTAAGTGTCAGTTCCCCTTCCCTGGCTTTCTCCTTCTCTCTCAGTTTCCCCAGACTCAGAGGAAAAGAAGGTCCTTTCTGTTTTGTTTTCTACCTGACTCTGAAGTTCAGGACAGATGCTTTTGATACCCCTTGCAGTAACATCAGCCACCTGCCTCCCAATCACAGAACTGCTTTCTGATGTAGCCTTTCAACCCCAAGCTGCTCCCTCAGTTGCTCATCATTCTCTCCTGCCCTCAATTTTTGTCTCTTGCATTACTCCCTGGCCAAATGATTGGTGAAATAGTTGTGGGGCTCTGTAGGGTCTATTTGCAAGACCAAAGGCAGTGATAGAATGACATGAGATCGCTGGGAATCAGCCTGAATAGTAGAGATGGATTCAAGAACAGTACATCAGGGGGTTGTGTCATTGTGGTTGGAAACAGGTCCAGAACAGAATGCAGAATTTTAAGGGGAAGTCTAAGCACAGTGTCATAGCCAGTTTCAGCACCAGGTCACAGACCAGACATCAGGGAATTGGGGACAAAGTAAGGAAAGTTCTTTACGGAAGGCAGGATGTGCAACCTGAAGCTTGCTTGACACAGCAATCAGAGGGCACAGAGACTGGGCAGTGCTAGTGCTTTCTTAAATCAAGAATATAGAACAATATGTCATGGTAACCATGGATCTGGAAGAACAACCATCGTTTTATTTTGCATCAGAGAGAATAAAGTTTCACTCTGACAGGGAGGCAGCACTGCTTGGCCCTTGCAACTATCATTTTGTAACTTTTCAGCTTCCACTTACCTGAAGTTATTTAAGAGTTAAAAGAGTATGAGCAAACTTAGAAAACCTTGAGAACTGCTTTAAAACAATTATTTTTGGGTGAGGCATTGTAGCTTACGCCTGTAATCCTAGCACTTTGGGGAGGCAGAGGTGGGTGGATCAGATTGCTTGAGATCAGAAGTTCGAAACCAAACTGGCCAACATGGTGAAACCCCATCTCTACTAAAAATACAAAAATTATCTGGGTGTGGTGGCGCACACCTGTAGTCCCCAACTACTTGGGAGGCTGAGGCATGACAACTGCTTCAACCTGGGAGGCAGAGGTTGCAGTAAGCCAAGATCGTGCCACTGTACTCCAGCCTGTGCTACAGAGCAAGACTCTGTCTTTAAAAAAAATTATTTTTGAGAGAGAGAAGAAAATGGGTAGATGAAACTGCAAAATGTCTCTTTTTTTTTCAGTAACTCTCGGTGAGAAACAAAACCATGCAGGAGGACAAGGTAATTTGGAAGAACTGTCATTGTCTCTACAACCTGCCTTCACAGAGAAGCCAGTTCCAATACATCTTCTGCAGGGGCAGAAGAGGGGAAATCATTCATCAATTAACCAGTGTTACCTTCTCATAGTCTGAGCAATTAGAATAGCAACTGTCAGACTCCATGAGGTCTGACAGTGGCAGCTAATAAAAGAACTGCTCTTTTTTTGTTTGTCAAACACCAGCAAAAATGCTTATCACTGGAGAACAAATCCCTTTTCTCCTTCAACCTCAAATCAAACATTAGCTTGTCTGAAAAAATGAGCAATGTCCTCATTTGGCAAAGAGTTGTAAGAAATATTTTATTATGTAGAAATATTCACTTACTATACAAGGACACAAGAATACTTGAAGTTTGGGGTTGATGGAAAGCTTGGCAAGGATGATGAGTTCCTCTTACTTACAGGAGAGGCTATTCTTCTTTTGACCTCCTTAGCTGAGGTGAGGCCTCACTGAAAGTGACAGGCCTGATAACCCAGGAAGGGAGGTCTTCACTGGTGTAGTGGGAATAGGGCAGGGCATGAAGGGAGAGGTGAATGGTGGGCCCTGAAACAATACAGTATAGCTGAAAGACGTGGACTAGTGAGAGAGTTGTGTGAGAGTCCAAGCTGATGGGCGACACTGAGAGAAGGGACAGAGGAAGGCTCAACAGATCTCAATGGTTGAACAGGGAATTGGGGGAGAATAAGGGGAAGAAACTAGGCAGCTATGGAACTGTTACTAAATGTCTGTTTCCTCATGTATAAAATGGTGATGAGTACTTACCTCTTGGGATTATTATGAAGACTAAATTGCAAAAGTGCTCATAAGTGTCTGATACATAGTAAGCTCTATATAAGTGCTTGTTCCTTATAGCAGGGGTCCCCCAACCTCTGGGCCACTGACCACTACCAGTCTGTGGCCTGGTAGAAACTGGGGTGCACAGCAGGTGAGCAGCGAGCAAGCTCTGCCTCTTGTTAGATCAGCAGCAGCATTAGATTCTCACAGGAGTGCAAACCCTGTTGTGAACTGAGCATGCGAGGGATCTAGGTTGCATACTCCTTTTGAGAATCTAATGCCTGCTAATCTGAAGTGGAACAGTTTGATCTGGAAACCATTCCCCCCACCTCCGTCCATAGAAAAGTTGTTTTCTACGAAACCAGTCCTTGGTGCCAAAAAGACTGGGGACTGCTGACTTAGAGAATTCACTGTGAGGGACATGTTTGGGGGAAAAGGTAGAATTTTTCCTAGACATGTTGTGTGCACGAGCTTATGGGAACTTGGCATGAGGCGTTGCATTAGGCGCTGGGAACTTTGGCTTAAGGTTTGATATGGTTTGGCTCTGTGTCCCCACCCAAATCTCACCCTGAGTTGTAAGAGTCCCCATGTGTCAAAGGCAGAGATAATTGAATCGTGGGGGCAGTTTCCCCCATGCTGTTCTCGTGATAGTGAGTTCTCATGAGAGCTGATGGTTTTATAAGGGACTTCCCCCCTTCACTTTGGCACTCATTCTTCTGCCACCCTGTGAAGAGGCGTCTTCTGCCATGATTGTAAGTTTCCTGAGGCCTCCCCAGCCATGCAGAACTGTGAGTCAATTAAACCTCTTTCCCTTATAAATCACCGAGTCTCAGGTATTTCTTCATAGCCGTGTGAGAATGGACTAATACAAGGTCTAAACAGAGACACAGATTTTATGGGTGGGAGTTGCCTCCAGAGGAATGGGTAAACTTGCTTAAAATTCTGTGCAAATAAAAAGAGGACAAATGAAGGTGTCATAAGGAACAATATGGGAGGCAGAGGCAGAGTGTTCAAAGCAGCAGACTAAGAAATGGCTGTCTGAAAAGTATGAGAGCTAGGAACAAGTGGTGTCAAATCAAAGAAGCCAGGAGATGCAGGGTGCAGTGGCTTATGCCTGTAATCCCAGCTACTCAGGAGGCTGAGGCAAGAGCATTACTTGAGCCTGGAAGGTTGAAGCTACAGTGATCTTTATCTTTATAAAGATATAAATTTCAGGCCGGGCGCGGTGGCTCACGCCTGTAATCCCAGC
>NW_012115555.1:1713721-1771153 GCF_000951035.1 Colobus angolensis palliatus | reverse complement strand
ATCTTTACACACCACTTCACTCCAGCCTGGGTGACAGAAATCCTCTTTCTTGAAAATAAATAAATAAATAAATAAAAATAAAATGCTAGGGAAGCTGCATGGGATGCTTCAGAGGTAAGGGGAGATAAGGACTAAAAAGGCCTAATCTCCTTCTTCTATGACCCTCTGGGTCGTAAAAATGAAGGCTCACATTTTAAGAGTTGAAGTATAGGAAAGTAAGAAGGGAAGAACCACCTAACATGGGGGCAGGGCACAAAAGTGACAATAGATTCAGGAGGAAACACGCCCAACAGGTGGCGCCAAATACCTCAGTGGCAGTCTCCGCGAGCCTCAGAACCCCTGCCCCTTCCGCAAGCCTCGCTGGAGGGAGCGCCATTCAAATCTGCCAGTCAGCCAGGTGGCACTCCTTTAGTCAACAAAATATCAAGCTTCCACTATTGGAAAGCTCTGTGCTAGATACTCTGAGTGTATGTCTGCAAGTGCCCGTGTGCTCTGCTGTTCCTTTAATGTGTGGAGACAAGAACATTTTGAGAATAAGTCCCATCTATTTTATCTCCTACATAGCTCTCAAATTTATCTACATTTCTTCATCTACATTGCTGCCTCTCCTACACCACTATTCCCACTTGCTGGGATTAACTGCTGCAATTGCTTTGTAAACTATCCACTCTCAACACCCCACCAACCCTAACATGATTGTCCCTAGTGCAATTTCCTTAAAGCATGTCTATCTCCTAGCTCCCTACTGGCCCACAGCACTGGAAGTCTAGTGCAGTAGTTGCACTGACAATGTGGTGATATTGGGTAAATTGATTAATCTCTCTGTGCCTCATTTCTTCATCTGTTAAACGCAGACAAGATGTACCTCACAGGATTATAGTGAGGACCAAATGAGTTTACAGGGTTTTTATTTAGCATGGCATATGGGACACACTAAGTGCTCAATGTTAGCTATTAGTGTTTTGAGATGTAAATTCAAGTCCTTATCGCAGGTGAAATGCTCTCCTTGATTTAGCTTCCCTGCTTTCTGGCCTTATCTGGAAGCACTCACCTTCATCCCTGCTGCTTCAGCATCACCTAGTTACCTTCTCAGTTGCTGTTTCTTCTGCTGGCAATGTTCACTACTCCCTGCTCCCACCCATCCACCCCTTACAAACAGGAAGGAACTCATCTGAGATATCTGAATAGCTCTCATATTCTCAGAAAAGAGAACCCTCTTTTCTGAATTCTTGCTAGATCTCTGCACGATGTCCTGTTAGAATTACCTACTTTTGCTAAAAATCGTGTGACTAGTTGTCTAATGCTGGCCCTTTCCCTGAACCTAGAATATAAATTCTGAGAGCAAGAAGCTGTCGTCTCATTCGGTGCTGGAGACAAACTAGTGGGATTTTGCCAGGATCTTCAGGGTGATGACCCAGGAAAAAATGAAATCATGTTGACAACACGTTAGTTCTATGCTACCATTCCCACATTTCCTTCCCAGCTCTCCATTACAGCCACTCTCTAATTGCTCAGGAAAATCTTCCTCCAGTCTTGCACCAAGCCCCAGAGTAACACCAGTCAGCTCTGGTCCTTGTCCTGGGAGTCCCTCGTGCTCGTCACTCATGGAAGGGCCTTCCAATCAAGGTAGTCCTGAGTGAACCTAAGAACAGGAGTTTGGGTAAGGTTCCAGGCAGGCTGGAACTGGGGTCCACATATGGGTGCACAGTAAGGACAGTCTGTGAAGACCAAGTCATGCCTGATCTTGGATTCCATCAGTATAATCACCACACCATGATGGTTAATAATTGCACTCTATTTGTGCTAAGCAAACTCCATGATAAGACCTTACCTTCACCTTATACCCTCTGGCTTGGCAATGCCCAGGTCTATGGGCCTAACAATTTGCTGAAAAAGCAATCAAGGGAACTCAATAAATATGTGACTGAGGCCGGGCGCGGTGGCTCAAGCCTGTAATCCCAGCACTTTGGGAGACCGAGACGGGCGGATCGCGAGGTCAGGAGATGGAGAACATCCTGGCTAACACGGTGAAACCCCGTCTCTACTAAAAAATACAAAAAACTAGCCGGGCGAGGTGGCGGGCGCCTGTAGTCCCAGCTACTCGGGAGGCTCAGGCAGAATGGTGTGAACCCCGGGGGCAGAGCTTGCAGTGAGCCGAGATCGCGTCACTGCACTCCAGCCTGGGCAACAGTGCAAGACTCCGTCTCAAAACAAACCAAAAAAAGTACATGAGCAGAAGAGGCTGCAGTCAGACAAAATATTCTGTATTTTGTCCCAAAACTAATCCAATTCAATCCTTAAATTCCCTCTGAAATGAGATGTAGTCCTTGACATAGACACGCACTTAAATTTACTCCGATTTTCAGAACTTTAATTTTTATCTCATCACCTATTGCCCAACATATCTCTATTACTTATGAATCCTCAACATCTGTTCTTCTCAAAAGGGGACCAGAGCTCAAGAACTTTCATTGGTGCACACGAGTTAGTGAAAAAGCCCAAACAAGGATTTGTTCCCCTCTACAACTGTTTGGCAAACAGCAGGTGGCTCACAAACCTAATTTTTTATTACCATCTCCTGAGCTTTTGAAAATTGTTGCTCAAGCCCCAGTTTAGTCCGAATCTCTAAAGAGGGCTGATAATCACTAGTAAAATTTATTGCTTCCAAAATCCACCCTACATGTTTCTGGTGCCATTTATAGCAGAATAAACCATTTGCTTTACTACACTCCTGATTCTACTTTCCACGTCTCTATTCATTTCCTACTATGGTATACTATACTAAGCCACGTCTCACTTTTCCAGTATTAAAGCCCCGAGTTCCAGAATGCACACATCCCAACCCCCTTACAACCCTTCCCTCCCCTTAGCAAGACAAGGTGGTATGCAGAAAGGAGTTTTGCCATTTAATTGCTGTAATACCCTAGTAAACTAATAAACTATCTGTAAATTTGCAATGTGTGACCATGGCAGCAAAATTTAACAATGAAGTAGTCCCAATTGCCTTTTAAAAGGCAATAAACTCAGTGCACAAAGTGCTTACCTTTGGCTACCTCCCACCCGTTTCTCACATTTTACATCTGCTCAGGAGAAAATTCACACATCCAGTGCCACAGGGAAAAACCTAAAGCCTACCTCAAAATTTTGAGTTCTTGGTTAAAGCATGAATGAGCCACAGAACTATTTCTCATTTAAACGAGCAAATTGTAGACCTAAAGATTACTTCTAAGCACTCAGTTTACAAAAGTCAGATGGATTTATTAAAAACACAGCAAAAGCCTACTGGTTTAAAAATTAAAACAATCCAATTATAGGGTAGCTATTGCCTTTTCTCACTGCAAGAATATTTTCTTCAAAATTATCAAGACAATTCTTATGATGTTCCTTTTGAAACACTACAAAAGCAAGTATTAAGGTAACTCAAAACTTGAATAATATTTTCTTTATTTACAAGTTAGAATCAACAAAGACAGTCCAGGGGACCAAATGGGGAGATGACTGAAACCCCCAGGGCCCCAAATGGAGCGGAAGGAAAAAGGGAAAACAGAGTAGAAAAAAAAAGTCAACGTAAAAAAAGAGCTCCCCCTTCTTCCCTCCCCGTGGAGGCTGAGGGGACCATGGCCCCACCCTTCCCCCCAGCCTCACCTAGCTTAAAATAAATTAGAACAAACAACTTCAAAACAGGGCCCTTAGAAGTGAATAGGGCAGCTATGGCCTCAGGTAACTCTAGATCAGGGCTTTGCACATTCCCACCCTTGCCCTGCCCCATTTTGAATGGGGGCTCTGTGTCCAAGAGATCACTCCCCAATGGGGCTAAGAATTCAATGTTATTTTGTCCATGTCCCTCCTTCAGTAAATCTCCCTGCATCCCTCCCCCACTGCAGAGCCAGCTCTCCTAGAGGGGTCGGGGGGGGTCAGGGGTGTGTGTGTGTGAGATGAAGAAGTGTCACAGCAAAGGGGGAAGGGGCAGGTGGGGCAGGGTGGTCTAGGGGTCCGGTCCTGCGGAGCCTTCCTGCCCCATCTGGCCTTGACCCCTTAGCCTGAGTCTGAATCACTGGTGTCTGAAGAGGACGACGATGAAGAGGAGGAGCTGGAATCTGAGCTGGAGCTGGAAGCGCTAAGGCGTGACACTGCTACTTGCTGTGCAGAGGATGACTCTGTTTTCTCACTCACTGCAGAACAAATTTGAAAGTTAAAAGACTTTCAAGTCTGAATCTTCAATTGTCAATAAAGGACAGTCACGAAGGCAGGATGCAGTCAATCTGTAGTGGCCTATAAATATGTACTCACCTTTCTTGGGGGGCTTTTTAGTGGAATTGAGCTGTCCGCTGACATCTTGTAACCGCTTTTCTAATTCCCGCTTTTTCTCCAAAGCTAGTTCCTCCTTTGTCTTTCCCACAGGCTTCTTAATGGCTAATGAAAGAAATTTATCAGGATACATTAAGATTGCCCCAAACATCTTATTATGGGCCCCTAGGTTCCCAAGTTCCTTTCTTAAACATGAGCAGTCAACCAACACATCCCATTATCCTGGGAGCTGACAATCCTGAAAGCAAACAGACCCCATCATCTTTCCTAAACTGTCCTCAGAACCACGAGATGAACCTCATTTCATACGTACTGTAGGGCTTCCGAGGTTTCTTACGCAGGCAGGAAAGGACATAGCGCTCAAGCTCTCTAAGTGTGGATGGCTTGAGTGTTTCAAAATCAATCTCGATCTCTTCTGGGTTTGAATCACGTAAAGAGGGCTCCCTGGCTTGGATTATATGCACAACTCGGCCCAGCTTCTCCCCAGGTAATTTGTTGATGTCCAGGCTCAGCTGCCGCTTCTCATCGTAACTCATGGGCCTGCTCTCTTCTTCCTCCTCTGAATCATAACCTGTAGGCAGGGCAGGTGGGGCTGTCTTTGTGGCCTTTTTGGGGAGCCTACGGGCAAAAAAAGTTGTCAGCAAAAGCAGCTTCATTAACCTCTCCTAGTATGTTCCCACTGTTGTAATTCAGTGATCCTATTTCCTGCCCAGAGTGGAGCTTCTGCTTTTCCATTCAATGGCCAAGTCAGAGGTAGGGTACTGGGACACTGTATAGTGAAACAGCATTTTATGGAACTCTTGCCTGCCAAGCATTTTATTACATTTACTTTGCGCTTTCAAAACTTTATACAGGGATACCTCTTGGAGATAGAAAATTCTGAGTTTGGTTCCAGACCATTGCAATAAGGTGAGTGCCAAAATAAACTGAGTCACATTACTTGGTTGTTTGCACTATGTTCTTGACTGTAAGTGGGCAATAGCATTAGGTCTTTAAAAAGACAATGTACATACATACCTTAATGAAAAACTACTACTAAAAATGTGACACAAAAACATGTTGGAAAAACTGTTCACTCGCTCCATACAGGGTTGTCACAAATCCTCAATTTAAAAAAGGCTGTAATTTCTAAAACATCTCCATAAAGTGAAGCACAATAAACCAAGGTACACCCATTTAGGTATACTGGTATGGGTCTTTCCACTCCCTAAAACACTACCAAAGTACACCATGGGCCAGGTACAGTGCCTCACATCTGTAATCCCAGGCCTTTGGGAGGCCAAGGCGGACAGATCACTTGGGGTCAGTTCAAGACCAGCCTGCCCAACGTGGCGAAACCCTATCTCTACTAAAACTACAGGAATTAGCTTAACACTAAAACTACAAAAATTAGCTGGGCTTGGTGGCTCAAGCCTGTAATCCCAGCTATTCAGGAGGCTGGAGGCAGAATCGCTTGAACCCAAGAAGTGGAGGTTGCCGTGAGTCGAGATGACGCCACTGCACTCCAGCTTAAAGAGTCTCAAACAAACAAACAACAAAAAACACACCAAAAAACCAAAAACTGCTACGCCACTGAAAACAAAAGTCTAGACTCATTGATTTAGAGCAACAGGCAAACTACAATGGCCCAGAGAACAAATGTGATCTGCCACTTGTCTTTGCAAATAAACTTACTGGAACACAGCCATCTTTGTTTGTAGTTTATGGCTTTCAGAGTTCACTGTCAGAGTAGCTGTGAAAGACCCTATGGCTCCCAAAGCCAGGGGTCCCAACCCCCACACCAGTACCCAGTCTGTGGCCTGTTACTGGGCCACACAACAGGTGAACAGCAGGTATGCAGGCATCACTGCCTCCTGTCAGATCAGCAGAAGCATTAGATTCTCGTAAGAGTATGAACCTGTGATCTGCATGTGGTAGTATCTAGGCTACATGCTCCTTATGGGAATCTAATGGCCCAATGATGTGAGATGCAACAGTTTCATCCCAAAAATCATCCCCTCAAAACCCCCTCAGTGGAAAAATCTGTCTTCCATGGAACTGGTCCCTGGTGCCAAAAAGGTTGGGGACCAATGCTCAAAGCCTATTGCATCTGTTAACTGGCCATTTAGAAAAATCTTTGCAAATAGAGATGGCATCCCCTGGAAAAAGAGAAATAGCCAAACTAGTCTCTGCTTCCTACTCTAACTCACTTGGTGCCACTTCCTCCAGAAGGTCCAAAGCCAGAAGGGCCTAAAGCAGCACTGCCACCCCCACTGCCACTTGCTTTCTTGGACTTCTTGGGCTGAGGTGGGCGGGGTGCCCGAGGCCCCTTGTCATCTTCATCGGCCCCAGCTCGGCCTCGATGCTTCTCTGCCTTCCGTTTCTTCTTTTTCTCTTTTTTCTCTCTTTTCCTCTTGGGCTTAGATATTGGACCCTGGGACAGAGCAGCCAGTTGTTCGTGTACTGCCCGAAGCTACAGAAAAAACAAGAAGTGGAAAAAGTCAATAAAGATAAAAAGACAAGAACAAAAAATTAGGACAAACGGCATGAACCTTTTACCCAGTAAAAACTTTTAAGAGTGACAAAATACCTGTTCCTGTAGTTCTGCTAAGCGATGAGCCCTTTCTTCCTCCGAGTCTGAGCTTTCACTCTCTTCTTCTTCCTCCTCGTCGTCCTCATCCTCCTCCTCCTCTTCCTCAGAGGAGCTCTCACTGCTACTTTCCTCACTGGAGGACTCTGAAGATGATTTGGCCAAACCAGGGGGGATGGCAGTAGAGACTGGTAAAGGCCCTGGTTCCAGTGGTTCATCTGGCATCTTGGCATAACGGAACTCAAATACATCCTAGAAAGAGGCACAAACTCAAAACTATGCTGATGAACAGTGAGTGCCCTGCATACCCAGCCACCAAGTGATATAGCTCCAATTTACAACTGTACAGAACAGTGAGACCCTCATGTTGAGGCTATGCAGCACAGATGACAAAATAACTCCCCATACCATTTATTTTTCCAACTCCAACCTTTCCACTCACCTGTAGCTTTCGTGCCATTGCCACAACATCGTGATCTGGGGGATTGTACTTATAGCAGTTGGAGAACATAAGCCGTACATCAGCAGCAAACTCCTGTGCATCCCGGTAATCACGGTTCTCCATCTTCCGCTGCAGAAGGAGGCAGCATCAGAAGCTGCACAGGCAGGAAGACTCACCTTTCCCTGCCAACCCCAGACACCACAAGAAGAGCCCTCTCTTGAGAGCACACTGGGGATGACCTTAAGGATCTGTGCCCTGGGGTTCAAGTTTGAAGTCAAAGGAATTTGGGTGGGTTGAAGAGATATTTATGTCTAGAAAAAGAAATCATTTCTAAGTGACAGAGGAGGAGAGGTGGCCTATGACTGTCTTTCCACCCCATAACTTCCTTAACCCAACACTGCCACAACATTAGTACTTAATTATAAACAGTATTGTTCTCAAGACAAAGAAACCCCACCTTACTGTTTCAAACTCCAGGAAATATGAATTCTCAAACACCAGACCTTCTTTCTGTTCCACTATTATTTTATGAAAGTAAACTGCCAAGAACCAAAGACTGCTGTGTGCCCACATAAGGATACTTAATGTTTTGCACCTAGGCTCCCATCACTGCCTGAGCATCCCATCTGCCCCATGCAGTGGGTACCTTGACAGTGCTGAGGTCCATGGGGTGCTTAATGATGTCATGGTAGTCATGCAGGCCAAGTGCAGAAGCATCCACTGGTTTATAGAAAGGCCAAGCATAGGCAGCATGCTTCTTAGAGAGTAACTCCTTCAAAATGCCATTGCAATGTTTCAATTGTTCTGAAAGCTTTCCTTTCTTAGAGCTCTGGTGTTGTTGCTGAGAGTCAGGCAAGTCTTTGCGTGGGGGCTTGATGGGGCGACCACTCTCTCTACGCATAGGGGGAAGCCGTGCTGCCTTAGGCTCAAGACTCCCAGGAGGGCTAGCTGGAGAACCAGGAGCCAGGATGGCTGTAGGTGTAGGGGTGGTAGTATCTGCTTTCCGCTTTACGCCTTTTTTCTGCAGAAACAAACAAGATAGGGAACCTATTATCCCACGTCCACCTTACTTAAGACCCTTGCCTCCCTGCTGCCCAGAGGAAATCCACAGATCATACCTTGGCAAGGGGCTGGGCTGGAGGAGCTGCAGTAACAGCAAGGAGCGGGGGTCCAGCAGAGTGCAGGGACTTGAGAAGTGGAGAGGAAATGACTGATGGGTGGGGAATGTTGAGGACAGTGGTAGGTATCTCAGGTGGGGGAGTATACAGGGCTGTGTGTGACACAGAAGAAACAGCAGGCACCTGATGGGCACTGGTAACACTGCCCTGGAGCGCTAGGAAAAAGGAAAAAAGCAAGTGTAGTTTGATTCTCTTTCCCATCTTTAGGTGTCCATTTGCAAAACTCCTACTCCTTCCTACCTGCCAACTTGGCCCCCTTCTTGTGGCTGTTCTTAGGGATGGTCACCACCAGTTCTTGCTCTTCTTGTGGCATTGATGCAACTTTCTGTAGGAAGATCTTTTCCAGCGTTTGTGCCATTAGGACAATATCATCAGTGGGCTATAAGAACACAGACAGCAATAAAGTTAAGTTAAAAAATGCCAACAGAAGATAGATACACACCATCTTTCTCACAGGCATTCAGACTCTAGGCCATTACCATACCCCCGGCAAGTCACCTTGTCATCAAATCTTAAAGAAAATTTCCTACTCCAGGCCACTACTAATTTCCACTTTCTCTTAACTGTGTCTCCCAAAATACGAAAGAAAAAACTACACGGTCCTTTGAAGTTCAGAAGGGATGGAGAGCTGAAAAGAAAAGAGATCCCTGGTCTACTCAGGTCTCTGGTGCTCTCTAAGAAACCGGGCCACCCCCCTCCCCCACTCCAAATATGAAGTGTTCTACTTAAATAACCTTTAACTGGAGCTCTGAAGTCACATCACTATGTTCAATAGTACCATCTAGAGTCAGGTTTTGAAGACTGACTACTCTACCCAGGTAGCACCCTCACTAGCAAAGGATTTAAGCTTTATGTAGACAAACTATCTAGCAATAATAGAAGTCATTGTTTCTCCCCACCTGCTAAATGAACACACAGAAAAACTTACCTTGTTGTAAATATAACAGTTGGTGAACATGGTATTAAAATCTTGCATACACTCTGAGGCAGCCCAATAATAATTGTTTTCAAGTCTCCTCTTAATAGTACCCATGTCCATAGGCTGTTTTATAATTTTGTGATAATCCTAAATAGAGAAATGTTAGGTCAGAACCATAGAAAAATAAATGCTTACAGACACTACTGATCCCCGACTCTCTCTCACACACACACACACCCCCCCTAAGCATCAAAGAAATATTTACTTAAACTGCGGCCCCAGTTAAACTGTGGGACAAAATAAATAAATAAATAAATAAGATTCTTGACACCCACAGGGAGGCCCCTGCTGCCTTTCTCTAACCACCCACCTCCCACCCACTCTGGAAACTTCCCATCCTGTGACATTACCTCTGGGGCTGGCTATCCATGGGCTGCATGAGGGAAAGGAAGAAGCTAAGAATTTTGGCCACCGTGGTCCTCTCCCAACCCGAGGTGGGAATCTGTAAAATGGAGCCAGGGCACAAAAGTTAAGGAAGGACACATGGAGGGCACAAGGAAAGATGCCAAGATAGTTACAGCAAGCGGTCGGAGCAATCACAAAGGACCAAGAATCCAGAAATCTGGTGGCTAACTGCCCTACAGGGGAGAAATGGGAACTCCCTAGGGGCCGCAGCATCTACACTAGGCAGACCACCCCCATTCACACGCATTCTTGCTCATCCCATACCTCCCAGGCTCCAATGTCTTTACTCACCGGTAGACCCAGTTTGACAGCATCCACAGGCTGCCGGAATGGCCATGCGAACTGATGTTTCCACAGAGCCTTCATCACTACCTTGTGTAGGTATTGCAGCTGGTTGGTAACTCGTCCTGGCTTTTTGGGATTGGACACCTCTGGCGGTGGTGGGTTGGCAGGGGTCAGTTGCAAAGCAGGCACCGAAGCCATTGTGGGGCTCTCAAATCCCTCATACAAGAGAGAGGGTTTTCGAATCCTTTTCCCTGGTGCCGCTGCTTCTGGGCCCAGCCCCAGTAACCCTGCATTCCCTTCCCCAGGGAGCCTGTAAAGATGGGAAACAAAATTAGGGCAATATCGTGCAAATCAGGAAAAAGTGCATTTGCACAATGGTCTGATAAATCCAGGTGTTGGCCCTAGTGAGATGGTTACGCTTATGCCAAGTGATTTAAGCAAAAACAACATCCAAACAATCTGTGGAGCTTTTATTGCTGGCCCCGCCTTTATTAGTATTTTTAGTATACTATCTAGATTCCACCTTCTGAAGTCTAATGACTTCTTTAGCATATTTTAAACTCCAAAACTGTTTGATAGAGCACAGTATCTCAGAACTACAGCCCTATGGGGATGGGGCTTAAGCAAGATGGGAGGAGCTAAGAAACTCAAACCCCAAGCTTCCTCCTCACTGGGGGGTTTGGTGGTTGCCATGGTGGTTGAGCGCTGGTGAAAAGAGGAAGAGAACAAATTACGGACATAGAAAATTCCATAAAATGCTGATAAGACACCGAATAATCCACCTAGATAGAAAAGAGAGCCCCATCTTCCACAAAGTCTGGGTAGTTAACGCCACAACAGAACATGGACTCAAAGGAAAAACCATACCAACTTAAAAAATATCCAGACAAGGAAGCATTTGTCAGACTTTACAGCCCGAAACTACCAGGTCCCCAAAATTAGTCGCACCAAATGAAAGTCTCCTCACTCCAAGAAAGTCAAAAACCTGTACAAAACAAGTCAAGGTCACCAAGTGATAGCCCCCTTCCACCCACCCACTACACAATACGATTCCACTACCAGTTCCCCACTATAGCACCAACTACAGACACCAAACGCCAACAGTGGTTCATCTACAGTCCCTCTGGTGCTCCTCCGATGAATTTCCTACCACCTAAGATTTAAGACATTATATGACAATCTCATTGTTTACAACGCAGAGCTGAACTAGGAACCTTAGCTCTACCCTCCTGCTCCGAATGAAACCCTTAAATGTTAGGAAAAAACAATCCCTCCACCAACAAACAACACGTACAACCCACCCCACCACCCAAAAAAAACATTTAATGACATATCCTGGGCGTTAGGAACCCGCAGACTTGGAGAGTGATCCCTTTACCCTTCTCCGGGAATCCCCGTTGCCAGTCCCTTAAGCTCTCTATCGCCATGGCAACCCTACAGGGCGCTAGAGGTGGCCGTGAATCCCCCTAAAAAGCTATGACAAACCGCCGCTAGACACCAGATCCACCAAACGCCAGACCTGCTGTCCACCCTCACTACACTCCACCGCCAAGCAAGCTCTGCCTGACTCGGTTAAGAGTGGGCCACGGCGGCATCAAGTGTATAAAATGACAACCTGTATTCCCCTCCATGCGCAGTAGCCGGGCTGCCACCACCGTTCCAAAACCGTCGCTCAATGCCCTCCGCGCGGCCAACAGCAGCGCGCCGGGGCCGCTCCGTACTTCCCCCGAACACGGCGCCCCACACCCCTGTGCCGCCGCCCCGCAACATCCCCTTCCCACACGCGGCTCGCGGAAACGTACTTGTTTTGAGGGGTCACGTTTTGCAGCATCTTCACCGCAGGGAACCGGCGCTGCCCTCAGCCGCGGAAAGTCCGGGTGGCCTCGGTTCCCCTCACCGCCCGGTCCAGCATAACCCAGTAAGTACGGGGGAGGCCGTTCCTCTTGGGCCTCCAGGCAACAAACCCCCTGCCTGACCGGCACAAAAGCAGTCCCTTTGGGGCCTCTCGGAGAGCTCCAGGCAGCTTGGCGCGCTCTGCAGACGGCGGACAGCAAGAAAATGGCGGCGGCCTCCGCTGAGGCGGGCGACTGAGGGACTGACTCTTCAAAGGACGGTCCCCGATCTCAGACACCGTCGTCAATATAGCCCGCTGTTGGTCTGCAGGGATCCCCTCTTCTTGTCGGGAGCCTACGGGGCGGACGAGGTCCCGTTTCGATCTTGGATGGAGGCGGATGAACACGAAAAGTGGTTTAGGGAGCCACCGCCTCCATCTTTGAAATCCTCTTGAGGGCGGAGTAGAAGGGGAGGACAGACTCCGAGGATTGGGCGGGGCCCGAAAAAGGGGAGCTTCAGGGGCTTCTATGGGGTCTGTACTGTCCGCTGGGACCAGTCATAGGCCAGGACGAAGGCCATTTCCAAGCGGATGGAGGTGGATTGTAATGGCGGCCCCGGACGATTCGAAGGCTCTGTATCGGTAGGCAGAATCCTCCAGGTCGTTCTAGAGGCTGCTCCACTCCAGCGCGAAATGGCGCCGCCGAGCCCCGCGCCAGCCCTTTATATATAGGCGGGGAGGAGGAGCTTCGCCGCTCATGCGCGCCACCCCGCTCGAGATTTCCCCCACCCCCTCCGCGCGCGCGCGCTCGCTCACGCGGGTGAAGAAGCTGAGTCGAAGGGGAAGGAACACCTCTCCGCGGGAGCTTTTTCTATTGGCCAGCCGCAACGATGACGTCATAAACTTCATTTCCAAGGTGTCAGTCACCAGGCAGAAGAGTGCCGCAGAGACCCACAGGGAAGTGGCAACCCGCCACATCTCCAAGCCAATTGGCTGAGCTGTGGTCCGCCGAATCCAGGCAAAGAGGATGGTTGGAAGGGGTGCGGAAGCCATCGCCCCAGAGCCTCCAGCACCCTCTCCCCGCCTCCCCTTGCAACAAAGTCTTCCCAGGCTTCCATGCACAGCACAACTGGAGACTGCCAAGCTCGGGCAGGTCGTGCCATTCGTAGCTCCTCCATTGGCCAGAGCGGCAGGGAAACGGGAGGGGTCGCGTGGGCGTAGCCTGCCTGGGCCCGCCAGGGGTGTGGCCGCAAGACGCCCGGCGGGTCGTGGGTCTCCGCGGTAAGGCAGCTGCAGCGAAGAATCTGAAACGAGGAAGACGACGCCATCTTAGAAGCCGCGGCCTGTTCCTCTATGGCGAACAGCTACGGGCTTCAGAACGGCGACAAGGGGATCTAACGTTCCCATGCCCCACAATGTAAAACACAGGCTTGCCAAAGTCTTAAAATACTCTACTCCCTCCCCCAAACTAAACAATGGAAAGACGAGCAAAACACTTATTTCCTGTTTAGTCCCAAAGACCACAAAAGCTAGAATACGTCTCCCAAATTTGCACGTCCAAGCACCTTTCTAATCCCCCCCCACACACCTACAGTTACCAATACATTTCTGCTCGTTCGAAAAAACCTCGGCAACCCTGAAGTGGGATTAAAATCTCCAAACGCATCCATCTACCCTATACAATGTAACCCACCTCACCTCTTCCTTAAATTCCATTCCGGCGTCTGGCTCAGAGCAGAAAAAAAAAGTCCTGTGAGGGGTGACTTGGGGAAAAACCCTCCCCCTCCAGGCGAGCTCGGACCTTTACCCACAAGCCACACCACCCCTAAGGGTATCCGCCTCTTAGGGGCCCTCCGCCACGGGGGCGAAAGAACCCCCCCGCCCCCCCACCAGGGTCCGGAGTCCTCCCCACGGAGCGGCTGGTCCATCGGTCAGCGCCAGGGAGGAGGGCGAGCGGAGGAGGCGGCGGCTGCGGCTCAGACTAGCCCTCCCCCTCCTCCCCTCCCCCCGGCCGTCCGCCTCCGAGGAGGGGCAGGAGCCATTTTGGGAGCTCAGTTTCGCCCCCTCCCCCCAACTTACTCAAGTCTTCCTCGTAACTTGGTTATCTAAATAAGGGTGCAGACTCTATGAATAAACCAGAGCCCAAAGTCAGGATCTCCAGAGTATCTCTGGGGCCGTCCCCGCCCCCTTACAAGAGAGTGAAAGGATTTCCCCCACCCGAGAAAACCTGGGCTTTGGCTGGGCGTCCCCTCCCCCGTTTCCCCTTTCTTCGCTACCAGGGAGAAAACAAACTTGTGTACCTATCAGGGAAAGTAATCAGTGTAGGTGAACAAATATACGGTAAGATTCCCCCTCCCCCGGGAAGGACTCGTAAGGGCCTGGGTCCTTGAGCTGCAACCACGCCACCCTCCCTCCCTCTGCAGTAGCCCTTCAGCTCCAACCTCGGTTACTGCGTCTAAAATGGCCGCCAATCTCCTGTCTTCTGACCCCCCTAGTAGGGCAAACCCGGGGAGGGCGGGGGAAAATGAGCATCGGGAGAGCAAGTCCCCTTCCCCCAGCCAGGGATCAGGCCTTGGTCCCCAAAAGTACAAGCGGCCCCGTCCGGGTGGCTGCAGCAGGAAGGGCAATGACACAGCAACTTTGCAGAGGCCTTCTCCCCTCCCCCTAGTGGCCCAACCGCCCAAATCCGCTTTTCTCCACCCGGGCTCTGCAGGCCAGGACAGAGGCCCATCAGGGGGCCGGCCGTGGAAGAACTACTTAGCAGGCGGAGAAAAATACCAGGCCTTAGAAAGGAAAAGGGCAGCCAGACATTGCTCTCGTTTATTCCCTGCATTCCGGAAAATCACTGCCTCCCGATCCTCTATCCTCCCTTCCCCCACATGAGTCACCAGGGAGGCTACTGCTACTCAGTAATTTGGGAAAGTAACTCTTTTCCTCCTTTCCGTTCCCTCCCCCGCAGTACACAAGGAGAGAACTGTTCAGGACTGGGGGAGGGGATGAGGGAGGCGATGGAAGAGGCCACCCTGGAGAAACCCGAAACCTTGGGAGCTGTGAAATCATTCCAGGTCCCGAGCCTCCCTCGCATCTCAGATCATGCTTTCTAGACCCCCTTACTGCCAGCACCCACCTTGGGCCTGGTTTCTGTTCCTAAGCAGACCTCAAGCTTTCAGCTCGTAAGACCCCCAGCCTGGAGTAGACACGTGCTCAGTAAAGATCCTACAGGGGCAAAAGGCCCCACAGGCCGTGTCCACGTGAATGCACACAAATTCGGTGAGCGACTCGAAGCGTAACCTCCAGCCTGCAGTGTGACGACTAGAGCTTCCCCTACCGCGAACACAAAGGGCGCACAGCAATGCTCCCTCCAGAGGCTCTGGGGAGAAAAGAAGTTGGCGCCTGGGAACAACCTCAGTTCACAGCCTGGGTGGCCAACTCCTAAAGCATTCACATCCACGGGTAGGGGCCACAGCCACCACTCCTCAGCCCACCGCCAGGTCACCCCTCCCTCGGCCGCCGATGGATCCCTTCTCACCTGGCTCCCGGCTGCTGTACCCCCAGGGGACGAATGGAATGGGGGGGCCACACCGCCCCCTAACCCCTTTGCCCTCCAATTGGTATGGAGGCATGAGGCTGGCCATTCCCATCCCCCCCCCAGTGGCCCTCTCCCGCTCGCCCCCCTCTACGCTCCCATTGGCTGTAAAAGGTTTGAAAGACAAATCTTCCCACTCTCAGCATTCTTTTCTGAACCCCAAGAATCCCCCTCCCGGACTCCCCACCATTGGCTAAGCACTTGACTGACAACATCTCCGCCCCACAAGGGCCCCTTCTCACCTGGATCCTAAAGCCTTCCGGGGGCCTCCAAAGTTGCCCTCAGCTTGGTACGGGGTATGTAATCCGGGGTGTCAACCCCCCCCGGAAAACGAAGCCGTGTTGGGGGAGGGGGCGTAGCCCCCAGCCCCTCCCTTCCCGAACGGGCGGGGGGGTGGGGAGAGCACCGGGGCCGCGCGGCCACGTCAGCAGCGCCCAGATTGGCTGACGGAGGTCACGTGCCCCCTGCCCCCCCCATCCAAGCCACGAGGACCAGTTTTCCGAACGTTCCTGGGGGTCGCGCAAGGGGCCAAGGAGGCCGCATGGCCCAGGCCTATGTCCCGAAACCCAGAGCGCTATAATGCTGCTGCTTCTCCATATCCCCAGCTTCCTATCCCGCAGTCCTCGACTCTATCCCCCCCACTCGCCTCTCCATACGGGTTCAGCATGGCTGCCGCAGACCAGGAAGACGCACAGCGCAGGCGCAAGGGTGCGCCCTGACTGGGGGAGGGGAAAGGAGTGTCAGAGGCGGCGGGGAGAGCCGTAGTGCGCAGGCGTCCGGGCGGGAATCGCAGCTCCGGCGGCGGGGCTCGGAGCGCGCGAATGTGGTGGGGCGGGAGCCGGCACCCTGGCGCCGACCTCCTGCCTCAGCGCCCCCTCCCCCACTACCCGCGGCCTAGCTGGGTAGCCGCGGGCGACCAGGCTTGTTTCCTTCTAGGTGGGTGTAAGGTGCAGCTTGGCTGGTCTTGGCCTGAAACTAGCGGAAGCGCGCGCCAGGAAGCTGTTGTTAGCGGAGGAGAATGGGGCCTGGACCTGGAAATATGAGGGTCTGCAGAGAGGGGCCCCTTTCCTGGTGTCGGTGTGGCGCGACCGTTGGAGAGGGCGTTTCTCGCCCTCGGCGCGCCTGCGGCGCGGAGAGATGAGGTGCGGACCGCAGACATGGACTTCGTATTGGGCTTTAGTCTTAGGCAGCCTTACAATCCCTCCGTGCCATGAACCTACGCTAGACTTTAGTGAGACCTGTGAGTCCCTGGACTGCTCTATCTTGTACGATATTTACCAGCTGATCACTTTTCCTTCTCTATCTCGTAGTGGACCGTTTAAACCTCTTATACTCTTAAAGTTACGATCTCTACTCTCAATCTTGAGTGAGTCCCTCCAAAATTTTGGAATTGCTAACATAAAATTTTATAGTGATTCAGTTGCCAGCTAAAAAGTAAGCCTTTAATTTGCCATTAGCCGATAACTTCTCCCTTGATTACCCAGAGTACGGTCTAGATTTTCACGCTGCAGACCCTAATCTCTCTTCACCGACAGATGGCACCTCACAGAACAGAAAAGCCAACTTGCAGAACTCCTGGCTTCCCATTTCCCAACTGCAAACTGGGTCAAGTGTGTATTCCTTTACCATTTCACTAGAGGTCCTCCCTTCGGTTTAAGGAAATCCTTTACTATTGACCTGGTCAATCTTCTCTATTACCCGGAGGCTCTCTTCCTTTCTCCGCCCTTTGACCTTTTTAACTTTTCTCTTGGTTTCCCCGCTGACAAAAAGAGAACAACCCTCTCAATGTCATGCCCTCTTAGAGACTCATTTCTCTCAGCTCCCTTGCACAGCCAAGACCTGAAATTGAAATTATCCTTACTATCTCAATTCTTTGTCACCCTCTCTCTCCCCATCTCCACTCCTCAAGCCACCTCTGTCAGGCTGCTATCACCAAAACTTTTCTGGCAGATGTCACCAAGAACCTCCTAAGTGGCAAAGTCAGGAAGCACTTTACAGTTCTCACCTTATTTGACCTCTGAGGCATTAGACATTTGATCGTGTTTCCTTCCTGACATTCTCTCTACCCTTGACTTCTATGACCACTCTCACTTGTTTCTTTTTCTATTTGTCTAACTGTTCCTCTCCAGTCTCAGTGGATTTTTCTTCCTTAGCCCCTTTTTATGTGTTGATGTTTGCCGTGATTCTTGTTTGCTTCTAATTCTGTTCAACTTCTCTAGGTAATCTGACTCCATGGCTCAAAGCCTCTCGTCTGAATCTTTAGTTCACACAGCTCTTTAAGCTAAACTTCCTACTAAATATTCCCACTTGGATAACTCTCAGACACCAATACGTTCAAAATTGATACAGACTCTATACACTCTAGACCTGCTCTTTCTCTTCTGTTACCCTGAGTAATGGCGGCTATTTAACCCCAAAGCCTGTAATCTGGGAGCCTGTTGTTGATTTCCTTTTCTCACACCCTTACAGACTCATAATTTTGCCTCTTAACTATGCATCAACTCACCCTTCTGTCCTAGTTCTATCACCTGAGCTGTACCAACAGTCTCCTAAATTATTTCCTAGATACATGGCTATTTGGATTTAAATTAATACAATTTTAAATTTAGTGTCTCAATATACTAGCCACATTTTAAGTTCTCAATTGCCACATGTGAGTAGTGGCTGTCATATGGGAAAGCACAGATTATTGAACATTTGGTCATTGCAAGAAGTTTTTTTTTTTTCCTGATGCGGAGTCGGAGTCTTGCTCTGTCACCCAGGATGGAGTGCAGTGGCGCGGTCTTGGCTTACTACAACTTCTGCCTCCCGGGTTCAAGCAATTCTGCCTCAACCTCCCAAGTAGCTGGGATTACAGGCGCCTGCCAGCACACCCAGCTAATGTCTGTATTTTTACTAGAGACGGGGTTTTACCAAGTTGGCCAGGCTAGTCTCGAATTCCTGACCTCGTGATCCGCCCACCTCGGCCTCCCAAAGTGCTGGGATTACAGGTGTGAGCCACTGCGCCCAGCCTCATTGCAAGAAGTTCTATTGGACAGTGCTGCTTTAGACTTTCTGCCTCAGCCACAATACTGCCAGGAGAAAGCTTTCCAAAATATAGCCCTGGCCATAGCTCTCTTTTAAACTCTATGTTAATTCCTTATTGGCTATGTGATGAAGTCCAAATTCCTATGTTTGCTAGAACAGTCTGCCTAGCTTTCCAGCCTCATGTCTAACCACTTCCTCTTGGGCCCTATATTCCAGCTGTATTGAACTGTTTCCCAGACGCATCATTTTGTTTCATGCCTCTGTGTTCTACACATGTGCACTTTCTTTATGGAGTAGGCTTTTCCCCAACCTATGTAAGCCTAAATAACAGCTCTGAAAAGCTTAATGTTATCATTGAAGTTGAGCTGACTGCTCATTCTTTGGTGTCCCTTACCCTTAGGATTTTACTTTCCACAGTGAATGGCATTTATGTGATTACATGTTTCTCTCCAGTACTAGGCCTTGATTTTGAGAGCAGGGCCATGATGTATTCTTTTTCTTGCTTTGCTTTTTTTTTTTTTTTTAATATCCCCAGGTTCTAGCACAGTATCTGGCCAATATTAGCTTCTCACAAGTTGAGCAAATATTGAGGTGAATTGATGTGTAAGCAGGTATGTGACTTAGGTAAGATTGAAATGTGTATGTTTTATGGGGTGCCATGTATAGGGGAATAATCATAGACAAAATTATTGCCTTCAGACATATCTGAGACATCAGAATTATGTGGGGAAAGACAGAAGTAGAACAGCACAGGTTATTGTCACAGCGAGTAGTCTAGTCCAATCTGGCCAGAACATAAGCTACAAGAAGTAGAGCAGGAGAAGAGAAAATGGGAGGTAAATTTATATTGGAGAACACATTATGGAAGGTTTCTGGTGCTGTTAAGTTTGGAACCAGTGGGGAACCACTGAAATTTTTTGAGTAATGACTTGATCAGAGTTACGTTGTTAGATAGAAACTCTGTCTTCCAGTGGCTGGCACTGTCCATGTTAATAAACATCAAATTAAAATGTCGGGGGGTCGGAAGGAGATGTGATTGGTGATACAAAACATTTATTGAGTAGTTAAAATGTGTCGGGTACTGCGATGAGTACTTTACATGTATTAACTCTTTTAATCCTTAAAACCCTGTAAAGTCAATACTAATATTATCACCCTCAGTTTTCAAATGAAACAACAGAAGCAAAGGACGGGTTAGTCTGTTTTCTGATGCTATCACAGAATACTCACAGACTGGGTGATTCATAAACAGTAGTTTATTTGGCTCAGTTCCAGATGCTTGGAAGTCCGAGAGCATGGCATTGGCACCTGGTGAGAGCCTTGTGCTGCATCATCCCACGGCAGAAGGGCAAACAAGCACATGAGATGGAGAGAGAAGAGGGACCAGAATGTATCCTTTGTTTGTTTGTTATATTATTTTACTTTTTATTTTATTTTATTTTATTTTTTGAGGCAGAGTCTCGCTCTGTTGCCCAGGCTGCAGTACAGTGTGCAGTGGCGTGATCTCGGCTCACTGCAAGCTCCACCTCCCGAGTTCACACCATTCTCCTGCCTCAGCCTCCTGAGTAGCTGGGACTACGGGCGCCCACCACGCCCGGCTAATTTTTTGTATTTTAGTAGGGACAGGGTTTCACCATGTTAGCCAGGATGATCTCAATCTCCTGACCTTGTGATCCGCCTGCCTCGGCCTCCCAAAGTGCTGGGATTACAGGCATGAGCCACCATGCCTGGCCTCAGAATGTACCCTTTTAAATGGGAACCCATACCTACATTAGTAGCATTAATCTATTCATGAGAGCAGAGCCCTCATGACCTAATTAGCTCTTAAAGGTCTCACTTAAAACTGTCAAAATGGCAGTTAATTTCAACAAGAGTTTTGGAGGGGAGATTCAAACCATAGCAGATAGTATTTACCTATGGTCACACTTTTAGTAAGTAGCAGAACTGGGATTTGAACCCAGCTGACTCTGGGTGGTATATTATTCTGTTTACGAGGCACAGCAGGGAGTTTAAGATCCAAGATTGAAGTTAGATAAAAAAGATTAGGAAAAGTAGATTTGAGAGTCACCTTTGAGGTGATGTTTGAATCAGCCATGAAGGTAGCCGAGGTTTGTAAAGGAGCGGGTATAAAAACAATTTAGGGTGAAGGATTGAGCTTTGGGTTACATCTTTATACAGGGAGCAAGAATAGGAAGTGGAACCAGTGGAAGATCTCAAAGAAGAAGCAGCAGAGCAACATAATGTGAGGAAGCTAGAACAGGAGATGGTCGAGGAAGGATTTCATGTTTATTGAATGACTGATTAAATCAGGACTTCTTAAGCTTTTTATGTGCCATTAGCTTTTTTGGCAGTTTGGTGAAGCCTTTGAATCTTGTCTGATGATATTTGTAAATGCATAAAATAAAATATAAACTATAGTTATCAAAATACAGTGGTCCCCGCTTAACTGCAGTTTCACTTTCTGTGATTTCAGTTACCCAAAGTCAACCTTGTCTGAAAATAAGTACAATAAGATACTTTGTGTATGAGACAGAAAGACCATATTCACATAATTTTTATTACAGTATAATTTTCCTATTGTTGTTGTTAATCTCTTCCTGTGCCTAATTTATAAATTAAACTTTATCATAGGTATATCTATGGATAGGAGAAACTTTGTAATTACATTTGGTTCTATGTGGGGGGCACTACTATATTTAAAGAAATGTGTGATCTAGTAGTATGTGTTTCTGTATTAATACAATACAGTGTTTCTTTATTAATACATTAAAAAGCATGATTTATTGGCAAGTTTAACAACTCCCATAATTATAAGTGATATTTTAAGATGTCTGTAACAACTATAATGTGATATGAAAATATTAATTGATGGTGTTTTCTATTGATGACAGTATTACAGCTGCTGGCTGGTACTGCAAAGATTTATTGTCTACATTCATAAAATTAAATTTCAGTGAGAGTTTTTTGAAAATAAAGTTCACTTTTTTCATTCCATCCAAGTTTATGGACCTCTGAATTCTTTTTCTTTTAGAATTTTTTTATTGATACATAATAATTGTACATATTTAGGTACAATAATTTGTATATACATGTGATATTTTGATATATGCATATGATGTGTAATGATCAAATCAGGACAAGTAGGATATCCATCACCTCAAACATTTATTATTTCCTTCTGTTGGGAGCATTTCACATCTACTCTTCTAGCTATTTTGAAATATACAGTAAATTAATGTTAACTGTAGTCACCCAGCTGTGCTATCAAACACTATAGAATTTATTCCTTCATTTTAACTATATTTTTATAACCATTAATGAATCTCTCTTCATCCCTCCTCCACCTCCACCCTTTCCCAGCCTCTGGTAACCATAATTCTACCCTCTACCTCCGTAAGATCAACATTTTTAGCTCCCACATATGAGAACATGTGATATTTTTCGTTCTGTGCCTGACTTATTTCATTAAGATAATGACTTCCAGTTCCATCCATGTTGCTGGAAATGACAGGATTTCATTCTCTTTTATGGTTGAATAGTATCCATTGTATATATATATATACACCACATTTTCTTTATCCAGTCTTTTCTTGATAGACTCTTAGACTGATTCCATGTCTTGGCTACTGTGGGTAGTGCTGCAATAAACACGGACATGTACACATCTCTTGACATACTGATTTCCTTTCTTTTGGATATATACCAGCAGTGGGATTGCTGAATCATATAGTAGATCTATTTTTAGTTGTTTGAGGAATCTTTATGCTGTTTTCCATAGTGGCTATGTCAATTTACATTTCTACCATCAGTATATGAACATTCCCCTTTCTCTGCATCCTCATCAGTATCTCATCTGTGTCTTTTTGATAATAGCCAATTTAAGTAGATTCAGGTGATATCTCATTGTGGTTTTGAGTTGCATTTCCCTGATGATAGTGATGTTGACAATTTTTTCATATGCCCATTGGCCATTTGTATGTCTTTTGAGAAAGGTCTCTTCAGATCTTTGCCCATTTTCAAATAGAGGATTATCTGGAGGATTTTTGCTGTTGAGTTTGAGTTCCTTATATATATTGTGGTTATTAATCCCTTATCAGATGGATAGTTTACACATATTTTTTTCCCATTCTGAAGGTTGTCTCTTCACTCTGTTGATAAATATTCTGGTTATTAATCCCTTACCAAATGGATAGTTTGCACATATTTTTTCCCATTCTGAAGGTTGTCTCTTCACTCTGTTGATTGTTTCCTTTGCTGTGGCAGAAGCCTTTTAGCTTGATGTAATTCTGTTTGTCTGTTTTTGCTTTCTTGCCTGTCCTTTTGAAGTCTTTAACCAAAAAATATTTGCTCGAAGTCTTGAGCATTTCCCCAGTATTTTCTTGCAGTAATTTTTATAGTTTCAGGTCTTACATTTAAGTTTTTAATCCATTTTGATTTAATTTTTGTATTTGATGAGAGATAGGGGTCTAGTTGTATTTTTCTGCATATTGTTATTCAGTTTTCCCAGCACCATTTAATGAAGAGTGTGTCCTTTTCCCATTGAATATCTTGGTACCTTTGTTGAAAATCAGTTGGCTGTTAAGATGTGGATCTATTATTTCTGGGTTCTTTATTTGGTTCTGTTGGTCTGTGTATCTGTTTTTATGCCAGTACCATGCTCTTTTAGTTACTGTAGCTTTGTAATTTATTTTGAAGTCGGTTGGTATGATGCCTATAGCTTTGTTCTTTTTGTTCAGGATTACCTTGACTATTTGTGTCTTCTGTGATTCCATATTATTTTTAGGTTTGTTTTTTCTCTTTCTGCAAAGAATGTCTTTGTATTTTGGTAGGAATTGCAACAAATCTGTAGATTGATTTTGGTAGTACAGCCATTTTCACAATACAAATTCTTCTAAAGACATAGGATGTCTTTCCATTTTTTTTTGTGACCTCTTCAGTTTGTTTCCTCAGTGTCTCATAGTTTTTCTTGTAGAGATCTTTCACCTCCTTGGTTTATTCTAGATATTTTATTTTGTGTTTTTTTTGGTGGGGGAGGGGTGTTGTAGCTATTGTAAATGGGATTACTTTCTTTGATTTCTTTTTTCACTAGTTTACTGTTTGTATCCAGAAGCATCATTAATTTTTATATAATAATTTTGTATCCTGCAACTTTACTGAATTTATCAATTCTAAGAGGTTTTTGTGTGTATTTGTGGAGCTTTTAGTTTATAGATTTGTATGTTTACTTGTGTAATGTCTGTTTATTTTCATTAGACTTTAAGTGTGATGATGGCAGGTATCTGTTACACAGCATACTGCTAGACACATAGAAGGTGGCCAATAAATATCTGCTAAATAAATGAACCTTTCTAAGTCGCAGTTTTCTTGTTTATATAATGGGGATAATACATTATAACCTTGTAGAGTAGTTGTAAAGATTGCTACATCATAGTAATGTCACTAAAAGGGAAGGATGAATATGGGTATGGAGAAATACACTGAGGTAGAAATAAGAATAAATGTGGGAGCTGGATGGCTAGGTTTGCTCTCTCAAACAGGAGGTGGCAGGGAGTAGGAAGAAAACGGTAGTTGGCAAGGAGCTTGGGAAGGACCTAGAATGAATTGGAAGGGTAGTAGAGTACGTAGGGAAGGCTGTGGAGGTGTAGAATGGCTCATAGAAACTGGGTGCGGTCGCTCATGCCTGTAATCAAAGCACTTAGGGAGGCCGAGTCAGGTGGATCACGAGGTCAGGAGATCAAGATTATCCTGGCTAACACGGTGAAACCCCATCTCTACTAAAAATTAAAAAAAAATAGCTGGGTGTGGTGGCACACGCCTGTAGTCCCAGATACTCCAGAGCTGAGGCAGGAGGAGAATCACTTGAACCTGGGAGGCAGAGGTTGCAGTGAGCAGAGATTGTACCACTGCACTCCAGCCTGGACAACAGAGTGAGACTCTGTCTCAAAAGAAAAAAAAAGAAAAAAAAGAGAATGGCTCATAGATAAGCCTGATAAGATGATAAGATTTACCTTTGAGACATCTGTGTTAGAAGGGACAATCCATCACCATCACCTGCAGGCTCTTCCATTCTCAGTTCAGCACCTTCAGAGACTGGTAGCCCATTTGTTCATCGAGTGAAAGGTCACTTGTTGATGGGCTTGTTGGTGGATATAGATACATATATATATATATACACTATATATATATATCCACTATCCACTATGTATATATCCACTATATATAACCACTCTATATATATCCACTATATATATTTATCTACTATCCACTATATATATATAGAGAGAGTACACCCTCCCCTAAGGTCCTTGCAGTAGAAATGAGGTGACTATGAAATAGACAGATAAGTGGAAGAGAATAATATAATTAAAACGGTAATAATGGCCGACACAGGGTGCTTTGGAAACGTACTGAAGAGGCGATTAATCTCAACTCTGGGTTCAAGGAAGCCTTCCTAAGAGGAGCAAGATTTCATCTGAAAGGACATATAGAAATAGGTAAGTAGACTTCAGGTCATTAAGGGTCATGACAAGGAAAGTAGATCATTAAGAATCATGGAGGGTTTTCATGCAGAAGTATAATATGATCAACTAAGCGTAATAAAAATATCCTTCTGGCAGTACTATGGAAAATAATAAGATTGGAGAGAGAGAGACCAATTATAAGAAAGTTGCAATAATCCGGTGAAAACCAACCATTGAAGGCCTGGACCAGTGGGAATGGAAAGAAAAAAGGAAGATTCAAGAGCTATTAGAATTCTTAGGACAATTGAATGGGAAGGTTTGAGGAAGATGGGGTTGTCAAGGATGACCCACGTTTGCAGCTCAGGTGGACATCTTGTTATTCACTGAAGTCTTAAATATAGGAGAGGAGTTGGAATATATTGGGAAGGGAAAGTGGTGATTGTACTCTTGTAATCTTGAGATGGAGATACATTCAGAGTAGCAATTCCTAACTTTATTTGCCTATGGAATACCTAATTAGAATTCATTATTGAACCATCAGTGGGTTTATGAAACATAAAATAGAAAACTCACCAATTTTTTTAAACTAATGGCACAGTTTGAAAATTATAAGATACTGGTTTTCATTTAAAACTTTATTCTCTTAGACATTTTTGAGATAATTAGGAGAAATGAACAGATTGGGTTAAATGAAGTTAAGTAATTTTTAATTTTGTTGGTTGTGGTGATGGCATTATAGTTATGTTAAGAGAAAGGTTATTATCTATTATAGATATGCCTAAAAATATTTACTGGTGAAATGTAATGGCAGAATTTGTTTAAAATACTCCAAAAAATGCAGAACAATAGATGAAACAAGAATGGAAGAATGGTAAATGTTGAAAAATGTTGAAATTCGTGAGAGTACATTGGAGTTTATTAGATTCTTCTCTTCTATGTGTGCTTGGAGCTTTTCAGAGTAAAATTTTAAAAACTTTTTAGTCAGATTCAAAGGAAATTAGTGGGCCGGGCGCGGTGGCTCAAGCCTGTAATCCCAGCACTTTGGGAGGCCGAGACGGGCGGATCACGAGGTCAGGAGATCGAGACCATCCTGGCTAACAACGGTGAAACCCCGTCTCTACTAAAAAATACAAAAATCTAGCCGGGCGAGGTGGCGGGCGCCTGTAGTCCCAGCTACTCGGGAGGCTGAGGCAGGAGAATGGCGTAAAGCCGGGAGGCGGAGTTTGCAGTGAGCTGAGATCCGGCCACTGCACTCCAGCCTGGGCGACAGAGCGAGACTCCGTCTCAAAAAAAAAAAAGGAAATTAGTGGAATGTATGATTTTAAATTAATAAATCAATATTGAATCATACGATAAATGTAATTTGAATATGTGGTAAGACAAGTGACAGACCAGAGATCATCAAGTAGATGACAAATGTCACGTGAGTAGTTAGGAAATTCTGTTTGAGCGTTAATACACAGATTTAACCTTATGTTTATGCCTCAGATGATCTCATACAATTGTCTGAGATGCCATATGTTGAAAATAGCTGTATTGAAGTGGTTACTTTTCATACGATTCTCCCTTCTCTAGGAATAGCTCTAATCCATAGGGGTAATACTGTACCTGGCTACAACCAATGAATCCAGTGGTACACACCTAATACAAGCTGAACCAGTCAGAGAGTCTCTCCCAGCAAAGCAAAACGTGAAAGATAAAGAGGCAGGAGGCCTTTGCAGGTATGCATATTAATGGCAACTCAACTCCTGCTTCTAAGATCCCTGTGGCTATTCTACCTGAGGCTAGCTTATTCAACTATTACTTTCATTTCATGAGTTAGATCAGTATCTTTCCTATAAATCCTCATTTTTAAAATTTAAGTTGGCCAGAATTGGTTTCTATTGCTTGCAAATAAAATAGACTTATTAAATATAATAAATTGTTGCATAATAAAAATATAAATGTGTTTGCTGTTGCATTATGTCTGTGAAAATAAATTCAAAAATAAATGATTGCTATCATCAAACTTACTTTTTTTATTTCTTGAGGAACGCTATTATCTTGTGAAGAATACAGTTTAAGAACTGCTGTTGCATAGCATCCAAGTGTATTTGACCAGAAGCGGTTGGGATATGGGTAGTGTGGAACTCAGAGTAAGATCTGAGCTGAAGAGGTAAGCTTGGAAGACATTAGCAAATGGGTGGTAACTGAAGGCATGTGGGAGTAAATGAGATCATCCAGGGCAAGTGTATAGTCTAAGAAGAGTAAAGGTTGAGTACAAAACTCCAGGGAATACCAGTACTTAAAGGGTTGCTGAAAGAAAGGAGTCCCAAAGGGACTGAAAAGGGGATGCCAGAAAAGTAGGAGGAAAAACTAGGAGAGAGTGCCATCAGGGATGCCAAAAATTTGACCAATTTAGGAGATAGGGTATGGCCAACAGTGTCAAATGTTGCAGAGACTGTAGTTCATTTGATTTGGCAACACAAAAGTATTGGTGAACAATTACATTGTTGAGAGTTAAAAGATTAAATGGCAAGTATGAGAGCGGGGCCACAGTTGCCCATGACCTTTCCGAGAAATTTGACTCTGCTAGGGGGAAAAATAGAGTCTTATTTTATTTTATTTTATTCTGTTTTATTCTATTTTATTTTGAGACGGAGTCTTGCTCTGTCACCCAGGCTGTAGTGCAATGGCACGATCTCGGCTCACTGCAACCTCCGCCTCCCGGGTTCAACCGATTCTCCTGCGTCAGCCTCCCAAATAGCTGGGGTTACAGGCATCCTCCACCATGCCTGACTAATTTTGTGTGTGTGTGTGTGTATTTTTAGTAGAGATGGGGTTTCACCACTGACCTCGTGATCCGCCCACCTCACCTCCCAAAGTGCTGGGATTACAGGCGTGAGCCACTGCGCCCGGCCAAATAGAGTCCATTTTTAAATGCTAGAAAGGGATAGCACAGCTGAGTGTTAGAAAACCAGAGCCTCCTGGATTTACCAGTGCTGTGCCATTATTTTCAGAGGCATTCATTGCTAATGACAAAGCAGACAGTGAACTACTACAAGGCAGAACTGGCTGCCTTGCTCATCTCTTGCCCACAATTATCACTTTCCAAACTGATGAGAGACTATTCCTGAGATACTTATGATGGAAGTAGTTGGGAGGTCCTGGTGGGGAAGGATTACACAGAAGGAAGAGTAGTTACAAATGTTTGAACTTGTTACCATTTAAACTGTGATTATAGAAGGGGTGAATGGAGTTAACCACCCCTCACCATAGTTTTGATAAGGGATGGTTATGTTTCTCCTCACCTTGGTCTTGTCTACACTGTGCTCCCTATGGAGAATTTGGACCCCTCTGCCTTGTTCCTCTCACCTAGAGAAATTGCAGTGTCTGTTGTACCTATTCCTATGCCCTTCCACCCAGCCTACTTTCTCCTGTTCTTCCTCAGATCTCCTTCCAAATAGACTGGTGTAACTGGCACAAAGTGTTTGTTAACTGATTGCCAATCCAATAATAAGGGGACTGAGGTTCTTCTTTGAAGGGTGGATTTATTTGGGGTTTTCATATCAATTCTGACCACATGTGTAGAGCATCATTCAGCACCCTATGGGCTTTTAGCATAATCTTGCCTACCACCTGTTTTAAAACGGCCTAAAAGCTAAGAATGGTCTTCACATTTTTAAATGGTTGGGGAAAAAAAAAGCAAATGAAGAATATTTCGTGACACATGAAAATCACATGAAATTTGAATTTTAGTGTCCATAAATAAAAAGAGGACTGAGGACAAAACTCCAGGGAACACCAGTATTTAAAGAGTAGCTGAAAGGAAGGAGTCTATGAAGGAGACTGAGAAGGAGATGCTCAAGAAGTGGGAGGAAAAGCTAGGAGGAAACTAGGAACACAGCCACACTCCTTCATTTACATATTGTGCATGGAGGCTTTCGTGCCACAGTTGAGTACTCATGACAGAGATCGGATAGCCCACAATGCCTAAAATATTTGCCATGTGGCCCTTTACAGAAAAAGTTTGCTAACCCCTGATTTAGGACTCTAGGTGGCTGTGTCCCATATGTCTCCCCACTGGTAGTCTCATAAACTTCTTTTCTACTGTCCCGAGAGGCCTGAATCTCCCCACTGCCAGAACCACTGATGGGTTAGTCTGTAAATGTTGGGATACTGGGAAATGTTCTTTTGGTTTTTGGAAGGTTACAATGATTTCCAAACCCTAGTCCTTCCCTGGCACCCTGCCTCTACCACACAGACACACACACATATATACACATTGCTGTTCCAGAATATCTAGGAGGTCATGGAGTTGTTTTTGTTTTTGGCTATTACTGCTACTATTACTTGTTTATCAAAAGAGGATATGATGCCAGGCACAGTGGCACGTGCCTGTAGTCCCCAGTTACTTGGGAGGCTGAGGCGGGAGGATCGCTTGAACTCGGGGGTTCAAGACTAGAGTGAGTTATGATTGCACCTGTAAGTAGCCACTGCACTCCTGCCTGGGCAACAAGGGAAACTTTGTCTAAAAGAAAAAAAAAATGATGGAAAGTACGAATTTTGAAAGCCTCAGAAACACTGATGGACAATATTCACATATATTAATTTCTCAGATTACTTGATTGCCACATGAGAACTTTCTCACTGCCTCTTCCCCCACCCCTTCTGTCTTTCTCTTTCTTTTGTCTAACAAACTTGAAGCATATACACTGACAGTTTCTTCCTCACCTCCCACTTACTTCTCAGCCCACCACAATCTGGAGTCGACTCCCACTACAACACTGAAACTGCTCTCAATAAATTCGTCAGCCATCTCATAATCACCAAATCTAAGGACACTTCAATCCTTCCTTGACTTTTGAGTAGCATTTAGAAATGCTGACCTTGCCCTCCTTCGTGGCACATCTCTTTTTTATTTCTCTGATCTGCTTCTACCTTGTTCTTTTCTCAGTGTTCTGGATGGTCCTCATGCCACCAGATTCTTACAAACCAGGGTATTTCAGTATACTCGTTATTATCTTTTGTCTCAGTGACACACGCACCCTCCTCTACTGTATTCTGAATTGCTCAGCTTAGGAGTTAGCCAGGTGTGTATTTCCCAGCCTTCCTGGACATCTGGCTTGCTGTTAGATTCTGCCAGTAGGAGGCACTGGTGGGAGATCAGAAGGCAAGAGAAACTGAGAAGTGTCCTGCTTCAGCCTCTAAACAGAGTGACAGTTGCTGGGAATAGCTGGTGGATGTAGCAGCAGGAAGAATGGGAGACTCAGGACTCCAGCCTTATAAGCAAAAGAAGTACCTTCTCAAGGATTCTAGCCTTGAAGGAGGTGGCACCTTTTTAGTAGACTGGAACTGACTATGACAATGTCTTTCACAAGGCAATGAGTAGATTTCCAGATTCCAGCTCAGGGATGATGGCAGCTTCTGATTTCCAGATAGCAATCTTTTTTTTTAAATTTAGATTTCTAGGACGCTCCTTTTTTTGTTTTGTACTTCTTGCCCTTTTAACACCTTTGTAACCAATTCTCTATATTAAATTCTTTCAGTCTGAAGCACATAGAGTAGTTAAATGCTCCTGACTGGATCCTTGATAACTGATATGAGGTTTGGGGTTTGAGCCCATGCATACTTTTGTACTTGTTTCACTTCCCACTCCTTCTGCACAGTTTACTTGGGTGATCTTATTCATGGCCTCTGCTTTGACATTTGTGCTGATGACTCTCAAATCAGGCTCTTCAGACCATACTTGGGGTCCATACCCACATGCCTCACTGTGCTCCCGTGCAGTTTTAGCTGGCTGTTCCACTGGCATTTCAAATTCAACATGTACAAAATCAAGCTCTTTCTCTCTGTAAACCTGCTCCCATGGCATTCTTTCCTACTTCAATTCAGTCCATCCCTGACCACCCACCCAGCCACCCACGCTGGAAATCTGAGATATCCTTGATTCCTCCACCTTCTCACTCCCACAGCTAATCAGTAGCTAAACCCTTTAGATTCTACTTCCTAATTATCTCGATATTCTATCTCCTCCACCTCCTCTAATTATGACTTAATTCAGGCTCTTATCATCTGTCATTTAAATTATTGCTGTATTGCTACAGCAGTGGTGTGTGTATGTGCAACTGTTCATCTTGGTATGCTATAGACTCTTGCCCAGCAGTTTTGCCTCAATTCTTTAAAAACTCTGGTTCATTGTTTGAAATATCAATCAGAACATTTTTTTCCAAAATGCTAAAATGATTGTGTCATTCCCCAGTTTTAATATCCCTATCATCTGCTAAGTAAAAGCAAGCTCCTCCTTGTGGCATAGCAGGGCCCTTGTGATCTGGCCCTTGCCTGAATTTGTAGCTCATCACAACATCCCTCTACCCCCCATTACCTCCTATTATACAGGAACACACAAGTGACCTTCACAACATTCATATCAGCGAGTACACAGGGTCTCCAAAGAGGACCTCTGGATGCCTGTGATCTTTGTACTTCTGCCTACCCTTTGCCCTGGAATGTTTTTCTCTTCCCTTATGTTCTGCTGGTCAAATTGTTTTTCCTTCAAGACTTAGGAGCCTGCCTGATTATGTTCCTCCTATTCCGCATCCTCATAAAATTACTGCATCCTCATAAAATTACAAAGTACTTAGCACATTCTTATTGAATACGTTACATTGTTGTGTAATTATCCCTTGGCCCCCTCCCCAAGCACTAGACTCTAAGCTGTTTGAAGGCAGACTATGCCTATTCATCTTTGTATTTCTAGCCCTGGGCCCAACACCCAGCATTTCTTGTATTTTCAGTATGTTTCTGCAAAATGAATTAGAGCTAATGCCTGAAGGAGAATGATTTTTTTTCAGAAAGAGGAAGAGCCAGGAGGGAGGAGAAGGCAAGATCTGAGGAGCCCTGGGAGTTTACTTCGGGAAGATGCGGTTCCCCACTGCAGCATTCTGCCAGGAGGTGGCACTGCTCTGAAGAGCCAGCTGGTGGCTTACAGAGTGAGGCTGACAGCTTGAAACCAAAGAGGGAACTCCACCACGAAGCAACATTCCTCCACTGGGCTTCCCAGCCCAGTTACATGCCATACTCTGCCCTGGTCAAACAGCCAAGTCTTCAGGAGGTTGCTAGCCCCAGGCGTCTCCCCAGTGACTGATGATGTTAAACCCTACACTTCTCTGATTGGTTTAGACAAAATGACAAGGGCAGCTATTGGAAATTATTTGGCAAAGCATGATCTAAGGCCACCCTCTGGGGGAGGGAGTTGGGCAAGTGCAAGGGTTGGCTGGGTTGGTAGCTCCTACCTACTGTGTGGCGAGAAGGTATGGGTCATGAACAGGACCAAGGAGCTGCGCTGCTACAGATGCTACCACTTCTGTGGCTGCTACCCCACTCCTGGGCCGTCCCAGAAGGTAAGATGGTACTCCCATTTACTTCCATCCTGAACCTAGGGAGCCCACCCAGCGTTTGTGAGGAAAAGCGCTCTGCTTTGTGAGTGGTGGGAAGTCTTTTGAGGCAGTGGAAACAGTCAGGGAGTGGGGAAAGACAGCTACTATGTATGGTTGGTAAACGGTATCAGAGATGCTTCACATGTTCCATTTAAGACAATCTCTTGAAGTGGAGATTGTTCTCTCCGTTTTACAAATGAAGAAAATGAGACTCAGAGTTATTTGTGCAAGTTCACACCATTGGAAAGTGGTAGAGCTGGGATTTGAACAAAGTGGATGTTATTTTCACTCCTCCACTCAAGATTCTACTCTGCTTTCTATCATTAACTTATCTTGTGATTCTTGAAAAGTCTCTTAGTTTTATTCTCTGTAGAGGATGGCCCAGAATGGAAGAATAATCTGGAAGGTCCCTCTTCCTCCAAATGTCTGTTTTTCTGGGTGTTGGGTTAAAGGTTTCCTGCTCGTTGAGTGATTCCTGCCAAGAGCTTCAAAGAAGAGGGATTCTTTTATGCAGTTATGGGGTCACTTTTCCCAGTGCTGTCTTTGGGAGGCCTGGTAGGTTAAGGAACAGAAGACATATTCAGAGAGGCTTGGTGCCAATGAAGTGGCTGAAGAAATGTCTGGAGACTGGTTTTCCAATTTACCATTTGTGTCTGGGGGTAGTGGGAAGCAGTCCCATCTATGGCTTGGGGAGGCTGTAGCCATTCCTCCTCCTTCCTTCTAAGAGTGAGAAACCCATCCATGGCCTTCTCTAGTCAATACAGTGGCCTGGTGTGAATTAGACAAAGGAATCTCCTTTGGGAGGATACAGCCCTGTGCCAGGATGTGTGGTGTGGTGAGCAGAATGCAGGCTTCCACTTGCTTCTTTGGCTAGGTGTCTTTGTGCAGCCCACAAACACACAACGAACAGAGTAACTCTGAATCTGTCACTTTATTTTATATATATGCATTTTAAAAATTTTTATTTGATTAATTATTATTATTATTATTTTGAGACAGAATCTCTCTCTGTCGCCCAGGCTAGAGGGCAGTGACGCGATCTCAGCTCACTGCAACCACTGCCTCCAGGGTTCAAGAGACTCTCCTGCCTCAGTCTCCCGAGTAGCTGGGATTACAGGTGCATGCCACCGCACCCGGCTGATTTTTGTATTTTTAGTAGAGATGGGGTTTCATCATGTTGGCCAGGCTGGTCTCAAACTCCTGACCTCAGGTGATCCACCTGCCTTGGCCTCTCAAAGTGCTGGGATTACAAGCTTGAGCCACTGCTCCTGGCCTTTATATATATATATTTTTGAGACGGGCTCATTCTGTCACCTGGGCTGGAGTCCAGTGGCACAATCACGGCTCACTACAGCCCCAACCTCCTAGACACAAGCAATCCTCCTGTCTCAGCCTCCAGAGTAGCTGAGACCACAGGTGCTTGCCACCACACCTGGCTAAGTTTTTGTATTTTTTGTAGAGACAGGGTCTCGCTGTGTTGCCCAGGTTGGTCTTGAACTCCTGGGCTCAAGCAATCCGCCTGCCTCAGCGTTCCAAAGTGTTGAGATTACAGGCGTGAGCCACCATGCCTGGACTGAATCTGTCACTTTAGACAGTAGAACTCTTTTTACTTTTGCCAACTTTAGACAACTGCCTTTTTATAGGCCAGGGAAGCTTGGAAAAATGCTATAATTTGTTCTTCACCCCCACTGGGAGAAGGAGTCTAAATAACAGACACAGGAAAGGGTCTCACCTCAGCCCACGCTCCTTGAAGCAGGCCTTGCTTGTTTTTTTTTGGTGTTGTTGTTGTTTTTTGTTTTGAGACAGAGTCTCACTTTGTCACCTAGGCTGGAGTGCAGTGGCTTAATCTTAGCTCACTGCAACCTCTGCCTTCCTGGTTCAAGCAATACTCCTCCCTCAGCCTCCTGAGTAGCTGGGACAACAGGCGCCCGCCACCATGCCCAGCTAATTTTTTGTATTTTTAGTAGAGACGGCGTTTCACCATGCTGGCCAGGCTGGTCTCGAACTCCTGACCTCGTGATCTGCCCGCCTTGGCCTCCCAAAGTGCTGGGATTACAGGCATGAGCCACCGCACCCAACCCCACCTTGCTGTTTTTTAAGTTGGAGGAGAAGGCTCCCACCTCCCTGAACCTCACCCTGTATCCTTTGCAGCTCCTACTCCAGTGTGGCGAGATGACCTGCAAAACCACACGTTCCTGCACACAGTGTACTGCCAGGATGGGAGTCCCAGTATGGGACTCTCTGAGGCCTACGACGAGGACCAGCTTTTCTTCTTCGACTTTTCCCAGAACACTCGGGTGCCTCGCCTGCCTGAATTTGCTGACTGGGCTCAGGAACAGGGAGATGCTCCTGCCATTTTATTTGACAAAGCGTTCTGCGAGTTGATGATCCAGCAAATAGGGCCACAACTTGATGGGAAAATCCCGGTGTCCAGAGGTCAGGAGTTTTCTGGGGAGTGAAGGGAGGAGGGCTGTATTCTTAACCTCATTGATCTGTACACTGAATAATTCCCCTTGATACCAGCTCCCCATCTCAAATACCTTCTGGTTCTCTCCATCACCTTAATTTTTCCAGCAGCCTTGGTCTGCACCCTGTGTTTTTTGGTGGGCAGAAGTACCTAGCATGTAGTAGGCATTCAGAACTATGTATTGAATGTGATGAATTCAACAGGTACCAGTTGATACGTACTGAAATATTAACACTTGTGCTGCTATGCCCAGCAAGATGGATGGGAAGAGTGGAAATATCTGATGATGTGACTATGTCTTAGTGAGAAGACAGTGCATGGTTAGACGTCAATGTGAGCTCTAGACAGGAAGTGCTGAAGGAAGTCATGGTGGAGGGGTCCAGAGTAGCCTGGATCGGGCTCTGCTTCTAGGTCTAGCTGCAGTCCTTGCCTGGAAGAAGACCTGCCTTGGGAGCCCAGCTCCTCCCTCATCTCTGTCTCCCAAAGCCTGACCCACTGTGTTCTTCTCTGCCCTCCCCGCCATATGCCATGCACCCTCCAGACACAGAGATACCGTCTAAACTAGTCTCTTTTTTCCCCCACACCACAATCCCCCCACCAGGGTTTCCTATCGCTGAGGTGTTCACGCTGAAGCCCCTGGAGTTTGGCAAACCCAACACGTTGGTCTGTTTTGTCAGTAATCTCTTCCCACCCATGCTGACAGTGAACTGGCAGCATCATTCCGTCCCTGTGGAAGGATCTGGGCCTACTTTTGTCTCAGCTGTCGATGGACTCAGCTTCCAAGCCTTTTCTTACTTAAACATCACACCGGAACCTTCCGACATTTTCTCCTGCATTGTGACTCACGAAATTGACCGCTACACAGCAATTGCCTATTGGGGTGAGGCTTTCTCCCTGGAAGTCTGGTCCTTTTGGGGGCAAAAAGGGATAGATCCATGGAAGGAGTCTTCTTTCTCCACTGGTACCTTGTTTAGTCCATTCCTACCCTAAGCCCATCCCAATCTTCCATGTCTCAGTTTCTCCCATGTCATCCCAGACACCCAAGTTATTCCCCTGGGAGGGAGGCTCCCTAACTAGGTCCCCAGGCTGAGCCACTCCTTATTTCCTGCAGTGCCCCAGAATGCACTACCCTCAGATCTGCTGGAGAATGTGCTGTGTGGTGTGGCCTTTGGTCTGGGTGTGCTGGGCATCATCGTGGGCATTGTTCTCATCATCTACTTCCGGAAGCCTTGCTCAGGTGGTATGTCATCTGGAGGGGGCGGGTGAGCCGTGGGAGCCAGATACGGTGGTGCATGTGTGCATGTGTCAGCATTATTTTGTGGCATGGGGGGACATATAGCGATCCTCAGGCTCTTGGGTGTAGGGGCCTGTATCCAGCACCATGGGAGCACATCTTCCCAGTTGGGGACCCAGTTACACACATACAGTTATGGGTCACAAGAATGGCTTTGAGTGAAAAAAGGAATCATGGGGTGCTGTAGGAAGGGTGCTTGGAGATGATTTGGGAACAAGGAGAGATCAACCTCCGCAGGGTATGCTGAAGGCAGGGCAAGCAAGGCCTTTGGGGAGAAGGAGGAGGAGAAGGAGGAGGAGGAGAAGGAAGAGGAGGAGGAGAAGGAGGAGGAGGAAGAGAAGGAAGAGGAGGAAAAGGAGGAGGAGAAGGAGGAAGAGGAGGAGGAGGAGGAGGAATCCCCTGATGCCTTTCCTCCATCCCTGTCTCTCCCCAGACTGATTCTTCCAGACCAGAGTTTGATGCCAACAGCTTCGGCCATCCAAACAGAGGATGCTCAGGTGTCTCAGGATCTCTTCTTCTCAGGGTAGAAGAACTCTCTGGGACATCCCTGGGGTGTGTATGTAGATTTCCCACCTGGGGACTCTGCTATCCCTGGGCTTGCATCCCAGGGATCCCAGAGTGGCCTGCCTATCACAACCACATCCCTTCCCCACACAAGGCAATAAATCATCTCATTTCTTTATATCAGGGTGGCATCTTTCTTAACTCACGGTATTTGTTTCTGGATAGCTCAACTTTAGTGGGTTGTCGTTTCAAATTCAGCATGCCTTAACCTGAACACAGCTTGCCCTCGTTAGGGAGGGAAATAGGGAAAACCCCTAATTTGCCGGCTGAGTTCTTATTCCCTGGTCTCGGCGGTACATGTTGTTTTTCCTTCTATCAGCTTGTGCAAAATATGTGAGAAATGAAGGAAGAGTTATTTTCTAATAATCTGCTTACCAAATGGTTAAGGAAGCTGCTTGTGCGGTATGTGTGTGTGTGTGTGTGTGTGTGTGTGTGTGTGAGTATTTTACTGTTTGTGAAAATGTTTATGTCTTGTATAGGCTGCCCTGAGGAACATATAACTCCCTTCAATCCTCACCGTAACTGGGAAACGGAAGCTCAGGGATGGGTAGAATAAGCCCCCAGGTGCAATTCCAATCAGTCATATCAGTTCTGGGAAAACAGTATCATGAAGCCCCTAACATGAAGTGAAAACAGCCTGAAAGGGCAAAGAATTCACATGTCTTTCCTGACAATCTGTTCCTTGGCCTGAGTGAACTGTCCAAGGAGAACTGCACCGGTGCTGTCCTGGGCAGATAATGAAAGCTGGCAGCACCTGACCACTGGTGGTAAATTACTTTGTTTTCTTTCTTGTATTCCTTAGGGTCTGGGAGTTGCTTAGAATGACAGGTTGGCAATAAAGTTGAGAGGGCAATTACTTGGTGAGGGAGTTTCTGTTCTTGGCATTGTATTAGAGTCTAATCTAAAATAAAAATTCTCCCTAAGAGAATTTGGCACTGTCTCTGAACCATCTCATTTCTAACAGCATCATGTGTGCTGGTTAAGAAGCACGGGCTCTGGGACCAGACTGCTGGGGATTCAATTGAAACTGTCAGCGGTTAGCTGTGAGCCCTTGGGAAAGTTACTTAACTTGTGCTTTGGTATCATTTTGTGTAAAAGGGTGATGATAACAATGGTGTCCACCTTACCACCATGTTGCCAACATTTGAAAGTCAAATAAGTATTAGTGAGGATAAAGGGAAAGGTGAACTATAATATCTTGGTCTGTTGGTGGGATTGTAAACTGTTTATGACCCCTGAATTACAGAAATCATAAACTAGTTGAGTGAAAAAATTGATATAGGAAATAAGGCAGCATATCCTCATGCTGTGAAGCTTAAATAAGTTAATATCTATAGAATGCTTACAATAGTGTTTGGCACATACAAAATGTGCTCAGTAACCTAACCTTATCATTACTTGTCTTGATCTTCAGAGGAGAACTTAGTTGCCTCGTAGACTTCTTTCTCTTTTCTGAAATATACCTTAATACTAGCTTCAAGTATTGTATTTTCTCCATTTTAGATGTTTTTCTTTTTAATCTCACTTTACTAATTTTAGATATGGTGCTTTCTAGTTCTTCTTAATTTATCTTTCTCTCTCTCTCTCTATTTTCCAACTTATCTAGATATTTCCTGTCAGGCAAGCTTTAAAAGTGCTTTATTATGCTGTGTGACCTTAGACAAGTCACTTCCCCTCTCTGGGCCTCAAAGTCCTCATCTATGAAATGATGGGCTTAGATTAGATGCTCTCTGATCAAACCTTGTATTATACTGTTGCTTAAGTACTATAGAAGCACTCAGTATCCTCTCCGGTCTGGTGCCCCTTTTCTAATAAATATTACTCACTATTCCCAGCAGGAATGCTGTTCTTGAATGAATCTTTTTTCCTCACTCTTTCTTGAGGTATTATATCTGTTTTTGGTTTAGGGCATTTGCCCAGGCTCTTTCCTCTCACAGGAATGCCTTCTTTATTCTGCTCATCTTGTTCCTGTCTTAACCTACTCCATAGGTCCAACTCCAGTTCAACTTATTCCATGAACTTGCCCCTAATTTCTCTTTACTGAAATCTTCCAAGACTTAAGGCACTCAACCTAAGGATTGGGATATGCCGCTTTATTTCCTATGTTAATTTTTTCACCCAACTAGTTTATAATTTCTATAATGCAGCGATCATAAACAGTTTATACTCTCACCAACAGAGCAAGATAGTTCACATTTCCCTTTATGCTCACTAATACTTGTAATTATTTGACTTTTAAATGTTGGCAACATGGTGGGTGTAGAGTGGTATTTTTTTTTTTTTTTTTTTTTTTTTTGAGGCGGAGTCCCGCTCTGTCGCCCGGACTGGAGTGCAGTGGCCGGATCTCAGCTCAGTGCAAGCTCCGCCTCCCGGGTTTACGCCATTCTCCTGCCTCAGCCTCCGGAGTAGCTGGGACTACAGGCGCCCGCCACCTCGCCCGGCTAGTTTTTTTTTTTGTATTTTTAGTAGAGACGGGGTTTCACCGTGTTAGCCAGGATGGTCTCAATCTCCTGACCTCGTGATCCGCCCGTCTCTGCCTCCCAAAGTGCTGGGATTACAGGCTTGAGCCACCGCGCCCGGCCCTTAGAGTGGTATTTTGTTGTTTTAATTTGCTTTTCTCTCATTACTAATCAGTATCACATTGTTTGATGATTTTGGCTTTTTAATATGTGTTACTATTTAGTAGAACTAGTCTCCATTCCTTTACCACCTTCCCCAAAAACTTATTTTCCTTTTCTTTATCAAAATATTCTAAGATACTCTTGGACTATATTTCCATGTATATTTTATAATCAGTTTGTTAAATTCTCCTGAAATCCTACTGTTACTTTAATTGGGGTAGCATTTAGGTTAGAGATGTGGGGAGAGGTTGTCATTATGTTAGCATGGCCTATCCATGAATATGGTATATCTCTACACCTCTCAGGTCTTTGTGCACTTCAATAAAGTTTTCTTTTTTCTTAAAATTCTTATATTTGATATGTTAATTCATAAATACGCTATGTTTTTTATTGTTATTATAAATGGTAGGCAATTTTCAGTTATTTTCCAATTGATTATTAGCTATACAGGATTTAAAGTAAGAAATCCTGAGTTCAAGTAATGATTCTATTACTTAGTATCTGGGTAAACCTTGGCAACCACTTAACCTCCCTCTGCCTCCATTTTCTCATGGGTAAGACGAAGATAGCATTCTTCAATAGTTGTGGTGGCAAAAAATAAAAATAAAAAAAGGAAAAATAGTTGTGGTGGCAAATCAGATAGACTATCCCCTAGTGGTTCAAGTAATTTGGCTGTAGGATGGAAGAATGGTGAACTGACTACAGAAACTATAATCCAAAGGTCAGAGTCTAGAGCAGTGAATCCTGACAGGGTAGGAGAGTGTGTGTGTGGGTGGAGGTGAGATAAGGGGTAGATGGCAGGAGTGGGGTGGGAATTGGACAGATTGGGCAAGTAATATAATCTTGGCAGGATGTAGGTGTGTGTAGTTTTGAAAAGACACTGAAGTCACGAATGTAGTCTTATGCTATGAAGCATGATTAACTGGTTGAGCAATTTTGTGTTTATAAAGTGGAGACTTCAGTTAAAACCATCTGCCCCAAAGAGGAACCTGAGAACTGACATGGAGCAACTTTAGGAAGTGCCTAGAGGAGATTTATTATTATAGCCATACTCTCAGAAAAACACAAGAGATTATATTTGTGACTTCCTCCAATGTGTAGTGCCAGTGATGTTATTGTAGCTTGTCTTTGTTTTAGCGACCCAAAGCTCCTCGTAGGACACCTCCTCCCTGATGGCACTTCACAGCATTGTCAAGCTTGTGAGGTTATACACCAGACCTACGATGCCAGCTGCCTTCCTCCTCTCCAACACAAATCCAGCCCAGTATTCAAGGCTCATTCCAGGTCCTCTCGATTGAGAGTACTCCCTGTCTACCATGCCCATGGTGATTTCTCTCTTCTTTTTTAAGACCACTGGCCTTATTGCTCTCTTATTGCTTACTTGCTTTAATATAAACTGTTTAAAGTGTTTGTTCTCACTACCCAACTGACCTACAAGCAAAGTGATATGGGAGCAGAATCCGTATCTTCTCATTCTAAATGTTCCCGGTAATGCTTTGCACACAAACCCTGGGACTAGTCCACTGCAGGCATGTGGTGGCCAGGCTAAGGGCAGAGGCAGTGGGAAAGGAGAGGACTCACTCTTTGGGTGGTTGTGTAGAGTCAGTAAAAGAAAGGCAACATGTGGGAACCCGGTTGGGGCTCCATGCCTCTTCAGTCCCGGTGCTATATCAATAATTAACAAAAAGCAACAATAGACAGAGCAATTGAGATGTTATTTTGGATTGGCTGGAGGTGGGAAGACAGAGCTATATCTGTAAAAATAGAAGGGTTGGGAGGAGGAGAGGAAGGAAAACACTGCTGAGCACAGGTGTCTGGGTTTTCTGTCCTTCTTTATTCTAAAAAGCTTCCTCAGTGTTTCAATTAATAGAGAAGTGAAATCTTCTCCTATCATCTCCTGTTGTGGCCTCACAGAAGGTTTCACATCTCCTTTGACTGCCGGAGCAGAGATCTAGACATAAGAGGGAACTACATTCAGCCTCACTGTTACTGGCTACGGCCATGTTCAGTGCTGGCACAGGACCACACAGCCAGTGCCTCCTTGCCAGGGCTAGGCTTTGTAGACATTGAAAAGGATCCCAGGACTTGGTTCCTATAAGGTTAGGATAACAGCTTACCTGGACAGCATGGGGAGGAATGTGAGGGGGAAATGTATGGAGTGGGGGGCGTGGGGGAAAATTCAGTTTTAAAACTTGTGAAAAGAGAAAGTGGAAGGGATGGTGGTTCTCAGAGCAGAAGGAACTCTGAGGACGGGAAAGATAAGACTTGGGTGAACTGGGTTATGGATTGTGACTCTTCTCTTTCTCTCTTTCTCAGCAGAGGCCTCACTGACTCCCTTTATCTGAGCCATCCCAGTTCCAGGATGTAGTGAGTGTGTGGGCATGCTCAAGTGTGTGTGTGTGCGCACATGCATGTGTAAGAGCTGTATAAGAAGAGGAGTTACAACCTTCAGACCTTGGGTGTGAATCTTTGGACCTGTTTTCCAACCTGGGAAATGAGGACAATTAACAAGTTTTTGTGTGTGTGATTTTTTTTTTTTTTTTTGAGACGAGTCTCACTCTGTCACCCAGGCTGGAGTGCAGTGGCACGATCTCGGCTCACTGCAACCTCTGCCTCCCAGGTTCAAGCGATTCTCCCACCTCAGCCTCCAGAGTAGCTGGGATTACAGGCACGCGCCACCATGCCCGGCTAATTTTTGTATTTTTAGTAGAGACAGGGTTTCACCATGTTTGTCAGTCTGGTCTCGAACTCCTGACCTCAGGCGATGTGCCTGCCTCAGCCTCCCAAAGTGCTGGGATTACAGGTGTGAGTCACCACATCTGGCCAACAAGTCTTTTAAGATGAGATGAGATAGTATATAATGGACCTACCTAGCATTGTATCTGTTCTAAAGTAGAAGCTCTACAAATTATGCACTCCCCACCCCATATTCTGCCCACTCCAACACACTTGACAGTTCATTAGCAGAGTTAGAGTATATAATCAAGGTGAGTGGGGACAGTGGCTGGGAGCTATGGCAGAGCTTCAGTTAATCTCAATTAGTTACACGACGAGTCTTTTGTTTTTGGTAATGATCTTTGTATGTATTTTTTTCTAACCATTTTCTCCATAGGTATTAGATTTTCCTGAGATTAGGGACTTTGGGGGAGGGCAGCTAAGTGTGGTGTCAAGGGGACCCCTCCACATCTTCTTTTGTTTAGCTCACTATTGAATAAAATCCAAGAGTCCTCAGAAACTAAGGTGTGGAGAGGCAGCCCTGAAACCTACTGAGGAGCAGAAGGAAGCCAATTTAGAGTTTCAAGTTAGTAATGGAAAATCCATCAACTGTATAGTTCACAATGGGATAGAAGAATGAATTGCCATTTAAAATCTGCTTTTTCAGGCCAGGCACAATGGCTCATGCCTGTAATCCTAGCACTTTAGGAGGCTGAGGTGGGTGGATCACTTGAGGTCAGGAGTTCAAGACGAGCCTGGCCAACATAGTGAAACCCCATCTCTACTAAAAAAAAAAAAATTACAAAAATTAATCAGGCGTGGTGGCACATGCCTGTAACCCCAGCTGCTCGGGTGGCTGAGGCGTGAGAATCATCTGAACCCAGGAGGCAGAGACTGCAGTAAGCCGAGATCATTCCACTGCACTCCAGCCTAGGCAACAGAGTGAGACTCTTTAAAAAAAAGCCGTGAAAGAATAAATACGCAAATACATAAAATCTGCCTTTTCAAGACACACACGTGACCAACAAGCATATGAAAAAATGTTCAACATTACTAATGATTAGAAAAATGCAAATGAAAATCATAGTGAGATATCATCTTATTATGGCTATTATTAAAAAGTCAAAAAATAACAAATGTTGGAGAGGTTGCAGAGAAAACAGAAGGCTTATACACTGCTGGTGGGAACATAAATTAGTTCAGTCATTGAGGAAAGCAGTTTGGCAATTTCTCAAGAAACTTAAAGCAGAGCTACCATTCGTCCCAGCAATCCCGTTATTAGGCATATACCCAAAGGAGTATTAATTGTTCTACCATAAAGACATATGCACATAAATGTTCACTGCAGCAGTATTCATCACAGCAGAGACATGGAATCAACCTAAATGCCCACCAACAGTAGATTGTATGAAGAAAATGTGGTATATATACACCATGGAATACTACACAGACAAAAAAAGATGAGATCACATCTTTTGCAGCATCATGGATGGAGCTGGGGGCCATTATCCTAGGCAAACTAACACAGGAGCAGAAAATGAAATACTACATGTTCTCACTTTTATAAGTGGTAACTAAACATTGAGTACACATGGACACACAAAAAAGGGAATAATAGACACTGGGCCCCACTTGAGGGTGGAGGTTGGGAAGAGGGAGAGGATCAAAACACTGCCTATCAGATACCATACTTATTACCCGGGTGATGAAATAAATGTGTATGCCAAATCCCCATGACACACAATTTACCTATATAACAAACCTGCGCATGTACCCTTGAACCTAAAACAAAGGTTAAAATAATTAAAAATAAATAAAATATAAAATCTTACTTGGTATTCTCAAAAAATAAAAAACAAAATCTGTCTTCTCAGGGGAAGAAAAGTAGGAAAGCTTTATCTCATTTTCCTAGTGGCTTCATAATGCAGGGACCTGCCCCCAGGGAGCAGGGTATAGTAGAGGAAACACACAGCGGTGTTTAGAGTTTGGGGGAAGGCCGGTGAGCTCTGGGCACCGACCCATCACCAGCTATTTTTCAAGGAGTCTGAGTGGTGTTAACCTGCAGTCTATCCCGTGAGATTGCTCAGAGTGTAGGAGGATATGGTTTACTGGCTCCAGAAAGCAGCTATTATAACTGAGGAGGAAATGAAGCTTGACTGGCTAGAACAGAAGCAACAATGGAGGCCCATGGAGGGATTTTCCAGGCCCCTATTCCTGATCTCTAAGGTGGCGCTGCTTCCCTTATTCTGCAGTCTTGCTTTGAGACCAGACAGTTCTGTACTCTGTCTGTGCCTCCTTCCTTCTCAGCAGCCCTGCCTCTGCCACCTGCCCCAGAAGGGCTCTGGGTCCTCTCATCTCAGGACAGACAAAGGTTTTTGTAAGTATCTTCTTGGGTAACCTCCCTGTAAGGAATAGGAGAGGTTATCTGGTCCTGGTCTTTTGGGAGAGCATTGAGAGGAAAAAGTTAAACCAGTGGGCAGCCCAGGCTGCATACATCCTGGGAATATTGCGATTATTCTCTCCGGTAATCTAGGGAAATCCACTGGTTGTTCTGCAGAAAAAGAATGAAGAGAGAACAGGAGACCTGTTGTCTAAGCCTAAGGCAGGGTGAGGTTTACCTAGTAACTGATGATGCTAGGCTGAGGCACTCAGCGATTTGTCTCTACATCTGTCCCCGCCTACCTAGCCAATCTGTCCCTGTTTGGGACACTGGACTCCCGTGAGCTGGAAGGAACAAGTTTAATATCTAGGGGCTAGGTATCCCCAAATCACTCATTTGGGGGGATCAAGGGACCTGGGCAATATAGTATTCTGCTCAGTGTCTGGAGATCATCTACCCAGGCTGGGGCTTCTGGGACAGGTGAGGACCCACGGACCCTGGAAGAGCTGGTCCAGGGGATTGAACTCCCGGCATCTCTACAGAGCAGAGCATGATCATATTCCTGCCGCTGCTGCTGGGGCTCAGCCTGGGCTGCACAAGAGCAGGTAAGGACACTTCTTTCGGGGACTCTCCCTTCCCCTGCTCCTGTTTCAGAATAAGGGTGTTCCGTTTTGTAATTGCATAGGACCCCCTGGATAGTTTGTCTCCCTGGTATATATTCCTATAGCACTTTGTACTTTATCTTTGTAGCAATTTTAATGTAATTAATCTGTATAATTATCTGTGCAGTGTATATTCCCTGCTGGAATATAGGCAAGGACATTGTTCATCTTATTTATTGCTGCATCCCCAGCTCCTAGCACAGTGCCTGCATGCAGCAAGTGCTTCGTAAATATGTGCAAACTGAATATTTAATATTTCCAGCACAGTACAAGGCTGACTCTTTCTCTTGACCCTTATTCTCTCTCAATAATTTGCCATACTGAAGGTCTGTGTTCTGGGCAGATTGTCATGTTTAAATATGCAAATAATCTCGGGGGGCCACTCCTATCCCTGTGCTTAGTCTTGCATAAAGAGGAGACTGGATCTAAAAACTTATCTACTATTTCTATTGACTCCCTCAAATCAGGCTTTCAGAAACTTCAGGGTATGAGCTTGGTCAGTAGACGGTCCCTGAGCAGGAAATCTGTGCCAGACTAACTGGATGTCACCAAGGCTTAGGTTCTCAGCTGAATATAAGAAAAATCAACTTTTTTTCTTCTATATGCTCACACTCAACACTTCTTTGACCAATTGTGTGGGTTTTTTTTTTTTCTTTTTACTCATAGCAACCAATTATCCTATATTAGCTGGATATCCTATAATTCAATTCCATTGTGACATTAACTGGAGTTAACATAGAGTCCAAAGGTTAAAGACTCAGTCCCATAAGGCCACCTCCATTTCAGACACCAATCACAAGTAGTAGCTTCCCGAGTTACCTACATCTTCTGTCCAACTTGGCTACAAATCAGAGGTTCCCATGACCCCCTCCTTGGGGTTGATAATTTGCTAAAGTGGCTTATGGAACTCAGGAAAAGTTTGCTTACTATTGTAGACTTTTATAAAGGATATTTTATTTTAACTGATAATGATTATACATATTCCTGGGGTGGATAATGGTGTTTTAGTACATGTAATGTACAGTGATAAGATCAGAGTTAGCATATCCGTCATCTCATTTATCATTTCTTTGTGTTGGAAACATTCAATATCCTTCTTCTAGTGATTTGAAATGATATAATGTATTGTTGTTAATGATAGTCATCCCACAGTGGTATAGAACACTAGATTGTAATTTTGCATCCTTTAACAAAGGATATTTTAAAGGATACAAATGAACATCCAGATGAAGAAATACCAGGTCTGGAAGGGTCCCAATCACAGGAGCTCTGTCCCCACAGAATTGGGGTACTTCACCTCCTGGCACGTGGATGTGTTTACCAAATGAGAAGTTCTCTGAATTCCACAGTTCTGGGATTTCTATGGAGGCTTCATCACATAAGCATGACTGATTATTAACTCATCTCCAGCCCCTTCCCTTTCAGGGAGGATGGGGGAAGGGACTAAAAGTTCCAGGCTTCTAATCATGGCTTGGTCTTTCTGGTGACCAGCCCCTCCTCTAGGAGCCCACCAAGAGTTACCTCATTAGAACAAAAGACACTCCTGTTATCTAGGAAATTCTAAGCGATTAGGCACTCTATGTCAGGAACCAGGGTCAAAGACAAAATATTAGAAAAAAAACAAAAGATGCACTTAGCATCCCTATCACTCAGGAAATTACAAGGGTTTTAAGAGCTCTGTGCAGAGCTCCTAAATATATGTCTATATGTTATATATATTTATTATTTATGTATATTTATTATTTATTTATTGTCAGGCCGATAGAAGACATTGACCTGCTCTCCCTTCCCTGGCTCCTCTAGGTGGCTTCGTGGCCCATGTGGAAAGCACCTGTCTACTGGATGATGATGGGACTGCAAAGGATTTCACATACTGTATCTCCTTCAACAAGGATCTGCTGACCTGCTGGGATCCAGAGGAGAACAAGATGGTCCCTTGCGAATTTGGGGTGCTGAATCCCTTGGCCAATGGCATCTCAGATTACCTCAACCAACAGGACACCTTGATGCAGCGCTTGCGCAATGGGCTTCAGAATTGTGCCACACACACCCAGCCCTTCTGGGGATCACTGACCCACAGGACACGTGAGGAGAGAGGGATGCAGAGGGGCTACCAGGAAGTGCAGTTAGGAGGGCAGGCCAGGGAGGAGCCCACAGTGGCCCAGGGGTTTGAGATTTGAGCAGCAAAGAAGAGAAAATGTGTGGATCTGAAATGTAGAAAGAGGAGGGATTGAACCTCAAGGGGAACAAGGTGGCTGACGTGAGTGGAACAGGAGTAGAGAAGGGGAGGTGAGGTTTGAACCGCGAGGAACCATGAGGGGAGCTTATGCAGAGGCCGGGGCATCTCAGGATGGGTACCCAAGATGTTCATGCCTTCTTATCCCAGATTTTGGTGTTCTAGATCTGAGGTGGGCCCAGGCATGGGAATATTCGGAATCCTAGGGGATCCTGACACATGCTTTTTCTCACACTTAAACTCTTGCATTGACAATGGCTTGTAGTTTGTAAAAGTAAACTTGAAGGTCTCCACAGTACAGAATAGTGTGTTTCAAGGGTGGTTTCTGAACCACCTTTCTCAGAATTGCCTGGAGGAGGTGCTTGTTAAATATGCAAGCCCCTTGGTACCACTCCAGATCTGTTGAAAGAAAGTATCTGGGGATACAGGCTAGGAAATCTGCATTTTAACATAATTTCTTGGATTTTTATTTAAGATTGTGTTTGAAAAATGTCAAGATAGAGGCAAGCAAGAGGGTCACCTAGGAGAGTAAATCAGTAAAAGATGGCAGTATGAGCAATCTCATTAATTTGACTACATTCATTCCAAATTTAAGAGTGAATCTTAAGTTAGGCTTGTTTCCTTAAACTATGCGAGGAGAAAAGGCTTTAACTAGCAAATTAATGTATTAAACAAGATTTGGAGAAAAATTCCTTTTCCACCTTAAAAAAAAACCCAATGTATGCCGGGCACGGTGGCTCAAGCCTGTAATCCCAGCACTTTGGGAGGCCGAGACGGGTGGATCACGAGGTCAGGAGATCGAGACCATCCTGGCTAACACCGTGAAACCCCGTCTCTACCAAAAAAAAAAAAAAAAAAAAAAAAAAAACTAGCCGGGCGATGTGGCGGGCGCGTGTAGTCCCAGCTACTCGGGAAGGCTGAGGCAGGAGAATGGCGTAAACCCGGGAGGCGGAGCTTGCAGTGAGCTGAGATCCAGCCACTGCACTCCAGCCTGGGCGATAGAGCGAGACGCCGTCTCAAAAAAAAAAAAAAAAAAAAAAAACCCAATGTACAACTCTGGATTACTCTTAGCTTACTTATTTCAAATACTTTCCAGCTTACGTACTTGAAATAAATACAATGACTTCTAGAACAGCTTGTAGTTCAGATCTGGTTTTTACTAATTGTAATCAAACATAACTCTGGAGGAGGAAAGAAAGAAAGGGGCAATGAAGGAATGCGAGAGAACAAAGAGCAATGCAGGAATATATTCTAACGATTCCCTTTCAAGGGGTGGCATGGCGGGGGGCTGGGGTGGGAAGTGGGTTGCAAAATCTGTGAAGAGTTGCGATAGAAAAAGAAACCAGGTTGGAGAAGAAGCCAGAATGTCACCCTCCTTCCTAAAGATGTTTTTTCTCCTATGCAGGGCCACCATCTGTGCAAGTAGCCCAAACCACTCCTTTTAACACGAGGGAGCCTGTAATGCTGGCCTGCTATGTGTGGGGCTTCTATCCAGCAGATGTGACCATCACATGGATGAAGAATGGGAATCTTGTAATCCCTCACAGCAGTGGCCAGAAGACTGCCCAGCCCAATGGAGACTGGACATACCAGACCCTCTCCTTTTTGGCCTTAACCCCCTCTTACGGGGACACCTACACCTGTGTGGTGGAGCACATTGGGGCTCCTGAGCCCATCCTTCGGGACTGGAGTAAGTGTATGGCAGATGCATGGAATTAGGGTCAAAGCAGAGAAAATGAGATGTGGATCGATACGTGGTACATGGTAGACAGCAAGGTGCTAAAAATGGGGACTGAGTCTGGAGGAACTTATGGGGGGCTTAGGACCAGAATTGGGAAATGGGATAAAGAAATGGAAATATTTAGGTTGGTGAAAAGGATTTGCAGTTTTTGCCATTACTTTTAGTGGCAAAAAACGCAATTACTTTTGCACCAATTTAATATTTATATTTAGTCTGTGCTATTGTTGCTCTGGTGGTGTGGTTGATGTTGCTGCATCTACATTTGAGGGCGGGAGGGGAGCGTGCTTGCTTTGAAATGAGGATGTAAATTTGGCAATCGTATTTTCAGAACCCCAAATTGTAATACACTATTCTAGCCTCCTTAGATTTCAACTATTCTGGTGCCAGAAGCAGATGGGAGCTGAAGGAATGATGAAGGTTGAAGAAGGGGGACATTTCTTGGTGTGGGGCAGTACTACATTTGGCCTGTTCTACCAAGCATAGGGGAGTAGTCAAGCCACGGCTGGCAGACCATTTGGCGTGCATGCTCAGGGGCTAATGGATACAGAATTAATTACAGTTCAAACACTGTTCGAACTCAGTGTCGGGAGTAGTTAAAGGTATTGTGAGAAGTTGCACACAGCTTTGGGTATTCTTGGAAAAGAAAGAGGAAGAAATGAGGAAGAGGAAGGGTGTCTACAAAGTCCAGAGAACAGGATCTCAGATCAGCTGCTGTAACCAGGTTTCCCCTTGTGGGAAGTGGCAGTTGGGAAGGGAATGGAGAACAGAGAAGACAGTGGAAATCACATGCTCACTTGAACTTTCCTGGGGAACATCTCCTCACAGGGTGTACAAGAACCTCCCTTTGGTAATGGAGTGTTCATTTTATCATGGGAAAAGAATCTGGGTGGGACGTGATTCAGAACAGGACCAGCCCAAGGAAGTGCAGGGGCTGTGGAGTGGGATGGAGACAAGCTCCATGGGAGATCTAGATGTAGAAGGTACACAAGTAGTAGGATAACTCACAGGATGGATCCACTGGAGGTTAAGACACGTGGTAAGACAGTGTAATAGGAAGCTGCTCAGTTGGAGAAAGTAAGGAAGCAAACATTGTCACCGTGGGGGCAATGGAGAGGACAGTGAGGAGCCCTTTATCCTGATAAGAGTGCCTTTTGGGTAAAGGAAGGAAAGAGGATGCCTTGAGAGGCGCCACTGTATTAGAGAGGACCTGGAAGCCAGGATGCTAATTCTGGGGAGATGGGTTCCCCAGACTTACTCTAGGAGTAGAGGTCCATTGGACGAGGGTTTGATTTGAGAAAGTTCATTTTCTTGGGAGTGGGTGGTGCGAGCTAGACCCTTGGAGCTGGGATAAAGGACCTTTTAACCCACCGAGAGGTGGCTGCAATAAATGGAATTGCCCTGGGAGTGAGCAACAGAAATTGGTTCAAGTAAGTTTCTATTTTTTGCAGCACCCGGGCTGTCCCCCATGCAGACCCTGAAGGTTTCTGTGTCTGCAGTGACTCTGGGCCTGGGCCTCATCATCTTCTCTCTTGGTTTGATCAGCTGGCGGAGAGCTGGCTCCTCTAGTGAGTGACTCCCTGAACTCCCATCCCCACTCTTGGTCCCAATCTCTGCTTACTTTCTGTTTGTGATTGACTCTCTCCTTCCTACCCTCTTTGCTATGAATAATGCAAGATACTTTCATCCATAAAGACTGGTGTAATCAAGTATCTTCCTCTCTTAGGTTACACTCTTCTTCCTGGGTCCAATTATCCAGAAGGTAACATCTCTGTTGGTCTACTTCCCTACTTGTCCTTTGGTAGGGGTGCGGGTTAGAGGGGTCAGTGTTGGGTTCAACTAATCTTGCTTATTATATGGGTGAGCTTCCATGAGGATCTAGCCAAGGGCATGATTTAAGCTGCCATTGCTAGGATTAAGAGCAGGAAGGAGCATCCTCCTCTTCTACTAAGTGGGATGTCTGCAGAGAGGAGGATGAAGGTGTTTCCTTTGTACTAGTTGTTGGTTCCCCGGAGTTCTCAATATCACTGTATTAGGCATGGGATGGTTACAGTGGCAAAAGATGGGGGCAAGTTGGGTTGAAGCCTCATTATCTCCCTTTTATTTATTCTGTAGGACGGCACATTTCCTAGAGGCAGAATCCTACAACTTCCACTCCAAGTGAGAAGGAGATTCAGACTCAATGATGCTACCGTGCCTCTCCAACATCTTCAACACCCTGACATTATCTTGGATCCTATGGTTTCTCCATCCAATTATTTGAATTTCCCAGTCTCCCCTATGTAAAACTTAGCAACTTGGGGAACCTCATTCCTGGGACTATGCTATAACCAAATTATCGTCCAAGGTTATATTTCTGGGATGGATATAATCTGAGGAAGGGAGTTAAAGACCCTCCTGGGGCCCTCAGTGTGCCATAGAGGACAGCAAGTCACTGGTGATTGTTTCGGAGAAATAAACTTTAGTGGAAATAATGTTTTTCCATGTCTTCTTCCTGGGGCCCTGGGGAAGGAATATGGGCAAAGCAGGGACTGAGGTTAATTCTCTTCTACTTGAGTGGGGGAGAAATCAGTGCCTTCTTCCATTTTCCCACTTAGAAATGACAGAATTTGGGGCCATTTTCTGATTAATAATTCATAAGGAGAAATTAAACTGTGGTGGGATGGAGTCACAGAGTATGGGCAAGGAAGGGGATTAACAGCTTACTCACACCATATAGGATCTTATAAGGATTAAATGAGTTCATACTTGTAAATGGCTAAGAACACTGCTAGACACATAGCCAGCCTGCAATAGTGACGTTAGCCATTTTCAGTTATTCAACTTTCTGGCCAGGCATTGTACCAGGTGCTTTGATCCTCGTCACAACCGTAAGGCAGACCCATCAGACCCCTCAGGATTCAGGGAACAGAGCTTAACTCTGGATTGAGTTCTAGACAGTTATTTCTTCCATACCCTGAATGCAGAAGGGAACATAGCTTGAGTGATTATTATATCTTAGGCACTGGGCTCAGACCTTTATATTTGTAGCTCCTTCTCTTCTCACAATAACCCCACAAGGGACAGATTGCTTCCCTCTATGTTACAGACAAAGGATATGAGGCTCAGAGACATTTAAGTGACTCGTCCAAGGTCAAAGAACAGATTTCTGTAGGATGTTTGTCTACCTGAGCTGGAAGTAGCAGATTACTTTATTCTGAAGACCCTCATGCTGGTGAGCACACATCTCTTCAGGGCCTCCGTTCTATTCCCTTCTAACCCAATCCCAAGGAGAACCCTTTGGGGGAATGGACTCCACGCCATGGAAGAGAGGATTCTGGCTGGTGGTTTGTTGTCCCATGGAAGGCGACACCTGCTGGACACAGAAAGCTAGGGTGTGGAATTGTTTTTGGAATTAGAGTTAGGTACTAGAATGTGGGTAAGAAAAAGAAACCAGAAATGAGTTGATCTGGAACACATCCATAGTTTCTTCAGACGGATCCTTGGAATTAGAGCATCTCTTCTGGAAGGGGTTAACAGAATTCAGTGGAAGGAAGTTAATGTCTATATTTTACCATTTTTATGTTTCATATTCATTTTTTTCTATTCACTGTTTTTGTTTTTATTTTTGTTCGTTTGACAAAGCAAACTCCTTTTTAAATTCTAGTTTAGTCTAGGAATGGGGCTTTGGGCCTTGTCTATAACTGGGCAGTTTTATTTATTATTTTTATTTTATTTATTTATTTTTTTTCGAGATAGAGTTTTGCTCTTGTTGCCCAGGCTGGAGTGCCATGGTGCAATCTCGGCTTATTGCAACTTCCGCCTCCTGGGTTCAAGCGATTCTCCTGCCTCAGCCTCCCAAGTAGCTGAGATTACAGACGTGCACCACCACGCCTGGCTAATTTTGTATTTTATTAGTAGAGATGGGGTTTCACCATGTTGGTCAGGCTGGTCTCGATCTCTTGACCTCAAGTGATCCACTTACCTTGGCTCCCAAAGTGCTGGGATTACAGGCGTGAGCCACCGCACTCGGCCTATTTGGACAGTTTTAAAGGAGAAGCTGCAGATCTGAAGGGTCTAGTTCTAGTCACAGCAGTGGGAATCAAAGTGACAGGACCCCAGAAGAAGGAAGTAGAGTTACCTAACGGGACGGCTTCCAGTTCCTTTTCTAGAGATTCCCAGTGCAAGCTTTTCTCTGCCCTAACTTTGTAGGTTTTTTGTTTTATAGGAAAGGCTGTCCCATTCCAGGTAAGGAATAGGGAAAAGTATATGTAGGTCTCCTACGATTCAGACAGTCAGAATACTATAGGTAGAAAGGGGAGTCTTTACACAGGGGAATGAGTGGTACTTGAAAGGAAGGTGGAAGAAGGGTAATGGCGGACTAAATTGTAGGAGGATGAGGAGAGGAAAATGGATGCTGCATGAAGAGAATGGAATGTCAAACATAATGGATTGCCAAAAAAGGAGAGTATGTGTGTGTGTGTGTGTGTGTGTGTGTGTGTGCACTTGAGCACATGTGAGAGAAAGGAAAAAAAGAGAAGGAGTGGAAGAGAGTAGAGAGAGGGAGAAAAAGGGTGAGAGGAGAGAAGTGGAGTAGGAGAAAGAAGGAGAGAGACGTAAAGGGAGTGAGGGAGGGGAAGGAGGGAAGAGAGACAGCTGGACTTTTGGGTTATACATAATCCAAGCTGCACAAAGAATTGTTTTCTCCCTTCCATGTCTTGTTTTAAAAGCTGAACTTGGAGCTAGAATTGGTTTCAAAGGTCATCTAGTCCAACTCCCCTCCCATGAAAGAACTGGGCCTGTGTTAACGAGGGCACACACAGTGCGGGGAGTTCCTCCAACACTTGGGGCAGATAACAATATTTTAGAGAAATGTGTTGACCCCATATCTGAGCTTCTTCTATTGACCATTAAAGACAGTGAGAATAAATCTCAAATACACTATGGGAGGCGATATCCTTGGCATTTTTTTTTCCCTGAGGAAGAGTATGCTCCTGGGTTCCAGGTTCTCTTTGCCTCCCTGCCCATGCACACATGCGTGTGAAAGAAACAGACAAGATTGACATTTAATCCCAGTGTCTACTTATGAAAATTATCTTTAGGCCATTTTCTCAAGTTTTTCTGTTTCCACAGTAAAATTGGGCAAATCAGATGCAAACAAGGGTGGAGTTCAACCCCATCCTCAAAGCCTTTTTTTTTTTTGGCTTGAGTGTCTGTCATTCCCAAGAGCCCTCCAACTGCCTTGAAGCAAGGCATGGGGGATTTCTCCATGATGCTTTCTGCCACTATTTGGCCAGACCAGTCTCCAGGGGTTTCAGAGAGTGGAGAAGCCCCAAACCTATGGAGACTACTCCCAGATGGGGGGCTCCTTGTTTCTCCAGACCCTTCCTCTTCCATTTCATATGAGGCTTCCAAGAGTCCCCTGGCCACGCTGGTCTGGGGCAGGGAACAAAGAAATGGCTTTTATTGTATCAGAGTCTCCACAGAAAACAGATGGCATATTTGAAGTAGGACATTTCAAGGAGAGTTTATTTATTAGGAAACTATTCACAAAGAAGTGGGTGGAGGATAACTGTTACTACCCCAAGGTCCAAAGAGGCCAGGGACAGAAGGGGTTATCAGGACTCAGAAGGACAGCAAGCTCTGCACAGTCACCACCTTGCCAAGAGCAGTGCCCTTCAGTCAAGGGACACAACAGCTTAAGGTGACCTTGTAGGGAGGAAGCCAAGGGATTAGAAACACTGACCTCACTCCCCTCCTCCCTCTGCTCTTAGGCTGATGCTGGAAACAAGAAGCAGCCAGGGAGCATGGGAGGCAGTTAATGTCACGCAGGTCAGCGCCTGAGGCAGACCCCAGGTGCAGAAATATTGAGAGTGGGTCCAGAAGGACAGATGGAGGACAGGAAGCACATTCACAACAAGAAGGAAAATGTCAATGTTGAGGGGTGGAGAGAGAGAGGTGCAAAAATTGGGCTTCTTTTGGCCTTGCACAACGACAAATGCATAGTAGCAACAGAAACTAAGTTTGCAGTTTCCTACTGGGGAATTTGGGAGGACACTCACTTCTGTTCTGTCTTTCCCACTTGAAGTTTGACTGTGGTTATACTGAATTTATAGAAATTTGGGGTTAACTGACTTGTTTTTATTACTAAATCATACCATGCAAAAACAGACTGTTTTCTCATTTATTCAAATCATTTTGTTTGCTCTTTATTATGGTTTTTAAATTTTACTTTTTCATAGTAGTCCTGAGTATGCTCAATTAATTCTTAGACATGTTATAGCTTTTGCTGCTATTGTGATTGGTATCTTATTGCAATTCTACTTTTGAATCAGTAATTTCTGGTGTAGAAGAATGTACCCCAATCAAAGTGTACTGCTCAGCAATGTTAAGTGTATTCACATTTTTGGGCAACCAAATCTCCAGAACTCTTTTTCACCTTGCAAAACCAGAACTCTACACCCATTAAACAACAACTCCTCATTTCTCTCTTCCTCTAGCCCCTGGCTACCATCACTCTACTTTCTGTTTCTATGAATCTGACTACTTTAGATACCTTGTACAAGTGCAATCACAGAGTTTTTGTCTTTTGGCGATTGGCTTATTTCACTTAGCATAATGTCCTTAAAATTCATACTTGTTGCAGCATGTAAGAGCATTTCCTTCCTTTTTAGGCCGAATGATAAGCCACTGTATGTATATGCCATATTTTGTTTGCCCACTCGTCTGTCTATGGACATTTTTGTTGCTTCCACCTCTTGGCTATTGAGAATAGTGCTGCTATGAATATGGGGGGAAATACCTGCTTAAGTCTCTGCTTTCAATTCTTTTGCGTTTATACCCAGAAGTGGGACTCTTGGGTCATATAGTAGTTTTATTATTAATTTTTTTAGGAACTGCCATACTGTTTCCTATAGCAGTTACACATTTTACAATCCCACGAACATTGCATATAAAGGTTCTAATGTCTCTACATCCTCACCAACCCTTCCTTCCTTCCTTCCTTCCTTCTTTCCTTTCCTCCTTCATTTGCTCCCTCCTTCATTCCTTCTCTTCTTTCCTTTTTCCTTTCATTTTTATAGTAGCCATGCTAATGAGTGTTAGATGATGTTATGGTTTTAATTTGCACTTCTCTAATAATAAGTAATGCTGAGCATCTTTTCATATGTGTGTTTGCCACTTGTATATCATCTTTGGAAAAGCGTCTATTGAAGTTTGTTGTCCCCTTTTTAGTTGTTTATATAAACAATTGTTGGGTTTTATGAGTTCTTTATATATTCTGGATATTAACCCTTTATTTGATATATGATATTCAAATATTGATATATGTTTTCAAGTATTAGAAATTAATCAATTTTTGTAGGTTGATCTTATATGGGACAACCTTGGTGGATTCTCTTATTGGTTTTAGTGGGGTTTTTGTTGTTGTTGTTGTTGTTGTCGTTGTTATTGATATTCTCTCTGTCTCTCTCTTTTTCCAGGTAGCTAATAGTATCATCTGCAAGCACTGAGTTTTGTGTTTTCCTTCTTAATCCTTAGTGTTTTCTTTTTCATGTTGTTGACTAGGATCTCCAATGCTGTGTCAAACAGGAGGGTGATAATGAGCATTACTCTTAAAGGAAATAAACCTAAATATTCTCCATTAAGTATACATTTTGCTCTATATTGTAGATTCACATGCAGTTGTAAGAAATAATAAAAACAATCCTGTGTATCCTTTACCCAGTTTCCCTTGATGGTAACATTTTGCAAAACTATGGTACAATATCACAATTAGGATACATGGATACAGCCACAATACAGAACACTTCTATGATCACAAGGATTCTTCACCTTGCCCTTTTCTAGACACACCCACTTCCCTACCATTCCATATACCCCTTAATGTCTAGCAGTCACTAATCTGTTATCCATTTCTATGACTTTGTCACTTCAAGACAAATTTTTTTTGTCATTTTAAGACAAATGTTTAATAAATGGAAACATATAGTATATAAACTTTCGGGATTGACTTTTTTTCTCTCAGTGTATTTCTCTGGAGATCATACAAGGTTGTTGCATATATGAATAATTTATTATTGCCTGGTTGTATTATATGGTATGGGTATAGCACAGTTGGTTTAGCCACCTGCCCATTGAAGACATCTGGGTTGTTTCCAGATTTGGCTTGTATGAATATAAGTTTTTGTGTGGATATAAGTCTTAATTTCTCTGGAGCAAATGCCCAGGAGTATACCTGCTGAATTGTATGGTGGTTGCTGAATTGTATGTGCTTATTTGCCATCTG
>NW_012115555.1:1704267-1711671 GCF_000951035.1 Colobus angolensis palliatus | reverse complement strand
CCCAGTTTTTCTTCTTTTTAATGTGTGCATTTAATGCTAAAATTTCCCTTTCAGCACGGGTTTAGCTGTGTCCTATAATGTTTTTTATTATTTTGAAAATATTTTGTGGGGACATGGTAGGTGTATATGTTTCTGGGGTACATGAGATGTTTTGATGCAGGCGTGGAATGTGAAATCAGCACATCGTGGAGAATGGGGTAACCATTCCCTCAAGCATTTATCCTTTGAGTTACAAACAATTCAATTACATTCTTTAAGATATTTAAAAATATACAATTAAGTTATTTTTGACTATAGTCACCCTATTTTGCTATCACATGGTAGGTCATATTCATTCTTTCTATTTTTTTGTACCCATTAACCATCCCCACCTCCCCGCTCACCCACTACCTTTCCCAGGCTCTGGTAACCATCCTTCTACTCGCTATGTCCATTAGTTCCATTGTTTTGATTTTTGGATTCCACAAATAAATGAGAACATGAGATGTTTGTCTTTCTGTACCTGGCTTATTTCACTTAACATAATGATCTCCAGTTCCATCTGTGTTGTTGCAAATAACTGGATCTCATTCTTTTTTCTAGCTAAATAGTGCCCCATTGTATGTATGTACCACATTTTCTTTATCCATTCATCTGTTGATAGACACTTAGGTTGCCCCCAAGTCTTAGCTATTGTAAACAATGCTGCAATTAACATTGAAGCGCAGATACCTCTTTGAAATACTAATTTTCTTTCTTTCAGGTATATAACCAGCAGTGGGATTGCTGGATCGTATGGTAGCTCAATTTTAATTTTTTTTTGGAGGAACTTCCAAACTGTTCTCCACAGTGAATTAATTTATATTCCTGCAAATAGTGTACAAAGCCTTCTCCACATACTCACCAGTACTTGTTATTGCCTCTCTTTTAGAGACAAGCCATTTTTGTTTGTTTGTTTTTGTTTGTGAGACAGAGTCTCACTCTGTTGCCCAGGCTGGAGTGCAGTGGCCCAATCTCTGCTCCCTGCAACCTCCATCTCCCAGGTTCAAGCGGTTCTTCTGCCTCAGCTTCCGAGTAGCTGGGACTACAGGCATGTCCCACCATGCCCAACTAATTTTTGTATTTTTAGTAGAGACAGGGTTTCACCATATTGGCCAGGCTGGTCTTGAACTCTTGACCTCAGGTGATCTGCCCGCCTCGGCCTCCCTCAGTGCTGGGATTACAAGTGTGAGCCACTGTGTCCAGCCTGGATACAAGCCATTTTAACTGAAATGAGATGATATCTCATTGCACTTTTGATTTGCATTTCTCTGATGATTCATAATGTTGAGCACCTTTCATAAGTCTGATTGCCATTTGTACGTCTTCTTTTGGGAAATGTCTATTCAAATCAGCTCATTTTTTGTTTGGACTATTAGACTTTTTTTCCTATACTGTTGTCTGAACTCCTTATATATTCTAGTTATTAATCCTTTGTTAGAGGGGTAGTTTGCAAATATCTCCTCTCATTCTGTGGGTTGTCTCTCCTAGAAATTTTTGATATGCTGTATTCTTACTTTCTTTCAATTCAGTGTATTTTAAAATTTCCTTTGAGATTTACTTTTTGACTTGTACATTATTTTAAAGTGTTTGCTTAGTTTCTTGACTTTCCTCTGTCTAGTTTAATTACAGTGTAGTCAGAGAACACATTCTGTATAATTTAAATTCTTTTAAATTATCAACTTTTGTTTTATGGCCCTGGATACAGTCCAACTTGGCATATATTGCATGGACACTTGAAAAGAATGTATATTCTGTGCAGCCAACAAGCATGTGAAAAAAATGTTGAGTATAACTAATCATTAGGGAAATGCAAATCAAAACAACGAGATACCATCTCACCCCAGTCAGAATGGCTATTGTTAAAAAGTAAAAAACAACAGGTGCTGACAAGGTTTTGGAGAAAAGGGAACACTTGCACACTATTGGTGGTAATGTAAATTAGTTCAGCCACTGTGGAAAGCAGTCTGGCGATTTCTCAAAGAACTTAAAGCAAAGTTCCCATACAACCCAGCAATTCCATTATTGGGTATATACCTAAAGGAATAGAAATTGTTCTGTCATAAAGACACATGCACGTGCATGTTCATCACATCGTTATTCACAATAGCAAAGACATGGAATCAACCTAGATTTCTTTATCCAGTGTTCATCGACAGTGCACTGGATGAAGAAAATGTGGTACATATATACCATGAAATACTACACAGCTATGAAAAATGGGATCATGACCTTTACAGCAACATAGAGGGAACTGGAGGCCATAATCCTAAACAAATTACCGCAGGAGCAGAAACCCGGCTAAATTGAATACAGACACAACAGGGAAAAATAGACACTGGGGCCTATTTGAGGGTAGTGGGTGGGAGGAGGGTGACCACTGAAAAAGTACCTATCAGGTATTATGCTGATCATCTTTCCTCTGTTATCTTTCTGTTATTGATTGATTTCTAATTTGATTCCATTATAGTCAGAGAACAATTTGTATAATTCAAATTCTTTTAAAATTATCTGTACACCAAACCCTTGTGACACACAATTTACCCATATAACAAACCTGGATATGTACCCCTTGCACCTAGTAAAACCGGAAAAGAAAAGCAACAAAAAAGGAACCAATGTGTATTCTGCTATTGATGGGTGGAGTGTCCTATAAATGTGGATTTGATCCTTTTGGTTAATGGTATTATTGAACTCTTCTATATCTTTGCTAATTTTCTTGCTAGTTTTATTAATAGTTGTGAGAGTTGTGTCGAAGTCTCCAATTATAATTGTGGATTTTCTATTTTTTCTTTCAGTTCTGTCAGCTTTTGCTTCACATATTTTGCAGCTCTGGTGTTTTGGGCATACACATTTGTGATTGCAATATCTTCTTGGTAGACCGACCCTTTTATTATTATAAAATGTCCCTATCTTTCTCTGGTAATTTTTTTTTTTTTGGCTCTGAAGTTTACCTTATCTGAGAATAGTACACTCATTCCTGTAGTCCTCTAATTAAGGAAAACATGTTGTATCTTTTTCCATCCTTTTAACCTGCTTATATTTGTGTGGTTTTGTTGTTGTGTCTTCGCTTGTTTTGAGAAAAAGTCTCACCCTGTCACCTAGGCTGGAGTGTAGTGGCACAATCTCTGCTCACAGCAACCTCTGTCTTCTGGGTTCAAGTGATTCTCCTGCCTCAGCCTCCCGAGCAGCTGGGACCACAGGTGTGCACCACCATGCCTGGCTAATTTTTGTATTTTTAGTAGAGACGGGGTTTCACCATGTAGGCCAGGCTGGTCTCGAACTCCTGACCTACCTCAAATTATCCACTCAGCTTAGCCTCCCAAAGTGCTGAGAGCCACTGAGCCTGGACTATAATGTTACATTTAACTGGGTTTCTTTTTTTTTTCCTTTTGTAGAGTGCTGGGTTTACAGGTGTAAGCCACTATGCCTGACTTGAACTGGGTTTCTTCATTGAGGTATTTAGACCATTTGTATTTAGTGCAATTTTTTTCTTAATTTTTATGTTTAATTATTATGGGTACATAATCATTGTATATAGTGAGGTACATGTGATGTTAGTTACAGGCATACAATGTGCAATGACCAAATCAGAGTAATTGGGGCATCTATCACCTCAAGGATTTATCATTTCTTTGTATTAAGAATAATGGAATTATTGATATATGTATTAGCTTGGGGTGCCATAACAAAATAAAATTAGGTGGATTAAATAACAGAAATATATTATCTCACAGTTCTGGACATTGGAAGCCTGAGATCAAGGTGCCAGCATGGTCAGCTTCTGGTAAGGGCTCTTCCTGGCTTATAGAGAGTTGCCATCTTCTGGGGGCAGAGTGAGAGAGAAAGAGAGAGAGAGGAAGGCTGGGAGGGAGAAAGAGCAAGAGAGCATACCCTGGTTTTTCTTCCTATTGAATTAATCCTATTGAATCACGGCCCTACCCTTATGAATTCATTTAACCTGAATTATTTCTGAAAAAGGCCCTATCTCCAAATATAGTCCCATTAGTGGTTAGAGCTTCCACATAGGATTCTGTGGGACACAATCCAGCCTGTAGTAACATGAAGGGCTTAATTCTTTTTTATTTATGTTGTTTGTTCTTTCCAGTTTTCATCTCTGTTTACTTTTTTCTGACTTTCTGTGACCTACTTGGGCATTTTTTGTAATGCCACTTTTATTTTTAGTGTTTTTTAGTGTATTGATGCATAACTTTTAAGTGGTTGCTTTAAGTATTACATATACATGTAACTTGTCACAGTGTGCTGAAATCATCATTTACCATTTTGAGTAAATAATAAAAATCTTACCTTCTTAATTTATGTCCCATCCCTTTTTCCTCCTCACTGAAAATATAATTGTCTTAAATGTTTCCTCTACATACATTTAGAACCACATCAGTGTTATAATTTTTGCTTCAACCATCAAACATACTTTAGAAAACTTAAGAGGAGAAGAAAAATTTTATCGTATTTACCCATCTATTTGCTTACCTTGTTCTTTCTTCTTCCTTGATGCTCCAAGGTTCCTATTTTATCATTTCCATTCTGTTTAGACAACTTCTTTTAGCCATTTTCGTTATTTCTGGGCAGGTGTTCTCCCCCCTGCCCCATCTCCACTGACATCTTAGAGAGGGGGCCTCATTACTGGCTTGCAGCAATGAAATTCTTAGCTTCCTAATTGATCTTCTTGGACACCACTGCAGAGTGATGTTGGAGCATCTTGCTACAGCTTCAAGTGGGTGAAAGCTTAGGTTTCCCACTTGGTCTTTCTGGTGTGAGCAGGAGCAGAGTCACAGTTATTGCTATGGTATTTGCCTAGAACTGAGCAGTCACTTTCTAGGCTCGACAGGCTGCCTCTGTCTTGGTCTTTTGGCTAGTGATATCAGGGCTTTTGTTGTTTGTGTTGTTGGGGCTTTTTGTTTGTTTGCTTGTGCCAGTTGGTCTTTCCAAATTGTCAGTTTCTTCAGCGCCACGCCTGGCATATATGTGGTAAAAAGAAAGCCCAGGGAACTCACCATTACTTCATTCCTTAGATCCTGAGATTCTAGCTGTTCCGCCTTCTCATCTCCACCTTTTAGAGTCTTCTTATGTTTGTTTTATATATAATGTCCAGAGTTTATAGTTGTACTTACCGAAACAAATAGGAAAAAGTATGTCTACTCAATTTTTCCAGAAGTCTTTGCTGTCAACCTTTACTTAATTAGTAGGTTTCCTTTTATTCCTGGTTTTCTAAAAGTTTATTTCTTAAACATAAATGGATTTTTACATTTAAAAAATAGTTTACCAGAATTGACTTATTTCATTGTACTTTCCTTCTTAATCTCCTAATATAGTGAATTATATTGAAAGATTTTTAAAATGTGAAATATCTTTGCATTCCTGGGATAAACCCTATTTGTTCATCCTACAGTTACACATTTACTGTTGGTGTTATTTAGTTAATATTTATTTAGGGTGTTGTATTTACTTTTATAAAGCATGGAGGTAAAACTTGCCTTTCTTGTATTTCCTTGTTTGTTTTTTTAACAAAAATTTCTCTAAACGATAACCTAGGCAGATTTTGTTCTTCATTTTGTTTCCTGGAAAAATGAATAAATGAATAGAAATATCTCTTCAAAGGCCAGCTTTTGTTTTTGTTCATCTATTTTATTGTTTTTAGTTCTCTATTTCATTGAGCTCCTTATCTTTACTATTTCCTTCCTCCTTCGGGCGTATTCTGTTCCTCTTTACCTAGCGTTTGAGTTGAACACTCAGCTCATTGATTTTGGTCTTTTTTTGTGTTTCCTAGTAAGTGTATTTAAAGGTAAAATATTTCCCTCTAAGTTCTGCTTTAATCGTATCTAACACATTTTGATATGCAGTGTTGTAATTTTTATTTAATTCTACGTATTCTTTATATTTTTCTTTTAACTCAGGTTATTATGACATTTAAAAACTTTTTATTTTGAAGTAATTTTATAAGAGTAGTACAAAGAAATCTTACATACACTTGTCCAAATTCAATGATTTGTAGCATTTTGCCATATTTGCTTTCTTTTTCTGTCTGTCTCTGTTTCCCTCTCTGTTTTTTTCCTAAAAACTTAATATTCCTAAGTGCATTTTAGGGACTTACTCTAAAATGGTTATGAAAGAACATTAGAGAGAAAAAATGGTTTACTTTAAAATGGTTAGGAAGTCTGGAGTTACACACACACATACCCCTTTCCTGCTAAATATTTCAATGTATTTTCTAAGAACAAGGATGTTCTCTTACATAAACACAGAAAAACAGTCATATTAAGAAAATTTTACTTGGATATAATATTAGCTAATCCACAGTACATATTCAAATTTTACCAGTTTTCCCAATAAAGAACCTTATAACTCCAGCCACTCCCACTCTCTTGTCCTGCAATCCAGAATCAAGCATTTCCGTAAGTTTTCATATCTCTTTGGTAATTTTTAATGTGAGAGAGTCTATCAGTTTCTTATTTATTCAGGTTTTATTAATTAGCTTGAACTTATATAATTTTATTGTTCTGCCTTTCAAGAACTCTGCTTTTTTTTTTCTTTTTTTCTTTTTGGTCTAGTTTATCTATCAGTTTTTGAGAGAGGGTTTGTAAAAATCATCAAATGTATTTTTAAAAAACTCAACTTCTAACTGTAGTTCTTTCACTTGTTGCTTTATAAATTGTGAGGCTGTATTGTTGAGTTTATATATATTTATGATTACTGTATCTTCTCGTTTCTTTAAAAATTATATGAACATCTTTTCTTTTGTCCTTTATACACTTTATTTTTTTATTTTTATTTTTTGAGACGGAGTTTTGCTCTTATTGCAGTGGCGTAGTCTTGGCTCACTGCAACCTCCATCTTCCAGGTGCAAGAGATTCTTCTGCCTCAGCCTCCCGAGTAGCTGGGATTACAGGTGTGCGCCACCACGACTGGCAAATTTTTTTGTATTTTTAGTAGAGACGGGGTTTCACTATGTTAGCCAGGCTGGTCTCCAACTCCTGACCTCAGGTAATCCGTCCTCCTCAGCCTCCCGAAATGCTGGGATTACAGGCATGAGTCACTGCACCTGGCCCAAAATAGAATTTAAGGTTAGAAATAAAGTGCAGGCTGGGCGTGGTGGCTCACACTTATAATCCTAGCACTTTGGGAGGCTGAGGTGGGTGGATCATCTGAGGCCAGGAGTTCGAGACCAGCCTAACCAACATGGTGAAACCCCATCCCTATTAAAAATACAAAATTAGCCGAGCATGGTGATGCATGCCTGTAATGCCAGCTACTCAGGAGACTGAGGCAGGATAATCAATTGAATCCAGGAGGCAGAGGTTGCAGTGTACCGGGATCGCACCATTGCACTCCAGCCTGGGCAACAAGAGTGAAACTCTGTCTCAAAAA
>NW_012115555.1:1702509-1703666 GCF_000951035.1 Colobus angolensis palliatus | reverse complement strand
CCGGCTAATTTTTTGTATTTTTAGTAGAGACGGGGTTTCACCATGTTAGCCAGGATGGTCTAGATCTCCTGACCTCATGATCCGCCCGTCTCGGCCTCCTAAAGTGCTGGGATTACAGGCTTGAGCCACCGCGCCCGGCCCCAAATCTTCTTAAGCTGATAAACAACTTCAGCAAAATATCAGAATACAAAATGAATGTGCAAAAATTACTAGTATTCCTATATACCAAACAACAGTCCAGCTGAGAGCCAAATCAGGAATGAACTCCTGTTCACAATCGTCACAAAAAGAATAAAATACCTAGGAATATAGCTAACTAGGGAGGTGAAAAATATCTACAAGAAGAACTACAAACCACTGCTTAAAGAAATCAGAGATGACACAAACAAATGGAAAAACATCTCATGCTCATGGATAAGAGGAATCAGTGTCATTAAAATGGCCATACTGTCCAAAGCAATTTATAGATTCAATACTATTCTTATTAAACTACCATTGAGATACTTCACAGAGCTAGAAAAACTATTACTATTATTATTATTTTTGAGACGGAGTTTCGCTCTTGTTGCCCAGGCTTGTGTGTAATGCCGCGACCTGGGCTCACCACAACCTCCGCCTTCCAGGTTCAAGCGATTCTCCTGCCTCAGCCCCCCGAGTAGCTGGGATTACAGGCATGCGCCACCATGCCCAGCTAATTTTGTATTTTTAATAGAGACAGGCTTTCACCATGTTGGCCAGGCTGTTCTCAAACTCCTGGCCTCAAGTGATCCCCGCCCCTGTCTCGGCCTCCCAAAGTGGTGGGATTACAGGAATGAGGCACCGTGCCCAGGCCAGAGCTAGAAAAACTATTTAAAAATGCATATGTAACAAAAAAATAGCCTGAGTAGCCAAGACAATCTGAAGCAAAAAGAACAACGTTAGCGATATCACACTACCCAACTTCAAACTTACAGGGCTATAGTAACCAAAACAACATGGTACTGGTACAAGAACAGACACATAGACCAATGGAACGGAATAAAGAACCCAGAAATAAAACTACACCTACAACTGTCTGATCTTCAACAAACCTGACAAAAACAAGCAATGGGGAAAGTATTTTCTAATCAATAAATGGTGCTGCGAAAACTGGGTAGCCATATGCAGAAAATTAAAAC
>NW_012115555.1:1700699-1702459 GCF_000951035.1 Colobus angolensis palliatus | reverse complement strand
AAAACAACATGGTACTGGTACAAGAACAGACACATAGACCAATGGAACGGAATAAAGAACCCAGAAATAAAACTACACCTACAACTGTCTGATCTGCAACAAACCTGACAAAAACAAGCAATGGGGAAAGTATTTTCTAATCAATAAATGGTGCTGCGAAAACTGGGTAGCCATATGCAGAAAATTAAAACTGCATCCCTTCCTTACACCATATAAAAAAATTAACTCAAGATGGATTAAAGACTTAAATGTAAAACCCAAAATTGTAAAAATCCTAGAAGACAACCTAGGCAATACCATTCAGGACATACCAGCAAAGATTTCATGACAAAGATGCCAAAAGCAATTGCAACAAAAGCAAAACTGACCAATGGTATCTAGTTAAACTAAAGAGCTTCTGCACCAAAAAAGAAACTATTAACAGAGTGAACAGACAACCGACAGAATGGGAGAAAAATTTGCAAACTATGCATTCAACAAAGGTATAATATCCAGCATCTATAAGAACCTTAAACAAATTTACAAGAAAAAAGCAAACAATGCCATTAAAAAGTGGGCAAAGGACATGAACAGACATTTTTCAAAAGAAGACATACAGGTATATGAAAAAAAGCTCAACATCACTGATCATTAGAGAAATGAAAGTCAAAACCACAATGAGATTACCATCTCATCAGTCAGAATGGCTACTATTACAAAGTCAAAAAATAACAGATGCTGGCTAGCTTATGGAGAAAAATGAACGTTTTTACACTATTGGAGGGAGTGTAAATTAGTTCAACCATTGTGGAAGACAGTGTGGCAATTCCTCAAAGACCTAAAGACAGAAATACCATTTGACCCAGCAATCCCATTACTGGGAACATACACAGAGGAATAGAAACCATTCTGTTATAAAGACACATGCACACATATGTTCACTGTAGCACTATTCACAATATCAAAGACTTGGAATCAACCTAAATGCCCACTAATGATAGACTGGATAAAGAAAATGTGGTACATATACACCATGAAATACTATGCAGCTATAAATAAGAATGAGATAATGTCCTCTGCAGGGATATGGATGGAGCTGGAGGCCATTATCCTTGGCAAACTAATGCAGGAAGAGAAAACCAAATGCCAAATGTTTTGACTTATAAGTGGGAGGTAAATTGTGAAAACACATTGACACACAGAGGGCAACTGCACACATGGGCCTATTGGAGGGTGGAGGTGGGAGGAGGGAGAGGATCAGGAAAAATAACTAAGGCATACTAGGCTTAATACCTGGGTGATGAAATAATCTGTACAACAAACCTCCCTGACACAAGTTTACCCATGTAACAAGCCTGCACATTTACCCCTCAACTTAAACGTTAAAAAAGAGTATTTGTTATAAGTCACACATGATTTGGTTCCTTTTTTCCTCCATGATTAGAGCCTTTGCTTTTTTTATTGGTAACTGCTGAAGTAAAGACTTACTTCTGCAACTCATTTCACATTCTGTTTTTACTGTACAGTGTTTCTTCCCTTTTCTTGCTTTCCATTTGATAGACTGACTTCTTTCTGCTGTATTAAAAGTTATACATACTGATTCTGTTATGGTGGTTGGCTTTAATTTAATACAAACAGTGAGCATTTACCTTTTAAAATGTCTTAACTACCTTAATATGTATATCTTGCCCCCTAAGTTCTTTAGCATACTCTTATATCCTTTTGATTTTCTACTTCCCTCACCCTAATGTCAATTCTCCTACCAAGTAGATATTACTTTT
>NW_012115555.1:1695292-1699464 GCF_000951035.1 Colobus angolensis palliatus | reverse complement strand
AAAAAAAAAAAAAAAAATTGTAAATTTATTAGTCATTATTTTCTCAAATATATATTTTTTCTCTCACTGCGAGTTCTCTTATGATTCAGATGTTGATACTTCTATTTCTAGCCTACATTTTGCTGAACTTTCTTTTATATTTTTTATGTCTTTATTCTTTCCTGCTGTGTTCTGGGATTTTCTTTCATCTTATCTTTTACCTCACGAATTATTCCTCAGCTATACCCATCCTGGCACTTGTCTAACATATAGTATTTACAACTTCTACTGTTATAGTTTTAACATCTAATATTCTGTCTTTATTTTTGTGAGTTATTGGTTTTGCTTTATGTCGCTGGTATCTTCTACTATCTTAAGTATACTTGCCATTTTGTTTTAAGTTCTTGATTCACCTTTTTCATAATTCTGCATTAGAGAGTATACGGTGTAAATTTGTTGTCTATGTTTTGCAATACTTTTGTTCCTTAGCCATATAATTATGTTGATCTGTGAGCTCATGTTGATCCATGAGGGCACCTGCTAGTCTGTGGGGTAATGTGTAATGGGGAAGAGACAAAGTCAAGTACTGGTCTGTGTCCCTCCAGATCCAGCCCTGGTGGAGAGCCCAGAAACACTATGGATCTCTCCATTGGCCACTACTCTATCAGGCAACTCCTAGGAAAAGCACAACTGGGAGTAGGCAGGTGCTCCACGTTGGAATTCACCAGCTCTGGGAGTTGGGGCAGTGGTTGTGAGTAGTGGAGAAGAGAATACCCCAAAGCTCACACCTAGTTTCATCAGTTCCCTACTGATTTACCTCGAAGATACAAGCGGCCTGGCCTGTTGCAGCCTGTTTATGTATAAAGGGAGGCAACAATTGTCCTAAGGCAATTGGGAAGGACACAGTGCAGAAATTAAAAAGTCTTCCTGCAGCCTGTTCTCCCAGTGTGGCTTATCTCCCAAGATGCAGCCCTGCCCATTCCCTACACACACCAGTTCAAGACAGCAGTTCTGTCTCTCCTGGCAAATATAAAAATACTCTTATACTTATTTCTGGTGTTGCCACCTGCCCAGATCCTTACTTCCTTTTGCTTCTCCACCTTTACAAAAATTAATCTTGGGTGAGGGAGCTGGAAGCCTGAACCCACCTATTTGCCATTTCACAGGAACTGGAAGCTTTATTTCTGGTCCTCAAAGGGCAAAGTGACAAGTGATATTCAATAGCTCATGGCCTGAGGCTTTCTGATGCCCAGAGTCTTACCCTCGTAGCCAGGACTGATGTGCTGTCATAGCCATTCCAAGGGTCTCTCTTCAAGGTGCCCAACGGGGTGGCAAGCAGGGATTCTGATTCGCCTATGCTCCAGGGACAGGAGAGAAAGGAACTTGGAGATTCACGAGGTAGGCATGAAGCTTGGATAGTGGGAGGTAGATGTATGTTGAGCATTTATTATGTACCTATTGAGCCCTTGCTGGGTACACCTTGAGGGCTATTTTACTTCACAGAGTCCAGGAGGAATGCCTTCAGGTGTTCTTTTCAAGAAGGTATCCACAGATTTTTAGGAGGCTGTGTGGTGAAGCTATGTTCATACTGCTAGATAATATTTACCTTATAGTCTTCATGATGTATAAATCTGCTTTCCCTCTAATTTATAATAGAAGCATCCATACGACTTATGAATTCTTTCAGATTGGCTCTTTTAGGCTATCCTAGCTAAATACTGAGGGCGTTTAGTATCCTCAGGGTGCTTTGCTGCAGCTGTCCCCAGCTGGTCTCTTTTTTTCCTATTTTCTAATTGGTCTCCACTCCCATTCCTCCCTCAGTCTGTCTTGACAGATGGCAGATGCATCTTCCTGTGTGGCAGTGTTTGGCACTAGGTTTGCAGCAAATGCTTGTCGAATTGATTTTCTTTAGATTTGAAGGTTAAAAAGAGGGTTTTTCTCTTTATAGGCACCCATCCCAATTTCTTCTCTTTGCAGTGCTCAGTAGTTGCTGCCAGGAAGGGCTAACATCAGGTTGTGTCCTAACTGGAATAAGCTCTTGAGTGGGAGTAAGCAATGTTTGTCGGTAGGTCAAAGGGTTAACAACAATTTTAAGCTCTTTTTTCCCATGGGAAGATGAACTCAAGTTTACCTTGTACTTACTGTTTCTCTGAAATGTACTGTGTTTAGATAAATGTGAAATGTTGCTGTTTTAAAAAATCACCTTTATTTATTGATTTATTTTTAACTGTGGAAATGACCCCTGGCTGGTGAACTACATCTATGCTGGGCAGACTGCAGGCAGGCATTTAGACTTGGTGGACCTATATGACCAGACCTGTATGAAACCCTGTTAGGGAATGTAGGCCCTGGATTCTGTTATGGTGTTTCTTGAATCTGAATATGCCTGTTGCCTTGGAATCCTCACTCATGGGTTGGTATAAGATGTGGTTCCTGTCATGTGGGAGATTCTTCCATCCTAGAATGGCTCCCCTGCCACCTCTCCCCTACTCCTGTAGTCTTGTCTGCTATGACCGTGTATATTTCCATGAGATGAGAGGGATGAGAATCAGCACCTAGAATATGTAAAGACTCCTGATGAAGATATCTAATGCTGTCAGGCTGACAAGCTATGTTTTCATATCCAATATTCTTCTACAAAGCTAAGTAAATAAGGTGCCATATAACAGCCCACTAAGTCTTTTGAGTGTGTATGTTAATCTGAACCCAAGGCACAGCTAATTTGTATGAAGTAAGCATTGCAGGGTTTTTCTTTCCTACAAAAATAACTTTCTCTTCATTGCTGAAATTCTATTGTAAATAAACAAGTAGTAAGGAGAAGATCATAAAATGTTCTCTGCTCAAAGCCTTAAAATTCCCAAAACTCCAGTATTCAAATTTCTCTGGACAGAATTGGAACCAAAATGAAGTCACAGTTAATAATAAAACATTACATTTGTGTAATGCTTTGAATATTGTAAAGATTTGATTCTACTTTTCCTCTATCTTCTCTTCTCTGACTGACTCAATATGGCTTCTCTTGTACCTGCAAAAAGATGACTTCAAAATCCGTTTCTCCAATTTTGAACCCGCTATAGTACTTGATATCCATGTATGCCACTATTTAGAAGCAAAGGAAACAAAATCATTGAAATGACACTTTGAAACAGACTTGGTAGGATCTGAAAACTCACTGAATCCAATCTTCTCACTCAGACAGTTGAGTGGACAGTGGTTTAATCCACTGAAAGAGGAAATACAAGGGAAGGGCATGTTTGAGAGGTGTTTAGAGAACGATTTATAAAAGGTCTTAGAAGAGGTGAGTTTCCACTATTTTTGCACTGGGGCATCTACCCCTGCTCCAAGGTCCCTCATGTTCACATCTGTTGGAGATGATGAGAGGGCCAGAAGACAGCCCACCTCATGGAAAGAAGAGTAGCCAGGCTATACAGAGTAGGTCAGGAAGCAAAGAGGCTCAGGACCAAGGAAAGGTTTATCAAATAAATATTATGAAATGCTCAGCTGGTATATGAACACCAGTGAGGGTTGGGAGTATCAGGATCACAATCCATATTCAGTTCCAAGATGTCTGGACCATTTCACAGTTGGGATACGGTCTTCCTCTAAGGAAGAACATGGGCTGTTTTTTTCATACTTCTGATCACAGTTGGCAATAAGGAAAGGTTGGAGTAATAGACTAGCAGTTGGGTTCTTAGATTTGTCTCTTTAATTAAATTCTCATGGCTGGTGGCAAGATAGAATATGGGTATATAGGACATTTATCTCAAAGTTGTGTTACAGACAACATGTATTAGAATCATCCAGGGTACTTCATGAAAATGCAGATTTCTGAATCCCCTCTAGAACTGCTGAATTAGGATCCCTGGGCTGGAGCCTGAGAATCTGCATTTAAGTCTACTTCTTAGTAATTCTCATGTACACTAAAATTTAAGAAGCATATGTAAGCTGGTTAATTATGAATTATTCTTATCAATGAAAAATTATACCAAATGAGAATTAAATGAGACAACTGGATATTTCATTGCTTTGAAGAAGCTGGTGACAACTTCATCTAAGACTTCCCGGTTGCTCTTTCAGTATTACTTCTAAATTTACTATTGCAGTTTATTTTTCATTAAATCTTCCTTCTACTGGTACAAAGAAAAATATCTTTGTGTTCCCTTTTAATTTTATTTATTTATTTATTTTGAGGC
>NW_012115555.1:1690528-1693412 GCF_000951035.1 Colobus angolensis palliatus | reverse complement strand
CCGGCTAGTTTTTTTGTATTTTTTTAGTAGAGACGGGGTTTCACCGTGTTAGCCAGGATGATCTCGATCTCCTGACCTTGTGATCCGCCCCTCTCGGCCTCCCAAAGTGCTGGGATTACAGGCTTGAGCCACCGCGCCCGGCCTAGGAGCAGTTATTTTAATATGTAACAAATTATGTGTGATTATTCTTTTTCAGAAGGGGTTACTGCAGGTTTCCTTAAAGTAACGATATCAGATAATATTTTATAAAACTTAAAAACTCTATAACATAATGCCTTATAATGCTTAAGAATTCATAAACATTTAGTAAAAATATTAAAAACATGCATAGCAATGATAAATAAAACTGACTTCACATTGGTGGTTATATTTGGGGGTGGTGAAAAGAAAATGGAAGGATTCAGACGTATCAATTTTATTATAGTCACTGATTCATTAAAAACACTATTGAAACAAATAGGACAAAATACTAAGATTTGATAAACCTGGGTGTTTGGGTAATGAGTGTTCACTAGTCTTTCTGTGTTTACAATACTTAACAATACAAATATTAAAACTAAAAATCAGTAAGAGATTGATAAACTAATAGATTTTTAAAAATACTAAGCAGAGGAAAAAAGTCAACTGTCACTTACCCACAGAACCATGAACAGAAATAGAAGGGGTTTTTAATTTTTTAAAATATTTTTAATTATTTTTACTATTGTTTTTAATATTTTTACTAAATGTTTATGAATTCTTAAGCATTATAAAGCATTATGCTATAGAGTTTTTAAGTTTTATAAAATATTATCTGATATCATTACTTTAAGGAAACCTGCAGTAACCCCTTCTATATATATAGGCTATATATATATATAGCCAAAGGGTTTAGTCAACAAAGTAGATATTCTATAATTAGCAGCATGAAGGAGTTAGAGTACATCTTATATTGTTATAATTATAGTAAATATTTGTAACATACAGAAAATACATGGAACAACAGTTATGCAACCACTATTCAAATACAGTTGTGCTGTTTGCACCTGACTTCAGGTCCACCTTTCTTTTCCCTCCCCAGATGCAATTACTAGTTTAAAGTTAGTGCATATCATTTGTTATTATGTTGTGAGAATTGTCCTTGTGAAATATGGATATTTAGTTTATTTTAATGGTTGCACAATATATTGTAGAAAGGCAACACAATTTTAGTTACTTTTTTATTCACTGATGGGCATCCCCTGACTTTCCACTAATTATAAGCAAACCTGCAATGAACATCCTTATGCATACTTCTTTGTTTATGTATTTGAGAATGTCTTCAGGTCTCTAGGGCACATAAACACAGAATTGCTTGTCTGTAGGATACTTGTCTCTTTAAATTTGTACAACATTGCATATGTGAAATAAGTAGTTGAAATAAGTGGGAAAACTAACCTTTCCACCAAGATTCTATGCAAATTCCCATTTCTTCACATTTCTCTTTCAGCACGTGGTATTGTTAGGGTATCTACCTTGAGATAATAAAGTTATTCTACATTTTCCCCCCAAAGCTTTAAACCTTTACCTTTTCACATTTAGCCCTTTATTTCATTTACAATTTATTTTTGTGATGGTGTGAGGTAGAGATCTGGGGATTTCATTTTTTCCCCATGGAGATACCCTATGTTCCTGCAATATTAACTGACTTATCCAACAGTTCTCAAAATGTGATCAGAGGATTCCTGGGGACATTGGGAGGGAGAGATCCCTTGGATCCTTTTAGAGGGTCAACAAGGTCAAAAATACTCAGAAAACTAACATGTTATTTGCCTTTTTTTACTCTGACTCTTGTAAGTGTACAGAAGAGTTCACCAAAGACTACAATGGCATGTGATGAATAGTGATGACTATTTCTCTGACACCTAACAGATTGTATGCCTGTGTATTGTATTTTCTAGAGTTTTCAAAGATAGTGAGTTTACAGTATAAATATGTAGTTTTCAGAAATTGTTTATTTTCTACAGTGCTCTTACCAACTATCTTCAGTTATACCTGTTATAATCTCTGTAATCTCATCATCTTCCAAGAAATAATTTTTAAATCCTAAACTTTTTACTGCTTTTACACAGAAACATAACAAAAATTATGTTTACTTTGTTGTTCTGCAATAATATATTTTTCAAAAACTTTTTTAACTAAAAAAATTTTACCTGAATAGGGTGGATGGCTGGCTTTAAAAAGGGAGATGAGAAAAACACATTTTCTGGTGTCCAGATTGCCTATGTCTAGAGATGCTGAAAAGGATGACACTGACATATCAGCAAGTTACCTGATTCCTCATAAAAAGGAGAAATCGATTCCAAAGAAACTGAGTACAACTACACATAACAAAAATATGTTGAAAGTGATATTTCCTTCAGCTTTATAGATGTTAATAATTTATCATATTGTGTCTTGCGCAGTAAAACATTTTCAAACACTAATATGGTTCCAACAAATTTGCAGTATCATTTTGGGACTAATCATTCAGAGTTTATTAAAAACAGAGAATTAAATAACCTAAATGTAGATGTAATACACTCTTTAAAAGCTTCTTACAGGATAAGCCATCATATTTTATTGGCTGGAGGAGCACACACAATCACAGAGAGACTAATAGAGGCTTGAAAAGTTGACATTGCTGAACACCTGCTGGATGAAAAATCACCACAAGAATGCATAGTACTGGCATTTTCCAATGATGCAATAACTTGCCAAATTAAAGATTTAACTGCAAACATAAAGATTGAGTTAATATGTCATCTAGGCTGGGCGCGGTGGCTCACGCCTATAATCCCAGCATTTTGGGAGGCCGAGGTGGGCGGATCACGAGGTCAGGAGATCGAGACCATCCTGGCTAATACGGTGAAACCCCGTCGCTACT
>NW_012115555.1:1688752-1689933 GCF_000951035.1 Colobus angolensis palliatus | reverse complement strand
CTATTAAATCTCAACCCTTAAGCACATTTAAAAAATATTCTTTGTGACACAATGCGATGTACCCATAAAACACTTCTACTGCATGCTGAAATGTAGTTGTCTCTAGGAAAAACACTTGTTTGAGTTGCAAGCTGAATTAGCCACTTTTTCTTTTCTTTAATGGAAACACCATCATTTCACTTGGAAAAAAAAGTGACAGAAAATTGATTATTCAGACTTGGGAATTTGGCAGACATTTTCTTGAAAATAAACAGTGATACTATCACTTTAGGGAAAACAACTAGTTGTATTTGTTGCCAGTGCTAAAATTTAAGCTTTTAAAAGTAAAAGTTGGGATTTTGAAAAGATTGTATTTGCTACTGTGGGGTACTTAGAACTTTTTCTGATATCAGCAGCAACATAATATATAATATATAATTTTTTTGAATATAATATATTTTTGAGACAGGGTCTTGCTCTGTTGTCAAGGCTGGATTGCAGTGGCATGAACAGGGCTCACTGAATGCAGCCTCGACCTTATGGGTGCAAGTGATCCTCCTGCCTCAGCTTCCCAAGTAGCTGAGACCACAGCTGTGCACCACCACTCTTGGCAAATACAAAAAATTTCTGTAGAGATGGGGTCTTGCCATGTCACCCAGGCTAGTCTTGAACTCCTGGGCTCAGACAGTACTCCTGCCTTGGCCTCCCAGTGCGCTGGGATTACAGGCACGAGCCACTGCAGCCAGACTGAGTTTTTGATATTGTATGAAATGTTTGAACATTTCAAATACCTGCATAATTCAGTAAACAGATATTTCCTAATGACCATGTAATGTTACAGAATCTTACATGAGTAAAAATCATTTCAAAATGCAAGATAGGCCAATAGATTTCAATGACTTCCTGTTTATCCCCTGAACCAGATTTACACTCACCCTAGATTCTTACCATTCCCCCAACCCCTTCATTCTATTACTCGTACTTAGTGTAAATTCCACCTCCCAGACAGCAGACAGCTCTGAAGTGTAGGCTCTCCTGTTCATTACTATTTCTAATGCCCTCATTTAGAACTCTGGCAACTTACTTTATAATGTCAAATCTCTTACACAGAGTAAGAGGCCACTGCCCACCTCTTCAGCTTACCCCATTTCACTGTACTGTCTAGCAAGCAGATCTTATTATAGCTTTTTTTTTCTTTCTTT
>NW_012115555.1:1685552-1687977 GCF_000951035.1 Colobus angolensis palliatus | reverse complement strand
AAAAAAAAAAAAAAAAAGAGTTATTCGCTTTATTTTTCTAGGTTATCTTCTATTTGTTTCTATTGTTGTACTCATCATTCTGTAAGGTATTGGGGCTCTGTAGAATTCCTGTTACAAAGTTAACTTTTGGTTTGATAGTATTTACTTATATTGAGCAATCCCATAAGAAACAGGCCTGTGAAACTCTCTACTAAAACAATATTGTTGAGAGATTATTTAATTACCTAGCTTTCTTTTTATAGGGACTTACCAGAGAAATATATTCCTGGTCTTATCATATTAGTTACTCTTCAGATTTGTTTTAGAAAATAGTCACCATTAACACCTTTTAGAATTGGTTGCTGGAAAGTTTCCAATCAAAATTGTGTTCCACCTCTAGCAAGCATCTAAAATTTTATGATCTCCAGTTAGCCTGAGTTTAGACTCTAGTGAAGCACCTAGCTTCACAAAAACTGAAGTCAGGGATAGTGAGTTTTCCCATTTAATAGAGAGCTGGGAAGTGCTGTGGTGCAAAAACTGCACCTGAAATCCTTGCTTTTTCTAAATACTAGTAAAACTGTTGCTCTCTGAAGATAGATAAGTGGATGCTGTTTGGTGTTTGCAAAGCTTAGGGAACCTTGTGGTTGAGATTTTTTCCAATACACGCATTTTTTTTTTTCCTTTGCAAAGGGGCTGCTGGATAATTGTCAATTTTCCCAAGAATATAATTATTACTTTTATCGTTTAAACAGAGTTAAGTTTATCTGCAGTTCCACTTTCTGCAGTTTCAGTTACCCATGGCTTAAAAATATTAAGATATTTTGAGAGAAAGAGGAAGAAAAAGAGGTGTCAGTCACGTAACTTTTATTACAGCACATCGTTATAATGCTTCTATTTCATTATTAGTTATTGTTAATCTCTTACTCTGCCTAACTTATAAATTAAACTTTATCATGGGTATGTATGGGGAACAAAAACGTAGTATATATATGGTTTGGTACTACCTGCAGTTTCAGGCATCCACTGAGGATATTAGAACATATTTTCTGCAGATTAAGGGGCAATTACCATATGAAATTTTTTTCTATGTAAACACATGGTGTCATAGTCCATTTTGTGCTACTATAACAGAATATCACAGACTAGGTAATTTACAAAGAACAGAAATTTATTGGTTTACAGTTCTGTAGGTTGAGAAGTCCAAAATCAAGATGCTGGCATCTGGGAAGGGCTTTTTTGTTGCGTATCACACAGAGGAAGGTGGAAGGCTGAGAGAGCGAGCGAGAAGGGGCTGAACTCACCCTTTTATAACATCACCAATCCCACCCTAATCACCTCTTAAAGATTCCACCTATTAATACTGTTACAATAGCACGGGAGAAACATTCAAACCATAGCACATGGGTGAGGTGAGAAACGAAGAGTGAGGTATACAAGAGCATCCAGAACCATACCATATAGATTCCAGCTGTTTTGGTGTAGAAGCAGCACAAATGTAGAAGCTGCATTGTTTCTTGATAAAAGGGCCCTGGAAGGATGACCAGCTATAGTTTCCACTGGAGGAAATGCAGATCCGCTTGCATGACTTTAGAGTATGAAATATAAAGATCTGGAGTCTGTTGCATGTTTTTTTTCAGGACTGGTGTGACTATATTATGCATAACGAAGGAAAGGAGCCTCCTTTGGAAGAAGCATCTAAATTAGCGATGGGATCCTCATTTGGAGGATGTTAGAAAATACTAATCAATGTCTCTCATGTTCAATGGAGCTCCCATTTTTATCAGTTTTGTAAAATTATTATTAATTTATTTGAGTCCATGATGAGTCTCAAATATACCCAGAAGAAAAAAATTAAGAAATGAAACCAAGACTCCTAATGCTTTGAATGTTGATAACATTCGAGGAAAATTTGAGCCTGGGCTATATAATCAAAGTCTAGGATTTGTGAACCTAACAAGGTTCCACTGTCACCTATTTTCAAGAGAGTGCTGAGAAAAATTCCAATCTATACCTTAAACAAGTAGGTTAAATGATTTAAATAAATTAGCCTTCAGAGGACTGAATTTTTAATGATTTTTTTTTACTTGGAAAATGTGCCTTTTAAATAAAAAAAGTGCTTGCTTATTATAAAACCTTGGTTCAAAGGTAAATACTATGTTCTGACAAGTGTAAAGTAAGTACAAGCGCATGTGAAAATAACTGTTAACAGCAAATACTTAAGAAGTGTTCTTGTTTTCTAAAATAAACATTTCCTGTTCCTAAAAAGTTTTTGGATCAGAAAATAGAAAAATACAACTCTAGTTTAATGGAGATATGTAATTTGACTGTAGACCAATAACTGTCATTAAACGACTTCAAAAATCCTTCTAGATTAATAATGTGTAGAGGAGTCTTAAAGGATTACTCAGTAAAATAAATTCAAAGTAACAATATTAATCTAAGTTTC
>NW_012115555.1:1677624-1684357 GCF_000951035.1 Colobus angolensis palliatus | reverse complement strand
GGCTCCTTTGCTTTGGCAAGAAATACTGAAGGTGGTGGGGTTTTTTTCTGTTTGTTTTGAAATGAAGTCTTGCTATGTTGCTCAAGCCAGTCTCGAATTCCTGAACTTCTGGGCTCAAGTGATCCTCCTGCCTCAGCCTCCAGAGTAGCTGGGACTATGGGCATGTATTACTGCACCCAGCCTTCAACATGATTTTTTTTTTTTTTTATTTCATTCAGGTGACAAACTCATGCTGAGGTTCCCAATTTTTGTCTCAGAGCTAGGATATTCTAAATTTGTAAAAAAAAAAAAGTGAAGAAATATTAACTTTCTACAAAACACTCTAAATACTAACAAAGAGCTTGGTGAATTCTCCCACTTACCTGTGTCTCATCTGTGCTTCAGTTGCATATGTGTGTGTGTGTGTGTGTGTGTGTGTATATGAGAGAGAGACAGAGAGTCTTATTCTGTCACCCAGGCTCCAGTGATCCTACCTCCTTGGCTTCCAAAGCACTGGGATTATAGGGATGAGACACTATGCCCAGCTCAGTTGCTTATTTTGCATTATTTAAAGGCAGTGAAGGCAAAACACTCAACATTAATTTCTCACAGATCAACATCACATCTTGGAGTAAAACAAACACATATTGAAGGTATTTTAATGTATGTTTTCTTGAACTTCTTCTGACTAATAGGGGAAATATTTTCATTAATTTTTACCAAAGATTTCTGGATCATGTAAATATATTTTTCAACTTGGGTAACAGTTTATAGTATGCTGTTATTTCTCTGTTCATTTGTTTATTTTTATCATATACCTCCTAGAGTAAGATTTAATTTGATGGAAATATTTTGTGGATTCTGCTGTAATTAATGCACATAATAGCAGTCAGTAATAGAATTTCTGTAAACCTATATTAATTATCTAAAACCTTCTCTTCATTTTGCTGTTGATTTCCATTAAGTAGATTAAATTTTGTTCTTAAAAACAGAAATTCATTTGTGTATGGATACAAAACAAAATGTTCCCAAATGCAATCTTAGATGTGATGCTCTAAACTTTAGAAATCCAGTTTCATTTATTTTGGATTAATTTCTCCTGCTTGGAGGTTAACACACTGTTCCACATCTATCAAATGCATGATTATAAAATTAACCATTTTGTACAATGAAATTAAACACACACACGTACTGTAAACTATACAGCACCATCTCTGTGTCATAGTTTTAAAAGGCACTTCCAGATGACATAAAAAATGAAGAGACAGTTATTAAGAACCTATTGATTTTTTTATCTCCAATTTTGTGTGTGGGGGGTTTTCTTTCACCCTAGTTTTATCCAATTTGAGATTCATGAACAAGGTATCTTGTTCATGAAGTGAAAGAGCAGTAGGTATAATTATTAGTTATTTTATAAGACTTTGTGAAGTCTTTGGTATAGTTCTAAAAACTAAAAGTGTATGTATAAAATAGTTTTGCAAGTCAAGTGGTTTCTAATTCTTTGCTTTCAACAAAATTGAAGAAGAATCTTATACCTGAGTTGTCAGCTGACAGATTATTAAAAATACTATTTAATAATAGCCCATTATGTGAGTTTTGCATAGGACTAAGAAGAAATTTTAAAAATTGGGTCAAGTTGCCTCAACAAGTCTTTATTTTCTCATTCATTTATATGATCAAGATTCCTTAGTTCTTTCATGTTAAATTCTTTAAAACTGAAATAATATACAGCCCAGATTCATTAATAAGTGACATTTGTCAACATGAAATTGGGAAAATAAAGTCCCTATCCATCTCATTAAGAGATGCATTTCCAGTTAAATTTTACCTTTACAAACTTATACTTTTATTTACCAAAATGTGTATTACAGATTGAGCATCCCTCATCAGAAAATCTGAAATGCTCCAAAATCTGAAACTTTTTGCGCACCAATATGATGCCACATGTAAGTACTGTACTTAACACAACTTTGTTTCACATACAAAATTATTTTAATATTGTATAAAATTACCTTCAGGCTATGTGCATAATGTATATAAGAAACATAAGTGAACTTCATGTTTAGACTTGGGTCCTGGCCCCAAGATATCTCATTATAATCATACAAATATTTTAAAATCCAAGATAATCTGAAATCCAGAACACTTTTGGTTCCAAGCATTTCAAATAAAGCATATCCAATCTGTATTGACATTATTTTGATCTCTAACAGTTGGTAACCTTATCTTAATCCATGTAACTTGTTTTTGAGACAGCATCTCACTCTGTCATCCAGGCTAGAGTGCATGCAGTGGCATGATCATGGCTCACTGCAGCCTCGACCTCCTGGGCTCAAGTGATCCTCCTACCTCAGCCTCCCAAGCAGCTGAGACTACAGACAGAAGCTACCATGTCCAGCAATTTTTTTTTTTTTTTTTTTGGTAGAGATGAGGTTTCCCTGTGTTGCTTAGGCTGGTCTTGAACTCCTGGGCTCAAGTAATCCTCCTGCTTCCGCCTCACAAAGTGCTGGGATTACAGGTGTGGGCCACTGCACCCAGCCCATATAACTTTTTGAACACTTAGAAAAAGAAATTAAAAATTCAGTGTAAGAACATATTTTGTTGCAAAGAAGCATAATAGGTAGCTCAATAAAAGATTTCCAAGAACAAAGAAAAAATATATATTAGGATGCAACCAGGCTTGAGAACTCAGGAAAAAAAAAAGAAAAAAAAAAGAAAAAGAAAAATTCTACAGCGAGGGGGAGAATAAAAATATGGAATCAAAGGGGAAAAAAAGAGCAACGTAAAATTTCCAACCATTAAAAAAGATGTTGTTTGTATATATTTTAAATTAATGATAATGGGTGTCAAAACATTATGATATTTAGATTGAATGGAACATATGAGTGATGAACAGCTTTACTGTAAAGTGTTAATATGGAGAATATATTGGAAATCATATTTTTTTGCAACTATCTGGACACATGTTGATAATTTTAGGTCTATCTAAGTCTATGGGAAGAGGCATATGACATTTCACAATCCTTGTAGGAGAGATGTGAAGGGAAGACCTGAGCTATTCCTCCTTCTTGTGTTACTCCAATAGGAAAATGGACTTATAACTGGAGAAGAGAAGCTAGGTGTCAGCAGAGACATGATGGAGTGGACATTTCTTTCAGTCCTTTACCAAAGTCCTCTCAAACTGAGGAGGAAAATACTAAGGGAGAGACACAGTAGTCTTTTTTTATTTTTATTTTTTTTTGAGACGGAGTCTCGCTCTGTCGCCCAGGCTGGAGTTCAGTGGCGCGATCTCGGCTCACTACAAGCTCCGCCTCCCGGGTTCCCGCCATTCTCCTGCCTCAGCCTCCCGAGTAGCTGGGACTACAGGCGCCCGCCACCTCGCCCGGCTAATTTTTTGTATTTTTAGTAGAGACGGGGTTTCACCATGTTAGCCAGGATGGTCTCGATCTCCTGACCTCGTGATCCGCCCGTCTCGGCCTCCCAAAGTGCTGGGATTACAGGCTTGAGCCACTGCGCCCGGCCGACACAGTAGTCTTGCAGCCCATGGCATTCTTGAAGACCCACCTCACACCCAAATTACCAAACCCCAAAGCTCTCTTCAGCTCAGCAGGTTGTCCTTTAATTTTCAGCAACTCTTCCCCACAGCAGAAGAACCAATTTTTTTTTCCCCTCATAATTTGAACCCCTCCCCCTAATTTATTTGAAGATGAAAATATTATCTTCTTTTACTACCAGTGAAAATACAATGACTTGAGAAGAGAAAATGATCTGTGTGAAGCCAGGGTAGAAGTGGAAGTTGTGGGCCCTCGAATAAACCATTAGTCTTATCCTTGAAGCAGGATAAACAATAAATGCCAAACCCAAGGCAGAAACTAGAAACATGGAGGAAAAGAGGCATAAATGCCTCATATTAGATAATTACATTCCAAGAAATCTTTCTTGCAGCAGTTACTTTCCTACAATGACCAACTTCCTCTGACTCCAAATTTACTCCTTATGTACACTTGGGTTAGATATTCCTTTGACTATCCAATCATACCACTGTATACTACAATTTACACATGCATACACGTTCACCTAAAGAGTTTTTTATTTTTATTTTTTAAATTGAGTCTGGGACCTGGTTTCCCTCCATTAAGTCATTGATGAAAAATTTAGTAAATCTACGGAGAGTTTAGTAAGTGTAAGAAGACTTTGCTCACTGTGTGTGATATTCCAATCGATTCATGTGTTCTACACACAGGGATCTCTTGGATATAAGGGAAGCATTTCTCAGGTGTCTGGGTGAGTTTCTGGTCACTATCCAGGTTCCTGGCTCAGCTTCCCAGGTCTCTATGAACAAGCAGAGGGCATCCACATCCAGACCAGGCTCCTGGGACTCAGACCATAGGGGCTGGGCATCCCTGGTAGACCTCACATTGGGCACTGAGACTCCTGAAAAACTTGTGCTGTTAATTTTGCAGTTCTCCATCTTGACTGCTTCTCAGACTGACCACCAGTTGGTGAGTTTCCATCAGTCTTCTGCCTCATCTCCTCTGACCCAAACAGCAGCAGGGACTCACTTGCATGCACTGGTCTTGCAGGCAGTAACTTTTAAGCCACATCCTCTGTCTACCAGGCTAAACTTGCCTGCCTGACAGGCATACTTCTTCCATCCTCTATCGTACATCTGTGAGCTACCAACTCTGGCCCTAGTGTGACACTGCTAGAATGTTGTGTACCTCATCTATTTAGAGTGGGAAACCCATGAGGCAAACTGCAGAGGCCCCGTATCCTCACACCCTTTCTGCTCAGTTTTTTCACCTATATTACCTCAACTTCACTCTACTAACCAGAGTACCAAGGAAAGGTAGGCTAGCAATTATGTCCATGATGACTATAGCGAAGCGGAGAGGAGACGACTTATGGTCCTTTTTATGCTGGATTCTCTACTGAAGGCATCTGATGGCTTCTGATTTCCCTGGTCTGAGAAGAAAGTCCCTCTCCACCTCTCCCTCCTTACTCTACCTCAGGCTGAGGGGCTCAGGCAACCTTTCATGTTGCATATGGCATAGGTATGTCTGCCTCACTCCAGAAGGGACCAGCCAATAGCCACCTATTTCTGAGGTCTAGTGCCCACAGACCTGGTGTTCATAAATTTAAGTTCTGGATTTAGGTCTCCTTTCCTGTAGCCAGGTGATCAGTGACAGGCAAAAATCAAGATCCCAGACTTCCGGAGTAACCTCATCAAGATTGAGGTAACAGCTCACATAGCTAGTGCATAGACAGATGCAGCTTACATGGAGTCTGAATCTTGTACACATTTGGAGGCTCCCTTTGGGATTGCTGGGAAGCATGAAACATGGGATTTCACTCACAGTTGTGCTCACTATGTGTGATATTCCTATAGATTCATGTCTTCTACACACTGGGATTTTTGATCATTCTGAATTCTTGATTCCCATAAAAAATGAATACATAGTCATCATAGCATATGCTGCATTACTGAATATATATTTATGAGAGTCTCCAACACATCTTTACACGTCTGAGGAGTGGAAGAATTTCCCACAGATTAGCTTCTTGTTCCCCACATTTCAAACCTCATTTCTCTTCCACCTCTGGCACTGGGTGTGGTACGGCTCCCTAGTGCACCATGCCAGAAGTGGCACAGGGGTAAAGTCATTTCTGGTGGGGGGAGGGGGATTTGGGGAGAAAAAAGAAAGAGGATTGCCGGGGAGTATATAGGGAGGGTTAGGAGAAATTCTGGAGATATGGTCCACTCAATGGAGGCACATATAACCAAGCTGAGAAACGACATAGTACACAACAGAATCGGGAGATGTGAAACCCAGACATCAATCTTCACCTGCGCATAGAGGAAATACTCAGATTTCCAAGCAGGTTCTAGGTTCAGAGGAGAGCGCGCTTGGTTGGAAGCGCTGGTCTTGCAGGATGGGGTGGGGGCGTTAATGCAAACTTCTGGTCCAGTAGAGGTAGAAACAGACCAGATGTAAGTAGCAGCTCAGGGGCAGCGGACTTGAGGGATGAAGACGTGAGGCCCAGAGGGTGGTGCCTGGCAGAGAAAACAGCTGCCGGACACCAAGGCCACCTCGGGTTAAAGGGAACAAGTTGTACCCAAAAAAACACGGTGAAAATAGGAAGAATAAGAATATCACCTGGAGTGTTCTCCTAAGACCCTCCCCAAGAACCTGGATTCTTTAACAATCCCTCCAGAGCAGGGACACTCAGAATACATACATCTCCCACAAAGTAAAGTGTCTGAAGGCCTGGGCAGACCCTTCTCCCTCCCCTTCTCTCTCCTCCATGGGCCGGCCCGGAGGAGGGTCAGGGATGAGAACTACTCTCACTGCTGTTCCCCACCTCACCTCAACGAGAGAGGAATCTAGAGGTCTGTATCCCTCCTTCACCACCCCGCCCGAGCGCCTTCTGGAAAACACAATCACCGTCCCAAGTCTCACCCAGCAACTGCATCCAAGCGCTTTCTCCAAGTGTTCGGGGAGCCGCCGGAACTCTTCTTCCAGGCAGGCGTTCCCGGACTCTGTACAGTAGGCACCCCGCCTTGGGGTTTTGAGCCGCAGTGTCTGCCTCTGTCCAAGTATCCAGGCTCAGGTGCAGACCTTTCAGGGCCGGCGGCGGGAGGCGCGGACGGCGAGGACCCCCTCAGGCGTACTGCCCCCGCCGGGCTGCCGCGCCAGAGAGTTTGCATCCTTGCGAACTGCGGACGTGCCAGGGCGCTCCAGCTCCGCCCGCC
>NW_012115555.1:1675639-1677054 GCF_000951035.1 Colobus angolensis palliatus | reverse complement strand
AACGAGAGAGGAATCTAGAGGTCTGTATCCCTCCTTCACCACCCCGCCCGAGCGCCTTCTGGAAAACACAATCACCGTTCCAAATCTCACCCAGCAACTGCATCCAAGCGCTTTCTCCAAGTGTTCCGGGAGCCGCCGGAACTCTTCTTCCAGGCAGGCGTTCCCGGACTCTGGACAGTAGGCACCCCCCCCTTGGGGTTTTGAGCCGCAGTGTCTGCCTCTGTCCAAGTACCTAGGCTCAGGTGCAGACCTTTCAGGGCCAGCGGCAGAAGGCGCGGACGGCGAGGACACCCTCAGACGTACTGCCTCCCGGGCTGCCGCGCCAGAGAGTTTGCATCCTTGGGAACCGCGGACGTGCCAGGGCGCTCCAGCTCCGCGCGCCTCAGACGCTGAGGCTATGATTGGCCTGGCTGAACGTCAATCAGGGCTCGGCGCCGTGGAGAAGGGACGAACGCCGCAGGCCGAGCCTGCTTAACTCCTTGCTGGGTTATTCTCCGCCTCTTCTAAGGTAGGCAAATGCTCCCGAGTCCCTCAAGGGGGTCCCTGCGGCGGCCTGAGATGTTAGGCACCAGGTCGTCGCGCCCTTGCGCTGGCTGAAGTAGGAATTGGCTCTGGAGAGTCTGCGTTGTTCCCGGTCCCAGGGCCGTGGTGCCGATACTGCGCTTCCAGCTCCGCCAGTCAAAGCTCCCAGGCTCCGTCTTCTCCCGCGTTGCGCTGGAGAAACACCCAGAAGAGAGAGTCCCAGAATGACTGCTGTGGCCCTGCGAACTGACTGCCACCTTCCAGGACTCTAGCCCTGGCTCCTTCTAACCTTCCCGCCCCTCAGTGCCCCAGGGAGGCTGCTATGCCAACAATCAGCCGGAAGAAAAGGAGGTGCCAGTGTTAGGCGCAGAAGAGGGTTGGACCATAAAAGCTGGAGAGGGGCGAGAAAGGAAAGACGGGGAAGAGGGAAGTCGGAAAAAGTGGGGAGGGGTAACAGCTCGGGCTTTTCCTCTAGGGTAGTTTGTCTTCTCTCGTTCCCGCCCCCTCTGCTTCTTGCCTCAGTTCCCCACTCCCACCCGTGCACCTCTGCGGCAGGCGTGTGAAAGAAGTGGGAGGGAGGGGCTTTTGGTCGGGATATCTGGTCCTCCAGACCCCACAGCCTTGGCTGAGAACTAACTTAAGCCCACTCCAACTGACTTGATAAATGAGAATCTTGACCAGTCCATTGGTAGGTAGAAATGAGGGACGTCATCTGTCCCCGAACAGAATAACCCGAAACCGCAGGTCCCATGGATGTGGGAATCCACAGCACTGACTGCGCTCCCAAGGCTCGTAAGTCCACTTCCGAACTTCATCTAAGACCCTGAAAGCCAGACTAGGGATACATTTTATTATTATTACTATTTTTTATTTGAGACAGGGTCTCCCTCTGT
>NW_012115555.1:1672994-1674684 GCF_000951035.1 Colobus angolensis palliatus | reverse complement strand
AGCTTGAGATTTTAAACTCAAACATTATCACCAGAGAACTAAATTATTAAGAAAGATGAGTGGTCAAAAGTACAGATGTTTTACAGATTAAGGGTCATTTTGTCAGGTCCTGTCCAAAATATTTGAAGTCTAGGGGTTTGAAAAATTGTTAGAAACAACCATTTATGACAACAGTTTTCATTTATTGTTCTCCCCAGCTTCAGGAGCAGGTGATAACATTTTTTTCCTTCTTGCTGAGAATTTTTTCACCAGGGTTTCAAGGCTAAGAACTGAAATTCCAGCATTGACATTGAATTAAAAAGAAGCAAGCCCTTTTAGGAAGTCAAATTTTATTATATGAGATGGAATATAATATTGAGATTACTTATTACTTAGGCATGGGATGGGGGGCTTTTAACAACAGATCAAAAAAAAAAGTTGAAAGGATAGGAGTGAAATAAAGCAAACTTTCATTATTCATAGATGATACAATTGTCTACAGAGAAAAATAATCTAAAACATAAGAATTAAGAGTTTAGTACAGTTGGCTAAATATATAGAATACTGCATTTTCTATAAAAACAAAGAAGTGGAAATGTGATTAACTGGTTAACAAAATATAACAAACTTACAGTACAGTTGACCTTTGAACAACATGGGCTTGAACTGTGCAGGTCCACTTATATATGATTTTCTTCTGCTTCTGCCACCCTTGAGACAGCAAGACCAGCTCCCCTCCTCCCCGTCCTCCTCCTCAGCATATTCACCATGAAGACATGAGGATGAAGACCTTTATGATGCTCCACTTCCACTTAATGAATAGTAAATATATATTCTCTTCTTTATGATTTTTTAAATAACATTTTCTTTACTTTTCTGAGACAAGGTCTTGCTCTGTTGCCTAGGCTAGAGTGCAGTGGTGTGATCATGGCTCACTGTAGCTTCAACCACCTAGGCTCAAGCGATTCTCCACCTCAGCCTCCTAAGTAGCTGGGACTACAGGTGCATGCCACCCTACCTGGTTAAATTTTTAATTTTTTGTAGAGATGGGCTCTTGCTGTGTTGCTGAGGCTGGTCTCGAACTCCTTGTCTCAAGCAGTTCTCCCGCCTCAGCCTCCCAAAGTGCTGGACTTACAACCATGGGCCACCGCACCTGGCCAACATTTTCTTTTCTCTGGCTTACTTTATTGTAAGAGTACAGTATATAACACATACAAATATAAAATATATGTTAAATAACTTTATGTTATTGGTAAGACTTCTGATCAACAGTAGGCTATTAGTAAAGTTTTGGAGGAGTCAAAAATTATGTGCAGATTTTTGACTGCACAGGTGGTCAGCCCTGCTAGCACTCGCATTGTTGAAGGGTCCACTGTAATCAGGAATAAATTCTCAAAAAGGAAAGGCATGCAAAATCTTAGTGGGGAAAATTAAAATCATTAAAAGAAGGTGAAGAAGTACTGCACAGATGGAGAGATATATTCATGGTTAGGAAGCATCAATATCATAAAAATGCCAGTTTTCCCCAATGTGATCTATAGTTTCATGCTGTTTCTAGAAAAATTTCAACAAAATGTTTTATAGAATTGGGCACAATGATATTAAAATGAAATGAAGGAACACAAGTTCAAGAAGAGCCAAAATACCATTGAAAATAAAGAGGAAGTTGGGGAATTTTCTGACTACTTGAGAAGATATATACACCACTGGA
>NW_012115555.1:1664520-1665079 GCF_000951035.1 Colobus angolensis palliatus | reverse complement strand
TGAATGAAGAAAACAAGTAACAGAAAAATACATTGTGATATTAATTATGATGTTAATTTGTTGTCAGAAACAAAGACAATATTTACTATGATGAAAAGCAAGATAATGATCAACTCCAAATTTGGAATAATAGTTGCATTTTGCAGAGAGGAAGGGAGATTCTAGGGGAAGACAAACACAGGAAACTTTAATGTTAAGGGTAGTGTTCCATTCCTTCATGTGACTGGTGGGAAAAAAATGGATGTTTAAAATTCTCGTAGATATGCATCATATGCGTTACTTATTTGTAGAAAAATATTTCAAAAGCTGGATCATAAGAAGGAAAAAGATGTATAAAAAATCATTTGCACAGGGACAGAAGTAACAAAGGCAATTTGATGAAATTTATTGAGACAGAAGACTGAAAAATGAAAAAGCATGGTAAATACAAAAATATAAAAATATGATGGCAGAAGTAATCCAGATATATATGCATTTGTAATGCCCATTTATATCACTGCATTAAATCTAAAGTTTTCTGCTCAGTAAAGATGGTGTGTGTGTGTGTGTGTGTGTGTGT
>NW_012115555.1:1657352-1663765 GCF_000951035.1 Colobus angolensis palliatus | reverse complement strand
TGAATTCACAGGCTTTTAGCCTTTTTGTATTGGCACTAATTCATTTATGAGGATGGAGTCGTTGTGACCTAAACACCTGTCATCATTAAGCCTCAGCTACCAGCACTGTTGCATTGAATATTACATTTCCAACATATGCTTTTTTGGGGACATATTCAAACCATTGCAAATACTAATATTGAACAAAGTAGAATAAATTATGAAGAAAATTTTCAGTGTCAAAGAAGGATACTTTATTATGCTAAAATGTAAAATTCACCAACTGCCCATAAGTTATAAGCCTTTGTATCCTAAACAAGTCTTTGAAATTTAGGGAAACAAATGTGGTTTGTTAGGAAGGATAAATTGACACATTTAAGAGCTTTTAGCATACTTTTAAACTAAACTGTCGTATCAAATTTTAAAATAATATGAATAAGATATTTTACTAAAGCAAATAATGATCTTAAGTTGTCAAATATTTATAAAATTACGTACTCAGCAAATAGTGAATACATATTTTTCTAAACATAACGCATTAAACCACAAAGTAAAATTAAATAGAAATTAGAAACTACACGGGCTATATTCTCTCACCAGTATAAAATACATACATAGAAAAACAAAACAAAATGAAAATAAAACAAAACAAAACCTCACCAAAACAATACTAACAAGAAAGCCTCCACTTGGAAACTTAAAAACATCTCACTAATTTTTGGGTTGAAAAGGAAGTCAACATTGCAATTCAAGGGAGTTATGTTTTTGCTATGAATATGGAGGGAATTCAGAATTCATTTCTCTGTATAGTACAGCAAAGAGAATGAAAAAGAAAACCACACAAGAACTTCATTTTTAGTGAAACTAGGAAGCAGAAAGTATGGTTACATCCCAAATTGCATGCCATTTGTGCTTAAAGCAACGGAGAGCAGCAGAACTGGGCATAGGAAGCCAAAATGTTGCTGTGGCAACAGATGAAAGTGTGGAGGAAACTAGTTGTGTGGGATCTCGGAAAGGGCCCGAAAATATTCTCTCTCTAAGAGTAGAAGCCAGCCTAGGTTGGAGCTGCTGGCAGTTGGCCTGAGCCACAGTGAGGCCCAGACGCTGGGGGAGGCAGAAGAAGGCCCACATGTTGGGGGAGCAGACATTGTTTTGGAAGTTCCAAGGTGGCAGATAACAAAGGATTCCTCTGGAATGCAGGCAGCTCTAAAACTGTGGTAGGATCCTTGCTGAAATAGATTAGATTCTCAAAGTTGGAAGAAACATGGATGTGGCATATTTTAAGATAAAGTTCACTGTGGTAGTCATAAAAGATTGATCCTTTGGTTGTAAAACCTGGGAGGTTACTATTGCCCATGTCTTCTCTCACCACCTCATCATCCTACCCCCATCCAACAGGAACCTTCCACTAATATCTGGTCCAGGAATGCTCAATTCATTCAGAATAAGTAGGAAAAGAAATGGCACAGTTCCACATAAATATGCTATAAGAAAATAATGTTTACAGAAAGCAGCAAGATTTCCCTCCAGAAGTAATGAAGCAGCCTCAGCCATGAAGATCATGGCGCCAAAAGGAAGACCTTCAGCAGAAGCAGTTGCGAACCAAAGAGGTCCAAGGGCACTGAGGAAGGAGCCAAGTGGTAAGGGCCACCTCTGGCTGGGATCCAGGGGGCCCAAGTGGGAGAATGAGCGAGCCAGAGAGTGCTTGGTCTAGGGATTAAGGAAAGCACACAGGAATAGGTTGGACACCAAATTTGAAAATGAACAGTGAGAAAAATGCTGTGGTGACAAGGAATGACATGAAGTGACAGAACAATTAAAATTACGTGATCCAGGGACAGAGACTTGAGAGGCAAAATGAAAGAAAGGTCTTTGAAGATGAAAAACCTTAGATTACTAGATATCTGAAGTCAGCACTTGTTCCATAAATAATAGATTTGGGAAGAACTCTGGATAATCTTAGAGCCAATTTTCTTGCTGTGGAAGTGATAAGAATCCACAGGCTGAAGAGAGGAATGAGTGTCAGGAACTGGTTTGGGGGTCTTGCACTCTGTAATCTAGTTAAACTGTGTGACAGAGGGTCAGTGCCTCCTCCAATCCAGATATTTTGGGCATACAAGGAGGGTGGGATCAAAGAGTGTGCTGTTTCTGGTCTACAGAATATTACAAATTTGAACAAAATAAAAATATTTCTGACAGTTTCTAAACTCCAAGGGGAGCAGTGAGCCATTGTTAAAATGCCAAGGATTCCCAATGCAGTTTACTTGGAACTTTGCCCAGAGATGAAGGAGTCTGACTTGTCTTTTCTGTAATAGTTAGAATCAAAGAAAAATAAAGCACAGCTGGTGGGAGGGTGAGATGCAAGCATCATGAACCAGGGTCTAATTCAAGGATCAAACTGCTGTCCAGTTCTGGCAGATTTTGGATTGCAAGGGGAATAGAGCTGAGAGGCCATATTGGCACTTAGGCACAGTGAGGTGAGTCTGGCCACCCATTTTAAGAAGCCCCTGCAAAATGATACAGGTGGTTACTAGAAATCACCTCTGGCCTCTGGAAAAAAAGAAACAGCATCTCCCGGGTGAGAATATCTGGGTCTCACACCTATTGACCAGGTCAGAGATAGGGTTCAGGTGGGGATGGGATATAATAAAAGGCATGGGTAAAGAAACTGGGCAGAGGCATAGTGCCTGCATGTTGGAGGCACTATGGAGCTGCACGTTGGAGCTCACTCGTGGCTGCTTTTCCTTCAGAGTACTCATCCCTCAGCTTACCCAGGGGGACTCAAAGAGAGGTATGTGTGTGTGTATGTCTATCTATCCATCCACCTTCTAATCTACCTAAATCAATCACTGTGTGTATCTATTCCAACCACTGTGGACCCCTATCATTCAATTTCATCTAGTGGTACATCTCAGGCCAGTTTACAGAAAAGCTGTAAAGGGCTGTAAAAGGCTGTATGAGAACATAATCTGAAAAGCATTGCTCAAAAGAGCATATTATGTATTATTTGGCATTTATGAAGAAATTAGATTTCACACTGAACTACTTAATAAAGATAACTACAAATGGGCTGCAGCATGTGATTCTGAACTTGACTATTTCCTTTTGCCCTTCAGTTTCAGACTATGATATGGATTGTGATTCTCTACCACCCCCTAGTGGAAATTCATTCATTTCTTTTTAAGTCCTGTTTCTTCTTAGAAATTACATAGAAAATTACATAGTGAATATCTGGATTCACTCTTGTCATAAAAGGTTCAAACCGGCCGGGCGCGGTGGCTCACGCCTGTAATCCCAGCACTTTGGGAGGCCAAGGCGGGCGGATCACGAGGTCAGGAGACGGAGATCATCCTGGCTAACACGGTGAAACCCTGTCTCTACTAAAAATACAAAAAAATTAGCCAGGCGTGGTGGCGGGCGCCTGTAGTCCTAGCTACTGGGGCGGCTGAGGCAGGAGAATGGCGTGAACCCGGGAGGCGGAGCTTGCAGTGAGCCTAGATCGCGCCACTGCACTCCAGCTTGCGCTACAGAGAGAGACTCCGTCTCAAAAAAAAAAAAAAAAAAAAAAAAGGTTCAAAGCATACAGAAGGATATGGAGTAAAAAGGTCTCCTTTGTTTCTCCCTCCTCCCCATTCCATTCTAGGTCCCAAAGGTAACTGTATGTAGTTTGTGTTATGCTAGGATATTTCCTGTGCTTTTACACATTCCAAGTGTATGTCAGGAAAAATCCTGAGACATCAACTGAAGGTTTCTACAACTGCGTCTTTCTACAATAAAGGCAGATAACGCATTTCCCCTCATGCAGTGGGAGACAGACTACAGGAAAACAGCAATGACCAAAAGATTAAGATTTTTCGTTTAAGAATTTACATTTGAAAACCATGGTAAACCAGGTGTGATGGTCACATGCCTTTAACCATTTAGGAGGCTAAGGCAGGAAGACTGCTTGAGCCCAGGAGTTCAAGACCAGCCTGGACAACATGATGAGACTCGGTCTCTAAAAAAAAGAAAAAAAAAAAAATTAGTTGGGCATGGTGGCACTTGCTTGTGGTTTTAGCTACTCAGGAGGCTGGGGCAGGAGGATCGCTTGGGCACAGGAGGCTGGGGATACAGCGAGCCGTGTTTGAGTCACTGTACTCCAGCTTGGGTGACAGAGTGAGACCCTGTCTCAAACACATAAATAAAATAGAAAACCCAGTAGAGGCAAAATGAAAGAAAGGTCTTTGAAGATGAAAAACCTTAGATTACTAGGTATCTGAAGTCAGCACTTATTCCATAAATAATATATTTGGGAAGAACTTTGGATAATCTTAGAGCCAATTTTCTTGCTGTGGAAGTGATAAGAATCCCCAGGCTGAAGAGAGGAATGAGTGTCAGGAACTGGTTTGGGGGTCTTGCACTCTGTAATCTAGTTAAACTGTGTGACAGAGGGTCAGTGCCTCCTCCAACCCAGGTATTTTGGGCATACAAGGGTGGGATCAAAGAGTGTGCTGTTTCTGGTCTATGGAATATTACAAATTTGAACAAAATAAAAATATTTCTGACAGTTTCTAAACTCTCTTTGCTAAGTACTCAATAGAATGGACTGTCATCCAGGCTGGGTAAGGAAAGATGTTGACAAGGAAAGGAAGGAATCAGGGTTTCATGAGAGATGGGATTCTGGGGATCCAAGCACCATGATGAGGTCATGGCTAAGTTTTCTCTTGGGTAATGCAAAGAAAAGTTGACCTTTACTGCTGTGGAGCAAATTAGAAGCTAGCCTGGGGTGCCTTAGTTTGATTTCTTCCAGAAGCAGTCCCTGACACAAGGACATGAGTGAAAGTAATTTATTTTGGAGGTGCATGAAACTTCAGTATCAGCTGAGTGAAAGATAGATTGGGAAGGGAAAACAGCCAACGAAGGATGAATGACTGGAACTTAATCCCCTGGGGAAATTCTGGGAAAGCACATGCTTTAGAGTTAACCCAGCCATGTAAACAGGGAGTTGGGCAATTGTACATCAATTCCCATTGGCTGAAGGCTGCTGCCTGACATGTGAACTCTTCCAGCCCTTCTAGTCTACTGTGAGTCGGGCAGAGTGGCCCTTCTTGGCCTTGAGGAAGCCTTCAGGAATGATGCACATGTCCAGCCAGTGTGCACTACAGTGGTAAGGCCCAAGGAACATGGCAGGTATTAGTAGCATCAGCCACACCAGGTCTGTTTCTAGTTGGAGAACCCTTAGATGGGCTGGAGCCTGTGATCTCTTACATCTATAATATCTGTGATCAGAATGGAAGAATTTTCTATTGTCTTTTTTTTTCCAATTTTGCCCAAGCCTTCATAAAGTCTTGTTAAAACTTTGACAACAGTCTTATTTTTACGTTCCTTTAATCAAGAAGGACAGGCCTATGTCCAAATATAGGAGGATGTATTAGTTTGCTAGGGCTACCATAAGAAATACCACAGACTGAATGGCTTAAACAACATAAACTTATTGCCTCATGGCTCTGGGGGCTAGAAATGTGAGATCAAGGTGTCAGCAGGGTTGGTTTCTTCTGAGGTCTCTATCCTTGGCTGGCAGATGGCTGTCTTTTCTCTGCATCTTCATGTGGACTGTCCCCTGTGTATGTATGTCCTCATCTCTTCTTATATGGATACTAGCTATATTAGGACCTACTTTCACAACCTCTTTTTAACTTAATTATCTTTTTAAAGAGTCTAACTCCAAAAAAAATTCACATTCTGAGGTACTGGGTTTATTCAACATTATGAATTTATAGGGGGACACAGTTCAGCCCAAAAAGAGGAAAATGGGGCAAAGGGAAAATTCTCCTTCTCCATCTTCTTTCCTGTTCTCTCTCAAAGGCCAAGGGGAGTGAGAGCAACATTGGATCATGGGATCTTGGTTGCGCTGCACCTCAAGAGCTACCTGGTTTCAACATTAGCAGTGAGCAACAGCAGAGCTGAGAACAATGGTGTAGAACTGAGTCACACTGAATCAGGCCACATTTCCCAGGCTAATTTGCAAACCAGAATTCCAGATACAATTTTTATTCACTCAAACTTTCCACTTATGAACTTCTTGAGTATATTTTGAAAAACTATGCACATCCTCATACATGTTTTTTAAATTTAACTTTTTATTTTGAGATAATTAGAGAGTGACACACAGTTGTAAGAAATAATACAGACAGAACCTTTTACCCTTTAATCCAGTTTCCCTGATGGTAACATCTTATAACACTTCAGTACAGTATTGCAATCAGGATATTGACATTTGTATCAATGTCAATTATTACAGTCAAGACAGTATTTTTGTCACTCCAGGTATCCCTTATCTTGCCCTTTTATGGTCACTTCACCTCATTCCCACCCCCATCACTTCCTTAACCACTGGCAACCATGATTTTTTTCTCTATTTCTGTACTTTTGTGATTTCAAGCTTGTTAATACAA
>NW_012115555.1:1655831-1657077 GCF_000951035.1 Colobus angolensis palliatus | reverse complement strand
TTTACTCTGTAATCCATCTTTTTTGTTTGTTTATCTGTTTTTAGAGATGGGGTCTTACTCTCTTGCTCAGGCTGGAGTGAAGTGACATGATCACAGCTCACTGCAGTATGTAACCTTTTGGGATTGGCATTTTTCACTCAGTATAACTCTCTGGAGATTCATGCAGGTTGTTGTGTGTATCAGTCATTCTTTTTTATTGCTGAGTATTATTTCATGGCATAAGTGTACAATAGTTGGTTTAACCATTTACCTGTTAAAGGATATCTGGGTTATCTTTGGCTACAATGAGTAAGCAGTTAGACAAACATTTGCATACAAGGTTTTGTGTGAAGGCATTGTGTGTGCGTGTGTATATGTGTGTGCAAGTTTTCATTTCTTGGGGCTAAATACCCAGAAATGCAGTTGCTGGGCAGGATGGTAGTAGTATGCTTAGTTCTTGGATTTGTTGTTGTTGTCATTGGTTTTGTTTTGTTTTGTTTTTAAGAAACTGCCAAGTCATCTTCCAGAGTGGTTGTACCATTTTATATTCCCACCAGAAATTATGAGTGATCCACTATCTCCTCTTCCTTGCCAGCATTTAGCATTGTCGCTTTTTTTTTTTTTTTTTTTTGAGATGGAGTTTCACTCTTGTTGCCTAGGCTAGAGTACAATGGCAAGATCTCTGCTCACCGCAACCTCCATCTCCTGGGTTCAAGTGATTCTCCTGCCTCAGCCTCCAGAGTAGCTGAGATTACAGGCATGTGCCACCATGCCCAGCTACTTTTGTTTTTTAGTAGAGACAGGGTTTCTTCATGTTGGCCAGGCTGGTCTCAAACTCCTGAACTCAGGTGATCCACTCACCTTGGCCTCCTAAAGTGCTGGGATTACAGGTGTGTGCCACTGCGCCTGACCCATTGTCACTACTTTTATTTTAGTCATCCTGATACATGTGGAGTGATATTTCATTGTGGTTTTAAATTGCATTTCCCTAATGGCTAATGATGTTGAACAACTTTTCATGTGCTAATTTGCCATTTTTATATCCTCCTTAGTGAAATATCACCTTAAGTCTTTTGCCTGTTTTCTAATTGGATTTTTAATGTGTGTTTTTGTTGTTGTTGAGTTTTGAGAGTTCTTTATATATTCTAGATACTAGTCCTTTGTTCAATATATGGTTTGCAAATATTTTCTCCTATTGTGTAGCTCATTTGTTCATCCACTTACCAGATCTTCACAAAGCAACAGTTTTACATTTTGATGAAATTCA
>NW_012115555.1:1648539-1653681 GCF_000951035.1 Colobus angolensis palliatus | reverse complement strand
TTGAACAACAGGATATATAGGTTGATAAATCTTCAGGCTGAATAGAATTTTAACACTTGTCTTCAACTTGATTTGTCTGTTTAATTGAAAAGGATTGTAAGAGTTACTGTTGCATTTTCTGGCCTACTACCTTTAAAATTCTTGTTGCGTTTCTTTGTGTTTACAAGGAAAGGACTGGACTTTTTCTCGACAAAACTAGCTTTTTTTTCTCACAAATTATCAGGTTAAACTTGCACTGATGTCTGCTCTTTTTTTTTTTTTTAATGTTTTTGGTACGCTGGGCAGACTTCAGTTTTTTAAAAAATAAGTATTGTAATGTAGCTATCTCGGCATTCCCTTTAAATATCTGTCTTAACTTCCTGCTTTTATTTCCTACTCCTTTCCACACATATACACACAATCCTTTACCTTTTAAAGGATCATTAGGATTGTCACACATTAGGAAGTCTTCCTCTCATGTCATTTGCGGCAATATTGAAATTCTTATTTTGACCATCAATGTCTATTAATTCTTCTAATACATGAAGAAAATAGGTTGAGTAGCAGCAGTACCCCATAGGTAGGAAATACAGTTTAACTGCTGGATTTCTATACCTCTCTGATTTACAGCTTGCTAATTAAATTGCTATTATTAGTTTGCTTGGCTTAATTAGACTTAAGAAAACAACCAGCTGAGGGTTTTTGTTTTTTCAGTTTTTTTTTTTTTTTCATGAGGAGAGAATTGTATGTAACCAGTGATACGATTATTCCTGAAGGTACAGACAGAAGTAAACCTGGGAACATTGTTTAATTTAAAAACTTTAATCCCTACTATAAAGGAATACGATAATGTATACTATGACAAATGTACTTGATTCTTCTAACACAGTAAAGAATTACTTGGGAACTTTTTCCTGAAACTAAGTGCAGGAAAGCCCTGTGTGTCTTGGTTTTGTGATGGTTTCATTTCTAGCCATACAGCTGATGGATTGTGTACAATTTCTGTTAGTGCCAAAATAATCTGTTATATGAACAGACTTCTAAAATAATTTCTGTATATTATATATGTAAGAAGTCTTTTACTGAACAGCTTATCTTCCACTTGCAAGTTTATGGAAATATCAATATGTCAAAATAAATAAAAAGTGGGAGAATTCTTTGCTGTTAGAAGAATGTGCTGATTATTTTGATTTCTTAAATGGTATATAATCAAAGTACTGCCGATCTATAGGTGCAGTATTCTACTAAACATTTCAGCTAGTAATACCACTGATTTAGAAACAAAACTGTTTATTTTTGCTTTCTGAATTTAGAATGCTGGGATTACCTGTTTAAGCCTGTTTTGGGGAATATAGAGATTAAGTCTGTATATACCTGTGCACATATATTCATGCACCCTCTGATTTTGGTTTTCTTATTTTTGAGTTGTTAGAAAGCATCCACTTACTATTTTTTTTGTAGAAGTGGCTGTTTTAGAGAGAAGAAAAGGATAAGACTTTACATAGTTTATTCTTTTTGTGTTTTCTACAAACTTTTTTGAATTTCAAGTCACAAGCAAACTAATTTTCTGATTTTTAGAAAGTAGATGATGATTTCAGAGGAGTAAGACATGCCAAACAGCATGCTCAGTAGGATTTTAGGTAGTCAAATGCAACTGAGAAAAAGTATTTTCAAGTCATAAGTTGCTAATTGATATGCTATGAACTAGTCAAAATATGAACCATATGATTCAAGTTAGATTTTCCTCTAGAGATGGATCTGAATGCTCAGTTCTAGTCAAGGTAGATTTTACTTTCAACTTTTTCATCAATGTCACTTTCTGTGCTTAACTTCTTTGGTGTTACTTTATCCATTTTCATTTGTCTAAAATTCTGCAGGGATGACTACAATTTGGCATAATGGTGTAAATGATTTTTAAGGGTAACTTTAAGTTGAAGATTAAAGCAAGATGCCATTTCCTCCATGTCTTTCATTTTGTTTGTATTTTTTCTCTTTAAGTTAGTATACACTACACATACTGCAATAAAATATAATAATATGAAAAAAGAATATTTTAGATATTCTAGTTCCTTTGCCTTTCCATTTAAATTTTAGAATAATCCTACCTATAATCAACAAATCTTGCAAAAATTTTAATTGGAATTGTGTTAAACTTGTATATCAGTTTGGGGAGAATTGACATGTTTACTATGTTGAGTCTTCCAATCCATGAACAATATTGCTCTCTATGTAGATAGAGACTAAGTAGATCTTCTTTGATATCATTCACCAGCATTACGTAGTTTTTAGTTTGCAAGTCTTGCATGTTTTGTTAGATTTACACATAAGTGTTTCATGTGTTTGAGTAATTGTAAATAATATATTTATATTTTTGGGCCAGGCGCAGTGGCTAATGCCTGTAATCCCAGCACTTTTGGAGGCCGAGGCGGGCTGATCACAAGGTCAGGAGATCGAGACCTTCCTGGCTAACACGGTGAAACCCTGTCTCTACTAAAAATACAAAAAATTAGGTGAGTGTGGTGGCGGGTGCCTGTAGTCCCAGCTACTGGGAAGGCTGAGGCAGGAGAATGGCATGAACCCAGGAGGTGGAGCTTGTAGTGAGCTGAGATCATGGCACTGCACTCCAGCCTGGGTGACAGAGCGAGACTCCATCTCAAAATAATAATAGTAATAATAATAATAACAATATTTTTGGTATCACCTGTTCATTGTGAGTATGTAGAAATATAATTGATACTGGTTTGCTTGTCCTGTATTCTGTTAATTTGCTGAAATCACATATTCTGGAAGTTTTTCTGTAGATTCCTTGTGATTTTCTACATAGACAATCATGTCACTTACAAATGGGAACTGTTTATTTCTTACTTCACAATCTGTATGCCTATAATCCCCTTTTTCATGCCTATTGCACTGTCTAGAACTTCCAGCACTGTGAATAAGAGTGGTGAGAGTGGACATTCTTGCCTTGTTCCTGATTGTAGGTAGAAACTATTAAGTCTTTCACAATCAAGTATGTTAGCCATAGGCTTTTTGTAGATGATCTTTATCAAGTAAAGAAAGATATTATCTACTCCTGTATTTCTGAGATTAAAATAATGAATGGGTGTTAAATACTTTTTCTTCATTAATTGATATGACCAAGTAAATTTTCCTCTTCAGCCTGTAATGTGATGGATTACATTAATTACTTATGAATATCCAACCAGCTTTGCATCCCTGGGGTAACTCTCATGTGGTCATTGTATATAATTCTTTTTATATATTGGTAAATTCCACTTGCTAATATTTAGTTAAAGATTGCTGCATCATGAGGAATATTAGTCTACAGTTTTCTTTTCTTCCCATTGTCATTGTTTGGTTTTGGTATTGGAGTAATTCTAGCTTTATAAAATAAACTGGGAAATGCTTCCTCTGCTTCTATTTTCTGGAAGAGATTGTTAATTGGTGTTAATTCTTCTTTAAATCTTTGGTACAATGCTTCATTAAAACTATTTATTCCTAAATATTTCCTTTTGTGAGTTTTTAAACTATGAATTCAATTTCCTTAATAGGTATAGACATTTTTGAATTAATTATTTTATATTTAGTGAGTTGTGGCACTTTATATTTTTTGAGAAAATGATCCATTTCATTTAAGTGTCAAATTTATGTGTGTAGAATTGTTCATAGTATTATTTTATTATCCTTTTGATGTCTGCAGAATCTTTGGTGATATCCCATTTCATTTCATAGCTTCTATCTTCTGTCTTTTTTTTTTCTTTCTGAGTCTTACTAGTGGTTTGCCAATTTTATTAATCTTTCAGAGAGCCAGCTCTTTGCTTCATTGATTTTTTTTGTTTTTGCTTTTGTTGTTCTGTTTTCAGTTTCATTGTTCTGCTGGCGTTTTATTTTGCTGTTCTTTCTCTAGATTCTTGAGGTGAGAGCTTAGAGTATTGGTTTGAGACTTTTCCTCTTTTCCAATATATGCAGTTAGTGTTTTAAATTTACTTCTCAAATGCAAATTAAAACCACAACGAAATGCCTTCTCACGCCAGTCAGAATGGCAATTATTAAAAACTCAAGAAACAACAGATGCTGACAAGGTTGCGGAGAACCTTGTTTCTTTACATTGTTGATGGAATGTAAATTAGTTCAACTATTGTGGAAGACAGTGTGGCAATTCCTCAAATATCTAGAACCAGAAGTATCATTTGACCCAGCAATCCCATGACTGGGTAAATACCCAAAGGAATACGAATCATTCTATTATAAAGAGACACGCACGTGTATGTTCATTGCAGTACTATTCACAATAGCAAAGACATGGAATCAACCCAACTGCCCATCAATGACAGACTGGATAAAGAAAATGTACATATGCACCATGAAATACTATACAGCCATAAAAAGGAATGAGATCCTGTTGTTTGCAGAGACATGAATGAAGCTGGAAGCCATATCCTCATCAAACTGATGCAGGAACAGAAAACCAAACACCACATGTTCTCACTTGTAAGTGGGAGCTGAACAATGAAAACACATGGACACATGGAGGGGGAAAACACACACTGGGGTCTGTCTGGGGCAGGGGTGGGAGGAGGGAGAGTATCAGGAAAAATAGCTAATGCATGCTTGGCTTAATGCCTAGGTGATGGGTTGATATGTGCAGCAAACCACCATGGCACACGTTTACCTATGTAACAAACCTGCACATCCTGCACATGTACCCTGGAACTTAAAATAAATTTACCTCTTATAACTACTATAACTGTATCCCACAAATTCTGATACAGCATATTTTCAATTTTGTTTAGTTGTGTTTATTGTGTGTATTTTTTAAAAGTTTCCTTGAGACTTCCTCCTTGACCCATGTATTTCTAAGTGTGTTGTTTTGTCTCCAAATGTTTAGAGATTTTCCTGTTATTTCTCTGTTGTTGATTTCTGGTTTGGTTCCATTGTGGTAGGAGAATACTTTCTTTATGATTTTATTTAAAAAATTTGTTGGTGTTTGTTTTATTGTCTTAGATATGGTCTATCTTGGCATATATTCTGTAGGCACTTTAAAAAAATGTGTATTCTGGCTGGGTGTGGTGGCCCATGCCTGTAATCCTAGCACTTTGGGAGGCTGAGGTGGGTGGACCACCTGAGGTCAAGAGTTTGAGACCAGCCTAAGCAACATGGTGA
>NW_012115555.1:1646582-1647754 GCF_000951035.1 Colobus angolensis palliatus | reverse complement strand
GCAGCCATAAAAAGAATGAGATCATGTCTTTTGCAGGGACACAGATGGAGCTCGAGGCCATTATCCTTAGCAAACTAATGCAGGAACAGAAAACCTGAGGTCAAGAGTTTGAGACCAGGCTAAGCAACATGGTGAAACCTCATCTCTACCACAAAAAAAAAAAAATTAGCCAGGCATGGTGGCGTGTGCTTGTAATTTCAGTTACTCAAGAGGCTGAGGCAGGAGAATTGCTCGAACCTGGGAGGCAGCGGTTGCAGTGAGCCAAGACTGTGCCATTGCACTCCAGTGTGGGCATTAAGAGCGAAACTCCATCTCAAAATAAGTAAATAAATAAATGTGTATTCTGCCATGGAATACTATGCAGCCATAAAAAGAATGAGATCATGTCTTTTGCAGGGACACAGATGGAGCTGGAGGCCATTATCCTTAGCAAACTAATGCAGGAACAGAAAACCAAATACTGCATGTTCTCACTTATCAGTGGGGGCTAAATGATGGAACACCATAGAGAGGGAAAACACATACTGGGGCCTATTGGAGGGTGGAGGTTGGGAGGCGGCTGAGGATCAGAAAAAGTAACTAATGGGTACTAGACTTAATTCCTGAATGATGAAGTAATCTGTACAACAAACTTCCATGACACGAGTTTACCTATGTGACAGACATGCACCTGTACCCCTGAACTTTAAATAAAAGGATAAAGAAAAAAAAAGAGAAAATCTTGTGGAATCTACTAAAAGCAAGGAAAAAGAAAATAATGTATTTTTTGTTGTTGATTGGAGTGTTCTGTAAATGTTGATTAGATCTTATTGTTTGATGTTGTTTATTCTTCTATGTTTTTTCTCAATTTTTGTCTATTTGTTTAATCAATTGTTGAGAGAAAACTATTGAAGTCTTCAACTATTATTGTTGATTTGCCTATTTTCTTTTCAGTTCTATCAGTTTTTGCTTTATGTAATTTGCAGCCCTGTTGTTTGGTGCATACATATTTAAGATTGCTGTGTCTTTTTGGTAGATTTACCCTTTTATCATTATATAGTGTCCCTACCCATTTCTAGTAATTTTCTTTGTTCTAAATTTATTTGATATTAATATAGCCACCCTTTATTTATTATTTTTGCCTGATATATGTTTTTCTATCCTTTAGCTTATGAACCACCTATATCATTATA
>NW_012115555.1:1639455-1645702 GCF_000951035.1 Colobus angolensis palliatus | reverse complement strand
GACCTGTTAGTGACAAATTCTGTTAGTTTTCCCTCATCTGTGTATGTCTTAATTTCCCTGGATATTTTTGCTGATATAGTGTTCTAAGTTGACATTTTTTTTTCCTTTTAGCACTGGAAAAATGTGGTGACCTCCTTTAATCTTACACAGTTTCTGATGAAAATTTTGCTCTGTCATTTTTTTCACCTGTTAGATGTCATTTATCTCTTACTGCTTTCAAGATTTTTTTTGTCTTTAGTTTTCAGTTAATTACTATGGTTTTGGTGTGGCTTTCTTTGGGTTTATCCTGTTTGGGGTTCACCCACCTTCTTAAATCACTAAGTTTATGTCTTCTGCCAAATTTGGGAAGTTTTCAACCATATTTATTTGATAATTTTTTTCAGATTCACTCTCTTTTTCCTCATTTTGGGACTCTGAGTACATGAACATTAAATCTTTTGTTATAGCCCCATGGGTCCCTGAGGTTTTGTCCATTTTTTTCAGTGTATTTTCTTTCTTTCCTTTGTTCAGATTGGGTGATTGCTATTGTTCTGTCTTCAGGGTAGCTAATTCTTTCCTCTGTTCTCTCTTTCTGCTGCTGAGCTTATTTATTGTGCTTTTTATTTTGGCTATTGTACTTTTCAGTTCTAAAATTTCCACATTTTCTTCCCTATATATCCTATTTTTATGCTGAAACATCCTATTTTTTTCTTTTCTGCTCTTTTCTTCTTCCTTTTTTTAAACCACAGAACTGGACATCCTATTTTTTCATTCTTTAAGTGTTAATTGCTCATCAAAGCATTTTAATAATGGTGGCTTTAAAATCTTCATCAGCCTTTTCTTTCCATTTTGGCATCTATTTTATTTATTTATTTATTTTTAATTCAGTTTGAGGTATTCCTGGTTCCTGATTTGACAAATAATTTCCAATTAAAACTTGGACATTTCAGGCATTATGTTATAAGGCTATTGTCTTATCTAAACTCTTTGTTTTAGTTGGCTTCTTTTAACACCACTCCAGTAGGTAGGCAGGTGAGCTTCATGGCTAGGTACGGGTAGGAGCCCAGGTTTCTCACTCTGCCTTCATTGACACCTCAGATAGGTCCCATTATTACTGAGTGGGGAGAGAAATTCTGCCTCCCTGTCAGGTGCCCACTAATACCTCCCTGGCTAGTTGGGATAGGAGTGCCACTTACTATCCCTCACATGACCTCTACTGACACCAAGATGGAACAGTGGAGTGGAGGAGTGAGTAGTAGGTATCAGGGAGTGGTTGCTGGATTAACTCTGGGTGGTGATGAAAATCCTCACTCTCCATTAGGCATTGTCTGCCACCACCCTAGAGGAGGGTGGGGAATGGAAGTCTAGGTGTCCATTGACATTTCGGGGGCTTGGGGAAGGGAGTACATTTTCACCAAGGGGGCATGAACATCCTGACTCCCTACTCACTTTCTCTGACACCATCCTGGTGTGTGTGCATGTGTGTGTTGAAGTGTTGGGTTCCTTATTACAGTCAGGTGAGGGTGAAAGTCTAGGCTCCTCGTTTGACCTTAGCTGGTGGGAGTGGAGTCGCAGTTTTTTCTGTGGTGTTTGGCTGGCTCCATCACCCAAGATGGAGTGTAGTGGTGCAATCATAGCTCACTGTAACCTCGAACTCCTGGGCTCAAATGATCTTCCTGCCTCAGTCTTTCGAGTATCTAGGACTACAGACACATCTGACTATGCCTGACTGATTTTATTATTATTATTATTATTATTATTCATAGAGATAGGGCCTCATTATGTTGCCCATGGCTGGTCTTGAACTCCTGGCCTCAAGCAATCCTACTGCCTGGCCTCCTCCCCAAAATTACTTTAAATGATATAACAGCTGACAGCTTGAATAGGTCCTCTTTATTTTGTTGGAGGCAGAGTATTAGAAATGACCTAACAAAAATAATTTGTTTCCTGTCACTAGACTCATTCACTGTGTCAATGAGTGTGTCAGTGGTTTGTGGGAAGCAAACTTAAATGAAAATATATGTGTTTAATTAAATGTTACAAGAGATGCTTTTTTTTTAAAAAAAAACTATTGACTCCTGTGAATTTCAGAAAAATATTGCAAGTCATTTGACTTAGTTACTTCGCTTGCACTCTATGTAAAAATTTTAGAATTTTACCTCTTTGGAAAACTCCTAATATCAGTAGTGATAATGTTGTTTTGCAGCCTCAAATGATTTTGTTACTTTGGACTAATTTTCATTGAGTTATTAATAAGTAACTTTTTATTACCTAAAAATATTCTTAAGTATATCATAGAAAGATTATTGGGTCACTAAGTGACTTTCTATGTATATACGTTTGTCCATATTTAATTTTTGCAAAACTCAAATTAAGGTGGTAAATTCTGTGTGGATATACCTTCATGTATTGTATTGATAAGATTAACTACATTTTAAAACGAAAGTTGAAAGCTTTAAATAAAATTGTCATTCAACTATATATGTATTTCTGTAAAACACACACATAATGATGAATTCGAATTAATAAGCAAAAAAGCAGAGGATTTGTCATTTAAAATTGATCTTGGAATATACACTCTACACTTAAAGAGACAGGAAAAACTTTTTCTTTCCCTTTAGCATAATCTGCCCAGCAAGTGGTGGTTTCTTATCAGAATGCTCTCACTTAATATCTTTTTTTTTTTTTTTTTTTTTGAGACGGAGTCTCGCTCTATCGCCCAGGCTGGAGTGCAGTGGCTGGATCTCAGCTCACTGCAAGCTCCGCCTCCCGGGTTTATGCCATTCTCCTGCCTCAGCCTCCTGAGTAGCTGGGACTACAGGCGCCCGCCACCTTGCCTGGCTAGTTTTTTGTATTTTTTAGTAGAGACGGGGTTTCACGGTGTTAGCCAGGATGGTCTCGATCTCCTGACCTCGTGATCCGCCTGTCTCGGCCTCCCAAAGTGCTGGGATTACAGGCTTGAGCCACCGCGCCCGGCCTCACTTAATATCTTGATAACTTTTAGTGCTTTGTGCTGATAGCATCAAGTTTTTAAATTATTTTAAAAACAAACAACGAAAATACCCATTTGCTTCTGAAACACCTAAATTTTCTTACAATTGTTACCTTCTTTATGTTTATTTTCAAATGTTTCATTGTCACTCGGTTATTGAGATATTAAAACTATAACAGTTGCTCACTCTCAGGTACCTATGCACTTAGGTGACCAGTTTCTCTGAAAATTCTTTTTTATTGTTGCCTTCTTCAAACCTCACACCCTGAATCCAGAATACTAACACTGTCAAGCTATTTTTCACGCCTTCAAATCTTTGTTTTTTCTCACTAGACAGCCACTACCCATGTGGCCACTAGGTGGAGCCAAAGGCTTAATCTTTCACCTTCCTGCGCCTGTGAAGGAAGCTAAAAGTAATTAGATGTGTTTGGCATGATTTATATATTTTAAATTAAGGCTGTACTATCAAAAGAGCTACCCTGTGTCTCAAACCCACAATGTGGTAAAAGGTGACAAATAAAAAACAGTAGCTCAATTTTCTAGATTAATTTTGTCCGGGTTAAAAATATTATTGATACATGTTTTAGTGACCGCATAGGTTTCAGTAAGGGTAAAAGGATGCTCCTGTTCGTACTCCAAATTTGGCATGGTGACTGTTAATACATTCATTTTGAAGAAGGTTTTGCTTCTGGGTTTAAAATACTGTTATCAATTCGTAGGAGTCCTAATGCACACTTTATAGGGTAGATTGGAAAGAAGACCATGGGAAGTTGTCAATGCCCTCACTGTCTAAAGTGTGTTCATATCTTTGGACTAATGACTCTTAGTCCTTGTGCAATGGTGAAATGGAAGATTCTACTCTTCTAGTCCCATATTGTTGGTCACTGTAATAAATTAAACAGAGCCATCTGGCCTTGCCGTGAACAGATGCTTTCTGCTTTATCCTCATGCTTGTCTGAAGGCCTCTGCCGTAAGTTACTCATGAAAAGCTGGGTCTTTTGAGAGAAACAACAGGAAGGACAACCTCAGAGGCTCCGTGGAAATGATTCTACAATTTTTTTTTTTTGAGATGGAGTCTCACCCTGTTGCCCAGGCTGGAGTGCAGTGGCAAGATCTTGGCTCAATGCAACCCTTGCCTCCTGGGTTCAAGTGATTCTTTTGCCTCAGCCTCCTGAGTACAGGTACATGCCACCACACCTGGCTAATTTTTGTAGTTTTAGTGGAGATGGGATTTCACCATGTTGGCCAGGCTGGTCTCTGACTTCTGACCTCAAGTGATGTGCCCACCTTGGCCTCCTAAAGTGCTGGGATTATAGTCATGAGCCTCTGCACCCGGCCTCTACTAGATATTCTTGACACTTGATACTGCAGAGAATAGAATTGCAAGAACAAATTTACTAGTTTAGGCTGATGTTGCCACCCCTGGTCAGATTATGCCAGGGGACATAAAAATTAGCATTTACAGGACTGTTTTAGTACAGAAGCAGATACATTCATCAGCATAGTCTGCTAACCCCAGATCAATGGAACAAGAGATGAGACTGGGTAGAGTTGTAAACCAATGTTTAATTATGATGTTTTATTTTAGAATACTGTAGATACTATTTTAAATGTTCATTTTTTTTTCTGATAAGCCTGCCCTTTGCAATAAATGTTCTATTTTCTGATAAGCATATGAGAAAGCATTTTATTTCTTCTTGGTTTGTCTATCTACACTCCTCAATTTCAGCCTATGCTTGTGAAAAATGAAACTAAAAGTTCTTTGAATGGTATCTTGTTCCCAAGTAATCTCAGAATTCAGGAAAGATAAGCTATAGTAAATCTCAATATAGTTTACAAGGTAATTAGGAGAAATTGAGGATGATATAATGACTCTATTGACTGGAATTCTGGAAAGTACTTTTACAATATTTTAAGCTTAGAAAAATCTCAACTATCCTTTGTGAAAGAACATTGAGTGAAAATTTGCTCCCATACATCTATAAATAACCAGCATTTTTATAGATAGGATCACTGGTAAAATATACGATGATTCTATAGAAAATTTGACATACAGTTCTTTTCTGCAAACTATGCTAGGTGCTTTTATGGATCACTTTATGTTTTTATAGCCATGTATTAAATGTGCAATGGTTCAATAGTCCTTCTACCTATAAATCTGGAATCACGATTATGCCAGAAATGTTATATTTAAGGGAAAATCTCATTTAATTGGGTATTAGATCATTAAAGAGCAAGGATTGCAGTTCACATGTGGAAACAGAGCTTACAAAGTCCTCCTAGGACAGGAACTCATAGCTTATTGAGTCCCCACCTGATAGGTGGAAAAGGATGTTACTTGTGACAAGTCCAGATCACTGGTGAACTTTGGGCATCTCAGAGAAAATGGGATTTAATCCACAGTTACAGGCACTGCAAGCAAAATCCTTAGCTGTTGAGTTAGTTCTGAGGGAGAGTTCTCAGAATAAATGAGTTGATGAATGACAACACAATGATTGCTAGGTCATGAAAGAAGTAAATACGATTATGACCTTATGGGCTAAACCCTTCCAGACAGAGGTGATTTCTCGAGCCTTCATAGCATAAGACTTTTGTTTTGGTGACTACACAACAAGGGGCTCTTTATATCTTAACCCTAAAACAGGCCAAATAGAGATAATAAAATGAGTGGAACTGAATTAGAGCATTTCTGAAAAGTTTTATTTGGTTAATTCTGCCCCTTAAGGTCAGAAATTGTGTAGGAAAAGTGTTTCAAAATTATAAATAAGGCAAAATTGTACGTGCTTGATTATTTAATATCACACTTGAACCTTTGCTCATAACCCTGCCTGATCAAAACCTGAGTGTCTCAGAGATTGTAATTTGCCTAAGAAGAACCCGGCCAGCCCTGTGCGATTAGAGGTTAATCAGCAGAGAGCTGATAAGGGATACTGGCTTTCTCTTTTTCTCTGGTAAAGAAGATAACGCCAAGGTTATGATTTTATTGCCCTCTAGTACGTTAGCCATTTTGAATCTCTAGCCTAGAAATTATTTCCTCACTGAGAGATACAGCTCTGTTTTTCAAATACTCTTTGGATCAAGGCTCTTGTATTCTTCCTGGTTCCTTCTTTGAGTTTGATAAAACTTTGAAAAGTCTACCAAAGAAATTTCTCTCAGAACTAGACTTTTAGAGAGGAAATGCTGGAACTACGGATGAGAGGCACGTGTGTAAAGGCTCAGACCACGCAGAGAGCAGGTCTGATGAGCCACTGCTCAGACCACGCAGAGAGCAGGTCT
>NW_012115555.1:1632190-1637090 GCF_000951035.1 Colobus angolensis palliatus | reverse complement strand
CTTGAGCCACCGCGCCCGGCCTAGAAGGCTGTTTCTTCGAGAAATCCACCCTCTTCTATGTCAACAGAGTTTAGGATCTTCATACTTTATCTCTTAGTTTTTGAGAGCATACATTCTGTATTACACATACTTACACTATTCTATATATGAAACTTTCATAAACATTGCTGGGCAAAGTTGAGTATTGCTGAACCAATTTCCGATGCTTCTGAATAAGTTCAATGGAGTTAAAACATTTTTCTTCTTACATGGTATGTCCAGTGCCCCAGAGCCAGCAAAGTTAAGAACTTGGTAAGGAAGACTAAAGATAATCCATACATTCTAGTTTGTTATATAATATAGAACATGTTTATTAGATTCTAAAAGACACAAAAAGAAAATAATACATATGTATCAGTGAGAGAGGTGAAAATTAGGAAGAGAACTAAGGATTATTCTTAATTCCTGTCTTCCTTTCTAAATCCCAATCCTCAAGTGAAACTTTAATTATATTTCCTGTTTATTTTGTTGAATGGAAAAAATGGAAAATTATCTAACATTTGTCATGGAAATACAGGAGAAATTACTCTCAGAGATATGATATTATTTAAGTCATTGACATATTGTTAACCTCAGATGCAAATGGTAAAATTAATATTTTTCAGTTCATGGTACACAGTCATTGTTGGTATAGTGCTAATTTTTATGTGTATTTGTATTTTTTTATTTTTTAGAGACAGGGTCTTCCTTTGTCACCCAGGCTGGAGTGCAAGGGTGTGATCACAGCTCACAGTAAGCTCAAACTCCTGGGCTCAAGCAATCTTCCTGCCTTGGCCTCCCAAGTAGGTAGGACTATAGGCGCACAGCACCATGCCAGCTAATTAAAATGTTTTAAATTTATTTTTGGTAAATGGGGTCTTGCTGTGTTGCCCTAGGCTTTGTGCTATGTTAAGCTAGTAATTATAGTGAACATTCTTGTCTTGGGTACCTGAGGTTTTTCCATACTGGTGGTTACAGATTTTTTGGAATATAACCTTTATCAAAATAAGAAACTTTTGATTCCTGCTTCCTTAACTGTTTTTCAAAAATCACAAATGGATATACTTTACCAAATGTCTTTTATTAATAGACTGAGCAAAGGAAATGACTTTTCTGTCTATGAATATGGTGAATTATAGCAACAATATGTTTTATTATATTGAACCACCCTAGTATTCCAAGGATTCCCTATTAGATCTTGATGTATCATTACTAGCATAATCATTATTATTATTGTTATTATTATACACATTTTTAGAGACAGGGTCTTGCTCTGTTGCACAGGCCAAAATGCAGTGGTGCAATCATAGCTTACTGCAGCCTCAAACTCCTGGGCTCAAGTGATCCTCCTGGTCAGCCTCCCCAGTAGCTGAGACTACAGATGCTCACCACCACACCTGGCTAATTTTAAAATTTTTTGTGGAGACAGGATCTCAGTATGTTGTCCACACTGGTCTTGAACTCCTGGCCTCAGGCGATCCTCCCACCTCGGCCTCCCAGTATTATTATTTGTAATATTGTTGAATTCAGCTCATAAATAATTATTTTGTCTCCCATCTGTGTTCAAGGTGAAACGGGCCTATTATTTTCTTTCCTTGAGTTTTCCACAACTCAATTTCGAATCAAGATTACACTTGCTGATAAAATTAGCTAATCAGGTTTAATCTTTTTTCTATTTTCTGGAAAAAATACATAATATAGAAGTTTCATGTTCCTCAAATGTTTGTTAGAACTCATCTGTGAAACCATCTGGGCATTTAAAAAAATACAAATTTTTATTAGAGGTCATTGATAACTTTAAAAATTGCTTTAATACTCACTGGTATAGTCAAGTTTTGTATTCTTCTTGTGCTAATTTTGATAGCTGAAATGTTTCTAGGAATTTACCTATCTCACCTAGTTTTTCAAATTTATTAGCATATACTTGCTCATAATACTCTACGCTTTCTATCTGTGTCATATCTGTAGCTGTTCCCCCTTTTCATTATGTATTTGTTTATTCATTTTTTCTCCCGTTATCCATAATCAGCCTTGTTGTAAGTGAATATCTTACAAATATTTTTAAATAAGCAGCTTTTGGAATCAAAAGTGTGTTAATTTTCATTACCTAATTTTTTGTTCTCTATTTCTGTTTCATTGCTTTCTATTCTTATCTTTATAACTCCTTTTCTTCTTATTTCTTTAGGTTTGCTCAACTTCTTTTTCCAAAATTTTGAGTAGAATTTTTAGGTCATTTATTTTAACTTTTCTTGTTCTAATAAATTTGAAATTATAACATTATTTTATATGTATATTTTATGTGTAACATTTTTACCACCTGGTTTAAAAATAGTTAATTTTCTTTATAACTGCTATTTATTTATTTGACACACGGTCCCACTCTGTTGCTGAAGCTGGAGTTCAGTGACGCAATCACGCCTCACTGCAGCCTCTATCTCCTGGACTCCAGCGATTCTCCCATCCACGACTGCCTTTTAAATCCATGTTACTGATAAATATATTTGTTCACTTACAATTTTAAGTATATTTTAGTTATCAAGTTCTAATTTTATTACAGTATAGTTGCAGAATATAGTTTGTTTCTCTTTTGTTTTTTTTTAGACAGGGTCTTACTCTGTTGCCCAGGTTGGCGAGCAATGGCACAATCTCAGCTCACTGCAACCTCTGCCTCCTGGGTTCAAGCGATCCTCCCGCCTAGCCTCCTGAGTAGCTGGGACTACAGGTGCACCCTATCCAGCTAAATGTTTTGTAGAGATGGGGTTTTGCCATGTTGCCCAGGCTGGTCTCAAACTCCTGGGCTCTAGGGATCTGCCCACGTTGACCTCCCAAAGTGTTGGGATTATAGCCGTGAGCCACTGCTCCTGGCCTAGAATATAGATAGTTTCTAAGATACTGATACTCTGGAATTTATTGGAATTACCTTTATGGAATGATGCATGTCCTATTTGAGTAAATGTTCTGTGTGGCTTGAACTATTACATATAATTTTTGGTTTTTTGGCAACTGTTAAAAAATGAATCTTATGAATCTTGTACCTCATTTTGTTTCCTTCTTTGCTTTCACTATCCTATGGCCCAGAACCAATTATTTTTTATCTGTTTATAGTTGGCTGATAAATATGTGTCCTGTGAAACTGGCTGTCTAAGAAAAACAATGCTTCTGACTTGTATCATTGCTGATTTCTATAGTACAAATACTTCCACCGTGGTAGCAAGTTACCAATAGTTAACAACTGTCTTCAAAAATCCTGAATACTTTACAGTCTGCTCTTGCTAGCCAGTATAAGACAGCACATCACTATTTTTTTTAAAGATACTCATGTTGTCCATTAGCTTCACTCTTTGGCTTCACTTATTTTCTTAACCATATTTTCTCTTTGACCCAACGTTGTTTTCTTCTTTTAAAAATTGCTTAAAATTATCTCTGTAAGCTGCTACAAACCTTTTATTGGAATGAAGGGCATTAGAACAGTTATTTGGCCAATGCAGAAAAATGAAGTCTTCTAATTTTTTTTTTTTTGAGATGGAGTTTCGCTCTTGTCGCCCAGGTTGGAGTGCAATAGCACGATCTTGGCTCACTGCAACCTCTGCCTCCCAGGTTCAAGTGATTCTCCCTGCCTCAGCCTCCCGAGTAACTGGGATTACAGACACCACGCCCAGCTAATTTTTGTAGTTTTAGTAGAGAAGGGGTTTCACCATGTTGGCCAGGCTGGTCACGAACTCCTGACCTCAGGTGAACCACCCGCCTTGGCCTCCCAAAGTGCTGGAATTACAGGCATGAGCCACCACGCCTGGCCGAAGTCTTCTAATATTAAAAGATTTAATCTTCATTCAGTTCTCAAAGTCTTTGCTGTGCCCTTAGGGCATGTCACATGCATGTGCAGCTCAGGGGGAACCTGGTACTCCTGAGGGTTCAGACTCAGAATTAGGGAATTTCCTCCTGCACTCTCAGTTTGGAGATTCCCCTACACATCCCCGCCCGCAGGGGCCCTTTTTCTTGGTTCCTCTGGCCAGAGAGCTGGTATTTCTCTTATTGACTCAGGGCTTGTGCTACCACGTAGTGCAGCTCTGCACCTGAGGCCTGATGTCAGGGCAGAACTGGGAGAAAAAAGAGGAAAACATTGAAAACCCACTCCCCAGGAGGGACCCCTCTCCAAGTTTTGACCCTCTTCACAATCCACCTGCTTTTGTTTACTTTTTGGAGTCCTTGAGTACTTGCTTTTTGTATACTGCCCAGAATTTCTACCTGTGATCAGTGATAAAAATGGGCTATTAAACTAGTGTTTTAAAATCTCAAATAAGTTAAATATCATGGCTAGAAACAACTCCAGGCATTTGTAATTTTAGATTTTTTCTTTACACTCCAGGGGGATGTGACTGTTTTGGAGTATTTTGAATTTGTATGTTTAGCCTGAGATCCTACTAGTATTTCTGTTGAATATGCCTGTTGACTGCCCACTTGTTAGCAAAATGGCATTGAATGTTGGAACTGCAAACTACCTTAGAAATCATTCAGCACCATCTTTTGACAGAAAAGGACATGAGAGTTCACTCCTGTCACTCAGGAAGTGCAGGGCAAAGATAGAAGCAGAATTCAATTTGTTTTAATACAGTTACTCAGGCATCTTGTAACAGTTTCATAAGTGCCAACCAATGTATGGGGCTATTTGTTGCAGATTTCAAGATGATATATGGGGATTGAGGGAATGGGAAGTTTTAGGGAGTGGTAGAGGAAGGGCATATAATAAAACTAAATCCCAGGTCCCAGCCTCAGAACTTATTTTGTGACCTTGGTCAAGTGATTTAGTCCTTCTAAACCTCTATGTGTCCTATAGAACGAATAATACCTATATAGGGTTGGGTGTTTTTGTTTGTTTGTTTTT
>NW_012115555.1:1625846-1630645 GCF_000951035.1 Colobus angolensis palliatus | reverse complement strand
AAATTTTTTTTTTGTAGAGACAGGGTTTCACCATCTTGCCTAGGCTGGCCTCAAACTCCTGGGCTCAAGTAATCCTCCTGCCTCAGCCTCCCAAAGTATTGGCATTACAGGTGTGAGCCATTGTGCTTAGCACACCACTGGTTCTTACAGTGACTGTGTATCCTCATTTGATTTACTCAGAACAGCCCTGGTTTATCCGTATTGCCCAAGAGCCCCATTGAGCTTTGCATTTGTCCTGCCTCTTTTTACTTTTAAAAGTGTACTAGTTTGGGCATTAACTTAAATGATCACCCCTGTATTTCTCTTCCTGTTCCTCATAATCTACTTCCTTCCCATGTTTAAAAGCCCTCCCGAGGTACCCTTCCACTTGGCTGGTTACCGTCTGTGGTGAAGCGCCTGCACTCCTCTGGAGACATGCCTGGCTTGTATGCTGCATCCACATAACCATAGATATAGGTGCTGCCGGAGCCACCAATGGCAAAAGGCTGTCGAGTCAGCATTCCTCCCAGGGTTCCATATACCTGAGAGAGGGATCCTCCGGTTAAAGAATCATCAAGCCCTTCCTTCCCACTGAGACATTAAGTGGTCTCTGCACCCTGCAATGAAGCCCTGGTATCTCATATCCCAAATGTACTATACTTTCAGAGGTAGTGTCCTTGGTACTCATTGCTAGAATGACATAGGACTTCCATCTCCCTCTACAGGAGAGTGGGGAAGCCCAGAGGAGAGAGCGCTTCGGGAGAAACTCACCTGACCCCCTTCACGTTGGTCCCAGCCAGCTACCATGAGATGTGCAGACAAGTCCTCTCGATATTTGTAGGTGATATTTCTCACCACATTTGCAGCAGCCAGAACAAGTGGAGGTTCCTCCAGTTCTATCCTGAAGGAAATATTAGGAATAAAGGTTGATAGAATTTTAAGTCTCACTCTCCTATACTATTACCATCATCCCTGCTAAACGAACCCTGAGAACTATAGCTGCAATAGCTCAAACTGCAGCCTCCCTCCCACATGTACAGGGGAACCAGAGTCCCACACCACCAACTGGTAAGAACCCTTCAATTGCTCACTCTCTTTTGCTGAGCCCCACCCACATAACTTTCTTTTGGCTGCAAGGGCCCTGCCCTTATGGGGAAAAGCAGATAAGGTTACTTCCATCCCAACGACCTTGATTTCTCATATGGTAACTGCCTGATATTAGGGTGGGTCACAATATCACCTTCTTCCTGATTATTTATATTAGGATAGTGATTTACAGCTTTTAAACTGTGTTCGCATGTATAAAGTGGTTCTCCAAATAACCGTCTCATAAGGTACTATATTGTCTCCACTTTACAGATGCAGAAACTGGCAGATTCAAGTGCCAGCAGGAGCCAAAACAAGAATATTTCATTTCCTAGTGTCCAGCTCCTGGAACAGCACACTGTACAGGGATTCATGCAAGTTGGGGGAACTCTAGTGGGTGGGGAGTCAGAACTCCAGAGCTTCATACCCATGGAGCTCCAGCTGGTAGGCAGCCATGTCAGCCACGGCTTGGGCATCGGCAGCTGAACCAGAGAGTGCACAGTAGATGCGCTGGTGCAGGGGGGACAGCTTGTCAAACACTCGGTTCACCACCGCCTCGCTGTTAGGAGGGAGTCAACAGTCACCAAGTTAAAACTCAGGAAGTTTTTCTTTTTTTTTTTTTTGAGACAGAGTCTCACTCTGTCACCCAGGGTGGAGTGCAGTGGCGCAATATTGCGCTCACTGCAAATTTTGCCTCCCAGGTTCAAGTGATTCTCCTGCCTCAGCCTCCCGAGTAGCTGGGATTACAGGCATCCGCCACCAAGCCTGGCTAATTTTTGTATTTTCATTACAGACAAGGTCTCAACATGTTGGCCAGGCTGATCTCGAACTCCTGACCTCAAATATCTGCGCACCTCGGCATCCCAAAGTGCTGAGATTATAGATGTGAGCCACTGCACCCAACCAGAACTCAGGAATTTTTGAAGGTGATCATTCAATGTCTCTCAAACTTATTTGACAAGAGACTAGTATGAAGTTTAATGCTTGGATTAAAGCAGGAGGCAAATAATCATCTCAGATATTATTAATCACTGCAGATGTTAATCAAAATTAGGTTTATTTTTCAGGCTTAGATTTTATAACAAAGCAAAAAATGCTAAGGTAAGAAAAATATGCCTCATCAATTTTTCCTTGCTATTAACAATCTATGCTATTAACATAGAACGTAACTATGTTCTATGGAACATAATGTAAGTAATATTGACCTAACCCTATATACTCACTTTGCATGTGAGGAAATTGGTTAGGAGGGGGAGAAGAGACAACATAGTTCAATATTTGGGAAATGAGAAACCAGATATCTGCTTGACAGAATCATCTTTTTGATCTCTAAACACAGATGGAAAGAAGCTCCTCAAAAATCTATCTCCTGTCCCCCACTCAGACCCTATTCCTTTACACTCATCCCTGTACACTACTGGGACAGGTCACATATGCATTCAGACCCCAGATCCTCCTCCACAAATTCAGAGACGCAAGCGCCCACCAAATAGCTTATCATAGTGGCTTTTTGGGAAGGTCAACTCCATTCCTCCAAAGCTCCAGTTTGCCAGTCTTTTCATGAATGGGTAAGAAAAATGTGTATTTGAGGCCATTAGCTTCTTTCCAAATGCATACATCTTCACTGTTACTCACCCTGCAGACACTCGGGAATCAGAACCCACCACAACGCCCCCGTCAAACTCCACTGCCATGATAGTGGTCTGCAGAGACACAGAATATGGAATATCAGAGCAGGAAGAGCCTTGATGCCCTTATGTTAGAGAAGAAAAAATATTCCCAGAGAGGCGAAGTTGACTGGCTCACAGTAACAGGCCAGAGCTGACTGTCAGTACAGGCTTTCTTCCCTTCATCTTTCCACTTTCTCTATTGCTTCATCTGGCTGCAGGGGAATGCCACAGCCCAGCTGTGATACAACACAGAAAGAACTGTGGCCCTGAGTTCCAACTTGCCTAGTGGAATCCTCTCCACTGTAAAGAGAGAGGTGGAGATGAGGTTCCTACGGGTAGAAGTGAAGCAGCTCCACAAGTGAAAATTATCTCCACGGGAAAGGCTCCTAGTATGTGCAGATGTGGTGTAGCCCAACACAGAGTATTTGACTATGATTTTGGGAAACAAGGTCAGCCTTTTCTTTTCTTTTTCTTTTTTCGTTTTGTTCACAATCCTCCACTCTCAACCCCATTTCATCAGAAGTGAGCTCTTTCAATTTATTGAACATTGGAAAAAAATCGAGGAGGGTAGTGGTTAGCATGGCCAGGGGCAAGGCAGGAAAGAAGCAGCAAGGAACATGTAGATGGTTTAAAATAAAAGTTTCAGTTATGGAATTTCTGATCAAGAGGTAAATAAATATCTCAGCAGCCAGGGGGGTAAATTTGTACCAAGAGAGGATTTGACTGAGAAGTTTAAGTTGACTTTTCCAGGTCAAGAAAAGAATCAAGAAAAAGTGAGGGGAGATAAAGCTACATTTTTCCTGCTGTTGAGCTGGAAGGAGTCTTAAAGATCCTCGGTTCAAATGAAGAAACCAAGTCACAGAAAATGCAAACGACTTATGCAGAGTTACACAGAACTAATAGTAGACCTGGGACTAAAATTCAGGTCTAACTCTTATCCCTTGTTTCCACTTCTACTTCCTACTTGCCACTGCTCATTTGGCAGTGAGGGGAGATTTCCCAGATTATAAGTGGTTTCACTGTGCCTTTCTTACCAGGCTGTAAATTACTGTGGCCCCAAAGGACGCTCCTCTAAGTATGCTTTCCGAGGGACCGACTTACCATGAATAGAGGGTCAAAGAATAGGGTTAACTTCAAGTTAGAGGCTATTCCTCTGTAACAAAACTGCCCCCGAGCCACGAGTGGTGGCAGTAGTCCAGAGCAGAAGCCAGCCAGCCAGTGGGGCTGCCATCTGCCCCAGGCGCCCATCCTAAGCAAAGTCCCCCCAGTGGGCACATGGGAGTGGGCAGGGAAGACACAGGGAAGGGAGCAAGGCAGCACCTGGGCCAAGGAGGAGCCTTTCTGGGTCAAGCTAGGGAAGGGCATCACTGGTTAACGCAGAACCCCCATTATCAGTGCTTGGGCTAAGAGTTACCCAGTGGCAAGTTTATCAAAACTCTGTGTGATGAGTTGGTCCTTCTCAATAAGTGCCTATATTTCCTTCTCCCAAGTGCTGTTCTACTTCACCCAGGGAACCATTTCCTCATCTCTTTGCACTATCCCCAACCCCCTTTCTTGATTTAACCAGTCCCCACTGTCTGGGACCAGAGTGAAAGCGAAAGCGCTTTAGAGTAGCTTCCCCTTGACGCTTCCAGCTAGGAGTCAAAGTACCCCCTTTTCCATCAGCCTCGCGTGCCTGGTCCCTTCACGGACACGCTAGACGACCCCCCCCCCCCCCCTAGAAAAGAAATACCCTATGCTGACTGAGGGTGCAAGCGCTGGCTGCTAGAGGCTACCTCCCTACGTTCCCGTTGGTCTCTGCATTCACTTCTCCGCGCTTCCAGGGTCCCCTGGCCGCTACACCTCCTCCACCCCTGTGCCAACCCTCAAGCCCAGACCCATTACCCCGGTGTGGACTTCTCCTGCCCGGGGTAAGTCCCCGGTTGGTGCTCCCGCCCGCAGCATCCCTGCCAGGCGCCGCTCTCCTCGCCGCCTAGGGCACTGGTTTCGGACCTGGGACAGCGCGCAGCGCGCAGCGCGCAGCCAACAGCCCCGCCCCTTCGCGGCGCCGCCAGGAGGCGCCTG
>NW_012115555.1:1615776-1623671 GCF_000951035.1 Colobus angolensis palliatus | reverse complement strand
CTCCGCCCTCGCTCCCTCCTCCAGCCGCCAGTAGGGGCGGACTCCGCGGTACCCAGAGTCTCAGGCCCCACCGGAGCACGGAGAGTCCCAGGGCCGGCCGGGACCTGAACGGCGTCGGGGTGCCAATGGCTAGCTCCAGCTGCCCCGCTCCCCGCGGGTGCCGCTGCCTTCCCGGAGCTTCTCTCGCATGGCTGGGGACAGTACTGCTACTTCTCACCGACTGGGTGCTGCTCCGGACCGCACTGCCCCGCATATTCTCTCTGCTGGTGCCCACCGCGCTGCCGCTGCTCCGGGTCTGGGCGGTGGGCCTGAGCCGGTGGGCCGTGCTCTGGCTGGGGGCCTGCGGGGTCCTCAGGGCAACAGTTGGCTCCAAGAGCGAAAACGCAGGTGCCCAGGGCTGGCTGGCTGCTTTGGAGCCATTAGCTGCGGCACTGGGCTTGGCCCTGCCAGGACTTGCCTTGTTCCGAGAGTTGATCTCGTGGGGAGCTCCAGGGGCCGCGGATAGCACCAGGCTGCTGCACTGGGGAAGTCACCCTAGCGCCTTCGTCGTCAGTTATGCAGCGGCACTGCCTGCAGCAGCCCTGTGGCACAAACTCGGGAGCCTCTGGGTGACCGGCGGTCAGGGCGTCTCTGGAGACCCTGTGCGTCGGCTTCTAGGCTGCCTGGGCTCGGAGATGCGCCGCCTCTCGCTGTTTTTGGTCCTGGTGATCCTCTCCTCTCTTGGTAAGGGGAACGCAGGGCAAGAGGGGAGGACACAAGGGGACTGGGACAGGAACCAAAGGTAATTGTCAGTAAGGGAGAGTAGCGTGGGTTCTGGGAAATGTGGAGCAGGGGAAGGAATCCTAGCATGGGTCTTGGAACACCACTTCAGTGTAGAAGAAACGGCATTGGACTGGCGGGGGCCAGAAGTTCCAGGCTCGATTATTGGCCGGGTCTTGATTCTCTGGGCCACGCCGGAGGCGGGGAAATCCTTTGCTCTGGGGCCAAAGGGCGGGGCATCCTCATCTCTAACAGGAGGCTTTTCTACTTCATGATCTCCAGCCTTCCTAATAAAATCCTGAAAGTTCTGGTAGAGCAACCACAGGGTAGTAAGTTCCAGGGCAGCTTATTTCGGTTCGGGATTGAGACGTCAGTGTTTCCTTTCTGCTGATGCCCTCCAGGATAATGGTGAGGGGGAGGAGGCGTGGTGGGACCAGTCTGACTGGAACTGACCTACCTAGACTTAGTATTTGTGCGTGACCTGTCTTCTCTTTCTTCAGGGGAGATGGCCATTCCATTCTTTACGGGCCGCATCACTGACTGGATTCTACAAGATGGCTCAGCCGATACCTTCACTCGAAACTTAACTCTCATGTCCATTCTCACCATAGCCAGGTCTGGGGGCTGAAAATGGGGCACCCTGCAAATGAGGGAGTTGGAAATTGGGGTTGCTGTCCAACATGCACTTATATGGGGATACCTGGACCTTCAGTCTGTTCCCTGAACACACCCTGACCCCCTTTTTTTTCCGGGTTCTTTCTAGTGCAGTGCTGGAGTTCATAGGTGACGGGATCTATAACAACACCATGGGCCACGTGCACAGCCACTTGCAGGGAGAGGTGTTTGGGGCTGTCCTGCGCCAGGAGACAGAGTTTTTCCAACAGAACCAAACAGGTTTCTCCTGAAACTCTTTCATTATACACCATGTACTGTTTATATCCTCATACATCTGCCTTGATCTCCCCCCTCCCTGCTCTCTCTCTGTCTCTCTCTCTCTGTGTCTCTCTCTCTCTCTGTCTCACACACATACACATATTGTTCTTTCTCATTCTTGATATACCCTCTCTCTCTCTCACACACACACACCCCCCTCCCACACACACACATTGTTCTTTCTCATTCTTGATATACCTCAGGAGCAAAATATCGTCCTCCTTGCCTTAAGAAAAACTAGAGTTTTCATCTAGCATTTTCTCGTAAATCTATTCCTATGTGTCCTTAGATAAAAACCATAGAATTTCAAACCTGGAAATTTTGAGGTCATAGAGACCAACTGCCTCATCTGACAGAGAAGGAAACTGAGGCCAAGATCCTAAATGCAAAACTGCACAGTTGCATATGGCTAGAGACACACTTGGGGTTAGAACCCTGGTCTCTTGAGTGCTCCAGAGACTTCAGCATGCTTTCTAGCAGCACTAGAAACTGCACAGTTACATATGGCTAGAGACGCACCTGGGGTTAGAACCTTAGTCCCAGTGAGTGCTCCACAGCCTTTGGCATGCTTTCTAGCAGCACCCTCCTCCTCCGTCTCTGTTATGTGACCAGTTTAAGCTCTTCCTGCCTGTGTGTATAGCATGGAGCATACAGGTTCTTTAGGGAACAGAAAGCTTTCAGGAAAATGGAAATTCACATGGGCATCAATGACTTTACAATTAAAATGAAGGTCTTGGGTCAGGTCTTTCCTCTTTAACACTTACCCTTCCCGCACTGAGATTTGCAGACCTCTGCAGAACCCTAACATTGTTTCCTGCAGCCTCCTTAGAACCCCATGTTGATGCCCTGACCCTGGCAGCCTGGCTCATTGTTAGTTCCTCTCATCACTTGGAACCTGTCTGATTCACCTCACTCTTTTCTCCCCAACCCTGCAGGTAACATCACGTCTCGGGTAACAGAAGACACTTCCACCCTGAGTGATGCTCTGAGTGAGAATCTGAGCTTATTTCTGTGGTACCTGGTGCGAGGCCTATGTCTCTTGGGGATCATGCTCTGGGGGTCAGTGTCCCTCACCATGGTCACCCTGGTCACCCTGCCTCTGCTTTTCCTTCTGCCCAAGAAGGTGGGAAAATGGTACCAGGTATGTTCATGGAGTTGGCCTGCTCTACACAGACCCTCATCTCCCAGACTTGGCACACTCAGTTCCTCTCACATTGCTTTCAGTCCAACTTTCCTGGTGCCCTTACTGATTCTCCATCTTCATGGAACGCCCTGTCCCTCTGGTCCATGTTCCCAGGTTGCTCAACATTAATCTTCATACTCTCTGGGTCTTGTTTTCTAGCTTCTGCCCACAATCTGTCTTTAAGAATTTGATCCCCAACCCATTCTGAGTCATTTTCCTCTTCCTTGTATTTCTTTAGTATCTACGGGGCATAGCTGTGTCTCTTTCTCTTTTCTCCCTTTTCTCTGCCTCTTCTCACCTTTAATTTCCAAACAGGTAACTCAAGTGTTTGTGTCCCTGATGGTTTGCCAACCCGTGTGACATCTCTTGTCCATGTCTCCACAGTTGCTGGCAGTGCAGGTGCGGGAATCTCTGGCAAAGTCCAGCCAGGTGGCCATTGAGGCTCTGTCGGCCATGCCTACAGTTCGAAGCTTTGCCAACGAGGAGGGTGAAGTCCAGAAGTTTAGGGAAAAGCTGCAAGAAATAAAGACACTCAACCAGAAGGAGGCTCTGGCCTATGCAGTCAACTCCTGGACCACTAGTGTGAGCACCTGAAGATGAATACCCGTTCCCTTGTCCTTAAGATGCTGTAACTCCATTCCCATTCCTATGACCCTGCTCCCACTCCTCCTTTACTGGGAAATGGTTGGAAATACCGGGTTTCACCATGTTAGCCAGGATGGTCTCAATCTCCTGATCCACCCGCTTTGTCCTCCAAAAGTGTTGGGATCACCGGCGTGAGCCACCATGCCCGGCCGACTGTTTCCTCATTTTTCAATAATGGAGTGATATACCCTTCTTTATAGGGCTCTTGATGTACTAGCTGACATCACATGAATGAAAGCCTCTTGCGAAGAGTAAAATGCTCCCCAGACAAGGTGATGGTGGTGATGGTGGTGAAGATAACCATGACTTCCATGATGTGCATTGAGTCAGACTCCATGGGGTCTCTGGTTCATTCTCCTGTCTACCTGTTGAGCCTATCGATGTCACTTGGGAGAAGGGGACTTGATGTTTCCTTTATGTTAATGACTGTGGTTCTTTGTGTCTCCTCCAGATTTCTCTACCTCAGTCCCTTTTTTTCTCTGGTCTCTATAGATTTCAGGCATGCTGCTGAAGGTGGGAATCCTCTACATCGGTGGGCAGCTGGTGACCAGCGGGGCTGTAAGCAGTGGGAACCTTGTCACATTTGTTCTCTACCAGATGCAGTTCACCGTGGCTGTGGAGGTGAGGTCCTTCCACCTTCACTCCCCAGTGTGATTCCTTACTCTGGCCCAGCACCATCTGTGTGATTTCTTTCCACTCTTTACCCTTCTCACTTCACATAATGCTGGCAAGCAGACTAGATCTCCCACCTCACTTTCACTATTCTTACCTCCCTCTAGGTACTGCTTTCCGTCTACCCCAGAGTACAGAAGGCTGTGGGCTCCTCAGAGAAAATATTTGAGTACCTGGACCGCACCCCTCGCTGCCCACCCAGCGGTCTGTTGACTCCCTTACACTTGGAAGGCCTTGTCCAGTTCCAAGATGTCTCCTTTGCCTACCCAAACCGTCCAGATGTCTTAGTGCTACAGGTACAACCTACCACTCCCTGTATTCCACTGGCCCCAACTGTAATTCTGCCATCCTACATTTTCTTCCTGCCTTCAGCCTGCTTACTGCCAAGCATATATCCTTCCTAACCCTTTAAAGGTAATGGTAAGCATCGTCTGTTCCATAAATCTTCCCCAAACTCAAGAACCCAGTTTGGGCTTCCAAAGAGAATGGGAGAAGAGATTTCAAAGCAAGTGCTCTCACATTCCAAGGAATTGCTGCAGGAAAATCTGTGTCTTCGGTCTTCCATCTTTCCTTCTCCTTTGTAATTTGGAATGTGATTTTTCCATTTCCTGGTGGTATCTGACATCAAGTGTGTGGCATAGTGGTGCTGGGTGTCTGCCCTTGTCTTTGCCACATCTTCTATCACTACTCCTTGGGGAGGCATCATCACCCAGACAGAGATCTGTGCATGTGGGAGGATAGGAGTTGCTATATTTCCCTGTTTTTCTTCTGGGGTGAGACATCATGCTATGTAACAAGGCAATAACACTCTCAAGGTTAGAGGCCTTGGTAGCCTCTTATTATATGCTTCTCTGGCCTCTAGGGGCTGACATTCACCCTACGCCCTGGCGAGGTGACGGCGCTGGTGGGACCCAATGGGTCTGGGAAGAGCACAGTGGCTGCCCTGCTGCAGAATCTGTACCAGCCCACCGGGGGACAGCTGCTGTTGGATGGGAAGCCACTTCCCCAGTATGAGCACCGCTACCTGCACAAGCAGGTATGCAAGAAGGTGGCATGAAGGAAGGCAGGGAGCATCAAATAAGAAGAGCATTCGTACTGAGCACTCTGAAAGGGGGGTTAGGGAATGATAAGAAACCTTGGGTGGAGATGGTGGTGTGGTCAGGAGGGAGATAGTATGATTTTGTGACATGTTCTCAATAAAGATTTTGAGTCTTCGATCTCCAGATAACCATATTCCCGTGTGCCTTGTTCTGTGACTCTTCATCATATTTCATCTCAGGTGGCTGCAGTGGGACAAGAGCCACAGGTATTTGGAAGAAGTCTTCAAGAAAATATTGCCTATGGCCTGACCCAGAAGCCAACTATGGAGGAAATCACAGCTGCTGCAATAAAGTCTGGGGCCCATAGTTTCATCTCTGGACTCCCTCGGGGCTATGACACAGGTACTCTCTCCACTCATCTCACCACCCAGCCATCTTTACCTTTGCTGAAACCCTTTATCCTTCAGTTCCTCCTGACTCATGGACATCAATTTGAAGTTGTAAGATCGTGCTCCTATGGCTTCTCCATCCTGACATCCTCAGGATTCTGTTCACCCTCCCAGAATCTCCCCTATCCAGCTACAACTGTCAGATTTTGGTGTGTGTGAGTGCGTGAATGCATGAGTGTGTCTGTGTGCATGTGCGTGTGTGTACATGCACGCACACATATGGCTATACAGTTCTCATCTTGGCCCTTTGCTCTGCAGAGGTAGGCGAGGCTGGAAGCCAGCTGTCCGGGGGTCAGCGACAGGCGGTGGCGTTGGCCCGAGCATTGATCCGGAAACCATGTGTACTTATCCTGGATGATGCCACCAGTGCCCTGGATGCAAACAGCCAGTTACGGGTGAGGCAGTCATCTTCTTAATGCCTATATCCCACCGCATCTTGCTTCTTTTATACATCTTCCATTAGTTTTACTAACATCATAATTATACAAACCAGTCCGTGCAATTCTCAGTTCCCAAATCCAGTTCCATTGGATGCCTCCCCAAGGAGTAGAGATAGAAGACAAGGCAAAGACAAGACACCTAGAACCAGTTAAAAGAGACTATCTACTAACTACAGACTGAATTTCTTTCTTTCTTGTTTTTTTTTTGGACAATATCTCACTCTGTTGCCCAAGATGGAGCGCAGTGGCACAATCTTGGCTCACTGCAGCCTCAACCTCCTGGGCTCAAGTGATTCTCCCCTCAGCCTCCCGAGTAGTTGGGACTACAGACATATGCCACTATGCCTGGTTGACTGTTGTATTTTTAGTAGAGATGGGGTTTCACCATGTTGCCCATGCATGAGTGTGTCTGTGTGCATGTGCGTGTGTGTGTGTGTGTGTGTGTACATGGCCTTGAATTCCTGAGCTCAGGTAGTCTGCCCACCTCAGCCTCCTAAAGGGCTGGGGTTATAGGTGTGAGCCACCGAGCTCAGTCCTGTAGACTGAATTTCTAAAGCAAAACATAACGAAAAGACCATCATCATAATATTATTTAAAATATTTTTTTTGTACAGACAGGGTCCCACTATGTTGCCCAGGCTGGCCGTGAACTCCTGGGCTCAAGTGATCTTCCCACCTTGACCTCCCAAAGTGCTAGGATTATAGGCATGAGCCACTGGGCCCAGCCCATCCTAATCATATTAATATTAATTAAGCTAGTCTCTTTACACACAATGTCACTGATTTATTCATTAGGAATCCTTCTGAGCTAGGCATTTATCATCATTCTACAGATGACAAAATGGAGGCTAAAAGAGATTGAATAAGCTGCTCATATAGAGGTCATATAGCTTTTGAGTGGTGCAGCCTTGACCCAAATTCGGGTCTGCCTGACTTGAAGGCTCACCTCTTTACTACTAAGTTATATTTCCTTAAAATCTAATATAAAAATTCCAATTCCATGGGTAGAGAAGAGGACTATTCAATAGTCTTTATTCTTCTGTCATGTGTTTCACTCTAGGACTCTCACTTTTATCCCACTTTTGCACCCTTCATTTAAAACAGTTCTTAATGAAACAAAGGGTTTGCAGAGAAGTACTCAGAATGGGAAACGTTGGTGTCCTTCCCAGCTCTGACGGTCCGATGTCTTTCCTCAGGTGGAGCAGCTCCTGTATGAAAGCCCTGAGCGGTACTCTCGCTCAGTGCTTCTCATCACCCAGCACCTCAGCCTGGTGGAGCAGGCTGACCACATCCTCTTTCTGGAAGGAGGCGCTATCCGGGAGGGGGGAACCCACCAGCAGCTCATGGAGAAAAAGGGGTGCTACTGGGCCATGGTACAGGCTCCTGCAGATGCTCCAGAATGAAAGCCTTCTCAGATCTGCGGACTCCATCTCCCTCCCTTTTCTTCTCTCTGTGGTGGAGAACCACAGCTGCAGAGTAGGCAGCTGCCTCTAGGAGGAGTTACTTGAAATTTGCTTTGAGTGTGTTACCTCCTTTCCAAGCTCCTCGTGATAATGCAGACTTCCTGGAGGACAAACACAGGATTTGTAATTCCTTAGTGTAACTGGGTTTAGAGCCAGGGTTGATGCTTTGGTGTGGCCAGCACTTCGAAAACTGAGAAATGTTCAGAATGTACAGAAAGATGATCAGCTATTGTCAATAGGACTGAAGGCGTATGCTGGCCCATAAACACCCTGTAGGTTCTTGATATTTATAATAAAATTGGTGTTTTGTA
>NW_012115555.1:1611805-1613890 GCF_000951035.1 Colobus angolensis palliatus | reverse complement strand
CTGTTACTAAACGGTGTTTTGTGAGGGTCGAATGGTTTACGCGTGGAAGAAACACTTTAAGTCACTCTCAAAGTTTTTTCGTAATGGTAACATGTGCTTGCTTTCATTTCTATTGTGCTGGAAAATGGAAAAGGTTGATACAGCATGCCTCTTCTTTTCCTTCTCCCAAGTCATTTCCTTCTAGAGATTGGTTATTAACTGTTTCATTTATTGATGGTTAGATAATTTCTGCATATCTCCTCACCCTCATACTCTCTAAAACCTTTTCCTGGAGCCTCTTACTACAGAATGTTTCATTGCCTTTCTCTACCTCTTTTCTCTTATCAGCCCACAGAATTCTTCCAGTCTCTGGGTGGGGACAGAGAAAGGAACGTTCAGATTGAGATGGCCCATGGCACCACCACGCTTGCCTTCAAGTTCCAGCACGGAGTGATTGTAGCAGTGGATTCTCGGGCCTCAGCTGGGTCCTACATTGGTGAGTCTATACACTCCAGCAGGCTCCAGAATCTGGGGAGCTGGGCTCTCCTTTCTATAGGAGGCCAACTCTGCAGCAAAGTGGAAGTGGATGTTGATTTAGGACACACTGGGGGATCTGTGGGGTCATCCTTTCTCTCCCAAAACTCCATCTTCTTCCAGCTACCTTACAGGTGAACAAGGTGATTGAGATTAACCCTTACCTGCTTGGCACCATGTCTGGCTGTGCAGCAGACTGTCAGTACTGGGAGCGCCTGCTGGCCAAGGAATGCAGGTAAGTGAGGCCTCTCATCTTCCCTTCTTAGTCTAGTGGTTAATCCCTGGATCTCTCAGATCATTGCTCCTTACTCTTGTCCTGTGTGGTCCATCTTAGTGCTAATAGCATATTTCACAAAACAGCTTTTTGGTGATAAGAACTTTCTCCCAAATCTCAGCCTGTGCTCCACACATAAGCCAGATAATATGTCAGTTATTTAGCACTGACACATCCACCCTGGTGGGATAATATCATTTACTAGGCTGCCTTTGTATGTTTCAGATACTTTAAATTCCAAATCTTTCTCTCATCTTTAGATCCTACAAAATAATTCCTTTCCAATGCTTATCTCTTCAATCATTTCCTGTCTCATCAAGTTGGAAAGAACTAACCTCCCTTCCCTCACTCCACTTTGTCCTCACCCAGGCTGTACTATCTGCGAAATGGAGATCGTATTTCAGTGTCGGCAGCCTCCAAGCTGCTGTCCAACATGATGTGCCAGTACCGGGGCATGGGCCTCTCTATGGGCAGTATGATCTGTGGCTGGGATAAGAAGGTGGGTGCTCTCCTTTCTCCATGTTCCCCCACCATGTCCCCCATGGATGACATATGTGTTTCTCATCATATGCTCCTACTCCCTCCCTGACAAGATGCATGGCATATAGAGTGCTTGGTTATAGAACTGTTTCAGTATATCCATGGACTATTTATTGACCCAGATATTAATCATTGCGTGTGTTTTGTAAGCTTGTCCCTTTTGTTAAATAGTTGGTTTCAAGTTTTTCTTTTTTATTTCTAAAGTTCTATGACTTTACCAGAGTGATTTCCTAATTCCAGTGTTCTTGTGGTAATATTAATTCTTTTGTCCACTTTTTATGACTCACATTTGAACCTCCATATTACCAACATCTTCCTCTCCAATTTCAGCCTGAAATCTTTCATCTTACAGGGTCCTGGACTCTACTACGTGGATGAACATGGGACTCGGCTCTCAGGAAATATGTTCTCCACTGGTAGTGGGAACACTTATGCCTACGGGGTCATGGACAGTGGCTATCGGCCTAATCTTAGCCCTGAAGAGGCCTATGACCTTGGCCGCAGGGCGATTGCTCATGCCACTCACAGAGACAGCTATTCTGGAGGCGTTGTCAATAGTAAGAGACCAATGCTCCCACCGTCATGTCTGGGAGGAATCAGCAGGCGGCTGGGGGGTGATTTTAGATTGAGAAACCAGCGTGGCCAAGATAAAACCCCATCTCCACTAAAAATACAAAAATTAGCTGGACATGGTGATGAGTGCCTGTAGTCCCAGCTACTTGGGAGGCTGAGGCAGGAGAATCACTTGAACCTGGGAG
>NW_012115555.1:1594646-1611309 GCF_000951035.1 Colobus angolensis palliatus | reverse complement strand
TCCCAGGAGAAGAAGAGGCCTAGCCTGAGCCAAAGAGAGAGTACGGGCTCAGCAGCCAGAGGAGGCTGGTGAAGTGCATCTTCTGTGTGTTCTCTATTTGAACAAGCATTTCCCCCAGGGAAGCTTCTGGGTGCCCCACTAAGTAGAATAAAGAAAAACGGTTATAAATGCCTCTTGTGGCTGAATGGGGTTGGGCCTGTGGTTGTTGCGTGGGACAGGAAATAAAGAGACACTTTTTCTGGAGAAGAGACTCAAACCCCTCTCTAAGAAATGTGGCCTTACCACATATTTCTTCTTGGGATTTCCTTCCACACTCATCTCTCCAAGACCTCAGGAAGGCTGTTCATTGTTGTCCATGGACATTTATTTGCAATTTCACATAGGTTAGGGTCCTTTCCATAGAGGGACACCTGCGGACTCCTGTGTGCTCCATTGTTAATGGTTTGAGGAACAGGGACGAGGTCACCTAGGATAACTGTTTTTGACTTTACAGAGCGGGATGAAAAAGCTTCCACTTCACCTTAATACGGCAATCATATAAACACCATACCATTTACCCCAAATAACACTTTGGAGATATTGGATATTGAATATAAAGACAGACATTAGGGGTCCAATTTCATGATGTGTCATGCTGAATTGCAAGATGACAGGACTATAATTCCAGAGGAAGAAGAGATCAGGGGGACTCCCCTAAGTGAGGAGTGCAGGGAAAACGTAAAAGACCCAGGTGAGAAGAAAAAGACACACATCATGAGATTTTCGGAATCATGCTGGAACTATGGACCGTGTCACTTTCCAGAGAATAAAGGAAACAAATGCTTGAAAGTAGGAGCATGAGCTTGAGCATGGAACTTTTTTCATTAGAGAGAGATACTTAAAATTCCAGAATGAATAGAGTTGTAAAAACTTTAGCGAGCCCCTACTTAAAATCCCTCCTCCCCACCACCACTGTTTTAAACTTTAAGTGACTCCTTGGTAGTCACACAGATAACATTTCAAAATGGTGATTTGGAATCCAAGCGACCCTTCCTTTGGGGATTTTGTTTGTTTGTTTTTAGTTTGGGAGGTGGTTTCAATCTGAAGAGTCCTTTCTGGAATAAACGAATCTTTCTGTTGCATAGGTAGGCTCTGGGTCAGGAAGGATATTTAGAAACCTGATTACTGTTCTAAACAGTGTTAAAATAGAACAAGAACCAAAGCCCAGTACCGTGCATTTCCCTCATAGGCTGAAGGTGCGCCCAGCATAATTTGGAATACAGGCTTAGAGGCATCTGAGCACGCGCCGGCTCAAGGTGCTCTGCTGAGAAGGACGGATGAAGAGAAGAATGGATGAAGAGGTCAGGGCCTCCTAAATTCAAAATCTGTACGTGAAAATCCCCTTTGGCCTGGTGAGATTGGTTGGAACCTTCTGTTTAGGAGAGCCTGGCATATTTTTTCGCTCGCCTAAAACTGGAGGTTGCATGGAACAGGGCACTTTTTTTTTTTTTTTTTTTTAGACAAAGTCTCGCTCTTGTCGCCCAGGCTGGAGTGCAATGACCTGATCTCAGCTCACTGAAACCTCTGTCTCCTGAGTTCGAGCGATTCTCCTGCCTCAGCCTCCCGAGTAGCTGGGATTACAGGCGTCTGCCACCACGCCCTGGCTAATTTTTGTATTTTTAGTAGAGACAGGGTTATCACCATGTTGGCCAGGCTGGTCTCGAACTCCTGACCTTAGGCGATCCGCCCGCCTCGGCCTCCCAAAATGCTGTGATTACAGGCGTGAGCCACCGCAACGGGGCACTTCTTAACAGTAAGTTCAGAGTTTGAAGTAGTAACTTTGAGAAAATTTAGTGATTCTCCAATTACAAAGCATTCTTCAATTACAAAGCAAGGACAACAGATAAAGTTGTCCTTGAGACAATTGTATTTTACTTAATGATAAAGAAACATTTTTGCAATTTTATATCCCAGAGTAACCACCACTAAAGGTGAGTGAGACTCATTGAGGCCTGTGCCTTGCGAACCAGAGTTCGGGCTCCCGTCCGCTGTCTGCGGGTCTCGCGCGCCCCCTCCCGGCGGCCCAGCCCAGAATGAAGGCTTTGGCTGCGGAAGCGAAAGCGAAAGCTGCTCGAGCCCTGACGCCCGCCCCTGGCTGAGCGTAGCTGGCTGACCAGAGCCGGTAGCGAAGTTGGGAGAGGCGGAGCGGACCTCAGCGCTGAAGCAGAAGACCCCGGAGCTGCAGTCTCCCCGGCGCGGCTGGTGAGTTGGTGCGGAGGGGAACCTGGAGCGCTAACAGGGACGCAGCCCAAGTGACTACCCACTCTACGCTCCAGCTTCCCAGTCCCTCTGCACCCGGCGATAGGAGGGAGCGGTGCCCGGACCGCTTAGCTCGCCGCGGCAGGCGGGGGTGGGGGTGGGGGTCCGGAGAATTTTTTTTTTTTTTTTTTTTTTTTAAAGCACGAGGCTCCTGATGGTCCATGCTTCCAGCTCCCCAGGCAGGCCGAAAGCTGTCTGTTGTAGGAGGGGGGTACGGATGAGCACCGGTTACTCAGGAGAGCTCTCAGGGTCGAATAAGATAAAATGAGAAGCCGATGGACGGATTGGGCGAAGCCAGGCGGGTAGGAGGGCAGGGACAAGGACTGGGACTCCACCCCCATAATTACTCATCTCGTATCTTGACAGAGCCATGCCGCTCCCTGACCTGAGACCCTGGACCTTCCTGCTGCTGGTGGACGCGGCTTTACTGTGGCTGCTTCAGGGCCCTCTGGGGACTTTGCTTCCTCAAGGGCTGCCAGGACTATGGCTGGAGGGGACCCTGCGGCTGGGAGGGCTGTGGGGACTGCTAAAGCTAAGAGGGCTGCTGGGATTTGTGGGGACACTGCTGCCCCCTCTCTGTCTGGCCACCCCCCTGACTGTCTCCCTGAGCGCCCTGGTCGCGGGGGCCTCACGTGCTCCCCCAGCCAGAGTCGCTTCAGCCTCTTGGAGCTGGCTCCTGGTGGGGTACGGGGCCGCGGGGCTCAGCTGGTCACTGTGGGCTGTTCTGAGCCCTCCTGGAGCCCAGGAGAAGGAGCAGGACCAGGTGAACAACAAAGTCTTGATGTGGAGGCTGCTGAAGCTCTCCAGGCCGGACCTGCCTCTCCTCGTTGCCGCCTTCTTCTTCCTTGTCCTTGCTGTCTTAGGTGAGTCAGGAGCGGACGTTGTGAGTTGGAGGTGGAAAAAGGGCCTGGGCACCAGTGCATTCATGTGTTATTTTTCATGCCTCTCTCAGGTGAGACATTAATCCCTCACTATTCTGGTCGTGTGATTGACATCCTGGGAGGTGATTTTGACCCCCATGCCTTTGCCAGTGCCATCTTCTTCATGTGCCTCTTCTCCTTTGGCAGGTAGGTGATGGGCAGCTGGGTCCATTTGCTAGCCCCAGATCTTTACAGGGGTCTTCACTTCCCTAACTCTATTTCTAGGCCCTTTCAGGCGCAAAGCACAAAAATACTCAAACTAAAATATGGTGAATGTAGTCACCATTCTGTTTCATCTATCCATTCATTTCTTCCTTCATTCATATTCATCCAGTATCTTCAACGTTTATCTGATCTTATTATAGGTACAAGTTATGAGTGAAGGTAGTACAAAAGGAATTGAAGTCTCAGATGGAATGTCTCTCAGTTCTCTCTCAACATTCCTAGGCCCATGAAATTCCATTTCTTTCTGCCTCCTACTGCTAAGTCTGTCTCCAAAGTATCTCTCTAGGGTCACTCTCTCCTCAGGATGGGCATGCTTCTCCCTCTCACTCTTCTTTCCCAACTTACCTTGCCAGTCCCTGAAGATCTTACTCTGATGCTTATCACCTTTCTTTCCAGAATCATTACTCTTTTCCCTTCACTTGCTTTCCCTTCTCTTTCTAGACATACTCAAACAAACAAACTGATAAGGCTTGGACTGGGATGAGGTGAGTGAGGCACCTGGGGTGCAAAGTTTAAGGAGGTGTGCACTCACCTTACCCAAATCCCAGCCGGCCTGATTGTCTCTATTTTCATGGTCATACTTCATTTAGAATACCCTCAAAAACCATTTCTTCATTGTGCCTTCATTCCATCCTGGCTGCTTTCTGCTGAAACTACAGTCATGCACTGCATAATGATGTTCTGCATAATGATGTTTAGGTCAATGATGGGCCACATATAAGATGGTGGACCCACAAGATTATAATACCATATTTTTACTGTACCTTTTCTATGTTTAGATACACAAATACTTACTTCTGTGTTACAGTCACCCACAGTGTTAGGTGCAGTCATGTGTTGTACAGATTTGTTGTCTAGGAGGAATAGGCTAAACTCCATGGCCTAGGTGTGCAGGAGGCTATGACATCTAGGTTTGTGTAAGTACATTCCACGATGCTCACACAACGATGAAACTATCTAATGACACATTTCTCAGAATGCATCCCTTTCATTAAAGTCCAAACCCTCATTATATCATGTCTGACTATTCCAAATGCCTCTACAATATGGTAACTAAATTTGTGTTAGAAACATGTATGTTGTAAAATACCTGCTTTTATGCTTTTATATTTTTTCCTCTAAGTTTTACTGTAGACATGTAGTTGGTCTAAGAGGAATTCTCCAACCTGAAGGATGAAAGATGGGAACCACATGACTCGGGCTCCAGAGAATGGTGGGAGCAGGGAGTTTATTACTGCAGTTCCAATGATGAAGTATCTATGGTGACAGAGAAGGGCTTTGGGTATGGGGCAGGAAGGAGATAAAGGCAGAGGAGACGCACAGAGGGACAAGCCTGAGGGAGGCCAGGACAGAAGCAAGCACTGGGATACTTGTTTTCACAATATCTTTTCCCTTCTATTGTAGTCTTCTATTGTGTCTAGTACAGAGTGCACTCCATAAATACTTGTGAATTTGTACATGTGATGATTTTGTTCTCACATCTAGCTCACCATGTCTCCCCTTTCTTCTTCCTCTGTGTATTCCTTGCCTCTTCTCTCTCTGTGTGTCTGTCTCTCATTTCTTTCTCTTTTGCCTCTCCTGGCATGCTTTCCCCTGACTTTGTGCTTCTCTGCACTCCTGCCTTGCTCCTCTGTTTCACCCGCTGGCTTGCTCCTTCTCTGCATCTCCCTCCCCTCTCATCTCCTACCCCGCAGCTCACTGTCTGCAGGCTGCCGAGGAGGCTGCTTCACCTACACCATGTCTAGAATCAACTTGCGGATCCGGGAGCAGCTTTTCTCCTCCCTGCTGCGCCAGGACCTCGGTTTCTTCCAGGAGGCTAAGACAGGTGGGACCTGGAGTCCAGGTCTGGGATTCCCATGGACATCCCTTGCCCCTCAGTGATCTTCCATCCACAGCCTCTCCTCCTGCTTTTACCCGTATGCCAGGACCTGGGGATGCTTTTCTCTCATTTGGGACAGGGGGAGAAGCAGCCTCCACTGTCCCTCTGCAAGTGAACAAGGATGTTCAGAGGAGGGGGCTGTGTCAGAGGGAATGGTTAGGAGGGAGTTTCTGGGGGCCCTGCAGTACACATGGTTTCCTCTTTCCTCACCTGCTCTGTCCTTCTTAGGGGAGCTGAACTCACGGCTGAGCTCGGATACCACCCTGATGAGTAACTGGCTTCCTTTAAATGCCAATGTGCTCTTGCGAAGTCTGGTGAAAGTGGTGGGGCTGTATGGCTTCATGCTCAGCATATCGCCTCGACTCACCCTCCTTTCTCTGCTGGACGTGCCCTTCACAATAGCAGCCGAGAAGGTGTACAACACCCGCCGTCAGGTGAGTGTGCATGTAAGGGAACCCCAAAGGGAGAATAAAACTGACAGGTGAGGAGGCTTCCACATTTGTGGCTAGAGGATCTCCTAGAGAGAGATGTTCTCTTCTCAGCCCTTAGGGGAGAAGGTGTATTGTATACTACATTTTGCTTATCCAGCCATCCAACAATGGATATTTGAGTTCAGAAGGTTCATGATTCTCCAGAACTGTAAACAAAAATGTATAAGTGTGTGTGAGGGTGTGCGGGAGGGAATAGGGAGGGGAGATGATAGGAGATAACTTTTCATTAGCTTCTTAAAGGAGTCTGTACATCCCCCGCCCCCAACTGCGAAGATTAAAAATGATTTCTTGGAGGCTTTTAGGCAGGGAGATTTTCCCTTTAAAATCAGCAGAAGAAGTCTGGATGAAGCACAGGGAAAGGAGGCGTCATCAGGAAGTCCTGAGTCTGAATGTCAGCTCCACCTTCTCTTTTTCTCTTATATTGTGGTAAAACATACATAATATAAAATTTACCATTTTAACCATTTGAAGTGTACAGTGCAGTGACATTTAGGAAACCCACATTGTTATTGGGCAACCATTGTCACCATCCATCTCCAGAACTTTTTTCATCTTCCTAAAATGAAACTTTGTACCCACTAAACAGTAACTGCCTACTACCCCCAACCCCTGGCCCCTGGCAACCTCCATTGTACCTTCTGTCTCCGTGAATTTGATGACTTCAGATACTATATGTAATTGGAACCATACAGTATTTGTCTTTTTGTGACTGGCTTATTTTACTTAGCATAATGTCTTCAGGCCTCATCCCTATTGTAGCATGCATTAGAATTTCCTCCCTTTTAAGGCTGCATAATATTCTGTTGTGTGCATATGTCACATTTTGATTATCCATCTGTCAATGGACATTTGCATTTTTTCCACCTTTTGGCTATTGTGAATTATGCTGCTGTGGACATGAGTGTACAAATACTTGTTTGATACCCTGCTTTTGGTTCTTTTGGGTATGTACTTAGAAGTGGAGTTGCTGGATCATATGGTAATTCTATTTTAAAATTTTTGAGGAACCATGTATTAGTCCATTTTTACGCTGCTGATAAAGACACACCCAAAATTGGGCAATTTACAAAAGAAAGAGATTTATTGGACTTACAGTTCCGTGTGGCTGAGAAGACCTCACAATCATGGCGGAAGGTGAAAGACACATTTCACATGGCAGCAGACAAGAGAAAAGAGAGCTTGTGCAGGGGAACTCCCCTTCTTAACACCACCATATCTCGTGAGACTTATTCATTATCACAAGAACAGCACGGGAAAGACTTGCTCCCATGATTGAATTACCTCCTACCCAGTCCCTCCCACTACACATGGGAATTCAAGATGAGATTTGGGTAGGGACACAGCCAGACTGTATCAAACCACCACACAGTTTTCCATAGCGGAGGCAACAATTTTAAATTCCCACCAGCGGTGCATAAGGTTTCCAGTTTCTCCACATCCTCATCAACACTTATTACTTTTTGTTGTCTTTTTTTTTTTCTGATAGCCATCCTAATGGTGGTGATTAGGTGATTAGGATTATCTCATTGTGGTTTTGATTTGCATTTCCCTAATGATTAGTAAATGTTGAGCATCTTTTCCTGTGTTTTTTAGCCATTTATGTATCTTTTTTGAAAGAATGTAAGTTCTTTGCCCATTTTTTTTTTTTTTTGAGTTATGGGAGTTCACTAAATGTTTTCCATATTAATTTCTTTTCAGATATATGATTCACAAATATTTTCTTGTATTTATGGTTGCTTTTTCACTCTGTCGATAGAGTTCTTTGATGCACAAGCATTTTAGATTCTGATGAAGTCTGATTTATCTATTTTTTGTTGTCTGTGCTTTTGGTGTCATGTCCAAGAAATCATTGCCAGATCTAGTGGCATGAGGCTCTTCTCCTACATTTTCCTAGGAGTTTTATAGTGTTAGCTCTTATGTTGAGGCCTCTGATCCATTTGGAATTACATCTCCACCTTTCTTAACTATCTGTGGCTCCTTGGGAAAACTACGCTTCCTTCCTGATTCAGACACTGGGGATGGGAGAATTACCTCAAATGAAGGTTAAAAAAAAATTGCATGTATCTCCTATACTACCTAACACTGAGAGCTCGATAATATTTTGTTCCCTCGCTCCTTCATTCTTACTCCTTCTGGAAAGAAGAGTAAGGAAGAAGGAAAGAAACAGTTTGGTATTTTTAGGTAGACTAGGGAGCATCGCATAGGCTGGAATAAGATGTGGGGGCCTGCTGTCTCTGCCACATCAGCCCAGGTGTTTGCTGACCCTCTTTTCCAGGCAGTGCTTCGGGAGATCCAGGATGCAGTGGCCAGGGCAGGGCAGGTGGTGCGGGAGGCCGTTGGAGGGTTGCAGACCGTTCGCAGTTTTGGGGCTGAGGAGCACGAAGTCTGTCGCTATAAAGAGGCCCTTGAACAATGCCGGCAGCTGTATTGGCGGAGAGACCTGGAACGCGCCTTGTACCTACTCGTAAGGAGGGTAAGATAGCAGAGTGGTTGTGAAAGGAGCCCAGGAAAAGGGGAGGGAAAGGGAAAGGGAAACTACAGCTGGTTCTGGGGGCCTTTGCAGGTCAGTCTCATAGAGGCAGAGAGGGGGAAAGAATGGGAAGATTCCCAGCCTCATCTCTTCCTTCTCCTCTCCCAGGTGCTGCACTTGGGGGTGCAGGTGCTGATGCTGAGCTGTGGGCTGCAGCAGATGCAGGATGGGGAGCTCACCCAGGGCAGCCTGCTTTCCTTTATGATCTACCAGGAAAGCGTGGGGAGCTATGTGCACGTGAGTGAGAAGCCAAGCCTGCTCTCCCTTTTTCCCTTTCTTTTTCTTTGTGGCCTTCTGGGCCTTGGGCTTTATTTGTTCCTTTTAACAATACAATACAAAACCAAAACCCCCAAGTAATTTTGCTATGGAGAATTTTAAACATATGCCAAAAATGAGACAAAATACTTTTACAAATTCACATGTATACATCCTGTGCTTTAACATTGATCAACTTATGCCCAATCTTGTTTGATCTGTATCCCCAGCCACTTCCCCCACCCGTATTATTCTGAAGCAAATCCAAGATATTATATAGTTTCATCTGTAAATATTTTGGTATGTTTCTTAAAAATACAAACATCTTTAAAAGTATATAACAACAAAGCCATTATCACACCAAAAAATTAACAATAGTTCTTAAAATTTATCAAATACAGTCAGTCGTCAAATTTCCACTTGTGCTATCCATGTAATATATGTGTATGAGTGTGTTTATTGTACTTTGCTTGAATTAGGATCCCAAAACGGCCACATATTGTGATTGGTTGATACATCTTTTAAGTCTATCTATCTATCTACGTGTCTGTCTAAGTCTATCTATCTATCTATCTATCTATCTATCTATCTATCTATCTATCTATGTCTATCTATCTAAGTCTATCTGTCTATCAATCTATCTATGTCTATCTATCTAAGTCTATCTATCTATCTCTATCTGTCTATCTATCTCAGTCTATCTATCTATCTCTATCTATCTAAGTCTATCTATCTATCTATCTATCTAAGTCTATCTATCTATCTATCTATCTATCTCTATCTCTATTTATCTCTCTAAGTCTATCTCTCTAAGTCTATCTAAGTCTATCTATCTATCTAAGTCTGTCTATCTATCTATCTATCTATCTATCTATCTATCTATCTATCTATCTATCTATCTATCTATATCTATCTAAGTCTATCTATCTATCTATCTAATCTCCATCTATCTATCCATCCATCCATCCATCTATCCATGTGTCTTTCTAAAAGTTTCCCTTGCACAGTTTATTTGCTGAAGAAATAGGTTGTTTGTCCTGTGGAGTTTCTTAGGGTCTGGATTTTGTTGACTGAATCCCTGTGGTATTATATGCTCTTCTGCCTCTGTATTTCCTGTCTATTGATAGATACACCTAGAAGCTTGTGAGATTGAGGTTTTTTTAGGTGGTGATGCTTTCTTCCTCCAAGAGTCACACAATGTCTGGTTCTCTATTTGTGGCAACATCAGCCACTGATGAGCAGTACCTAGATCCATGACAGAATTAGGGCTGCAAAAGGGAGATACTCTGTCATTCTTCATGTATTATCTGAAGTAGGTCTATGAAGGGAGACTTCCCCTTATCTACCATTTCATTACCCAGTGGTACAGTTTGATGAGGAAAGGCAGAGTGGGCATTTACATCTCTTCCTACATTTACCAGTTCTCAAAAACAGCTACTTCATCCAGGGCTTTATTTAAACATTTTCCTAGACACTTGATAAACATCTTTTTTGTGTAGAGAACTGCGCTAGGCACTCTGATGGCTACACAGGTGAGTTGGACACAGTGCCTGCATTTAAGGAGTTCCCGTCTAATCAAGCAAGACAGAACCGGGCCCAAGTAATAGGAAGCAGTAACTGAAAAGATCTGGGACTAGAGGCAATGCTGAATGGCAGGAGAATGGACTGTATATCCTTTACATTGCAAATTGGAACACTGGGGTATTGGTGTCGCTTTTAAATTCCATCCAAATTGTACATTTAATGGTGGAGAATCTCTTTTGAATACGGAGGAGGAGCAGCACAGTTGTGAGTGGAGTGTGTGAGGAGTTGGGAGGGTGGTCTCTGGTGGAAGTGTGTTTGATTAGCTGGCTCTCCCATTCCTGTTTTCCAGACCCTGGTATACATATATGGGGATATGCTCAGCAACGTGGGAGCTGCGGACAAGGTTTTCTCCTACATGGACCGACAGCCAAATCTGCCCTCACCTGGCACACTGGCCCCCCCCACTCTGCAGGGGGTTGTGAAATTCCAAGACGTCTCCTTTGCATATCCCAATCGCCCCGACAGGCCTGTGCTCAAGGTGCCTGAAAGAGGGAGGAAACCTGGACCCTTGCTCTCTGCTGCTAATGCATAATTGGACATCACAGCCTGTAGTTCATTTGCCTCTGAGAAACTGGTCTTGCCTCTGCTAGGAAGAGAAATAGAGGGATTTTGAGGGAGAAGGGGCAGGCCCTTAACTCTTTTCTGGTTTTCTAGGGGCTGACGTTCACCCTACGTCCTGGTGAGGTGACGGCGCTGGTGGGACCCAATGGGTCTGGGAAGAGCACAGTGGCTGCCCTGCTGCAGAATCTGTACCAGCCCACCGCGGGACAGGTGCTGCTGGATGGAAAGCCCGTCTCCCAATATGAACACTGCTACCTGCACAGCCAGGTGGGTGAGGAGGGAGAAGACAGGGGACAGGAGAAGGGAACATGTACAGAGAGAGGATGGGAGATCCACGGGAAGACGCACCAGGTGTTCATTCTGAGGGAGGTAGGTGGGGAGGACAAGAGGGCCCCTGCCTTGGGGATTTATACATAGTCCTCTGCCCCATCCCCTCTGCACAGGTGGTTTCAGTTGGGCAGGAGCCTGTGCTGTTCTCCGGTTCTGTGAGGAACAACATTGCTTATGGGCTGCAGAGCTGTGAAGATGATAAGGTGATGGCGGCTGCCCAGGCTGCCCATGCAGATGACTTCATCCAGGAAATGGAGCATGGAATATACACAGGTATCTTCTACAAATTGTAAGCCTGCTCCTTCAGTAAAAAAGAGAAAATCAGGCTTACTCTTAGTGGTGAGAGTTGTGTCCCTGTAACTTGATGTTTGCTGTTCCTCTGCCCTTTCCTCCATTCCTATGTCTCCTTCGGCACACCCTGAATTCTTCAGCCTCCATCTTGCTCAAGAGCCTTTGTTTGCAGAGAGCAATGCAGCAGTGGTGCTCCCTCCACGGGCAGCCTCGTCAGGTTTCCACCCCATGGCCCTCCTCCCACCTCCCGAGGTCCTACTGGAAGTACCTGCTATGCACTTGTCCCTCCTTGGATGTTGTCTCTGTCACTTGTATCTGAGGAAGGGAATTTCTCTGATTTCCTCAGATGTAGGGGAGAAGGGGAGCCAGCTGGCTGCGGGACAGAAACAACGTCTGGCCATTGCCCGGGCCCTTGTGCGAGACCCACGAGTCCTCATCCTGGATGAGGCCACCAGTGCCCTGGATGTGCAGTGCGAGCAGGCCGTGAGTACCGTGAGAGGGGCGGGGGACAGTGGGGCCTGGGAGTGGGCATGCTGGGAGGATCAGCCTGTGCAGAATTGGGCAGAGGGAGGATGAGGGACCTACTAGTGGAAAGAGTCTGTGCCTTCTTGGGGTTGGGGAATGGAATCTGGTGGTGTGACGGCAGCCCCAATTCCTCCTGGGCTCCCATTCCTCCAGCTGTGGCAGTGCAGCCAGGCGAGAAGGGCAGTCCAGGCCTTTATCTACTGCCCTTTCCTACCTTCTTTTATCTCACACCTTCTTTACCCTAAGTCCTAAGAGATGGTGCCCAGGTGGATGTGGCGTCCGTCTCATTCCTGTCTTTCTGAGGCACTGTGATCACCCCTTCAGCTGCAGGACTGGAATTCCCGTGGGGATCGCACGGTGCTGGTGATCGCTCACAGGCTGCAGACAGTTCAGAGTGCCCACCAGATCCTGGTGCTCCAGGAGGGCGAGCTGCAGAAGCTTGCCCAGCTCCAAGAGGGGCAGGACTTCTATTCCCGCCTGGTGCAGCAGCGGCTGATGGACTGAGGCCCCAGGGATACTGGGCCGTCTTCTCAGGGGCATCTCCAGGACCCAGAGCTGTTCCTGCTTTGAGTTTCCCAGAGCTGTGCGGCCAGATAGTTGTTCCTGAGTTGCAGGCACGATGGAGATTTAAACCCTGTGTGCTTTTGGTGGGATGGAGGGGTGAGGTGGGGTTGGATGGGGGCTGTCTGTGTCCAGGAAACTTAATTCCTTGGTGACTAGAGCTTTGCCTGGTGATGAGGAGTATTTTGTGTCATAATAAATATATTTTAAAATATTTTCCTTCTTACATGAACTGTATACATTCATATAGAAAATTTAGACAATATAAAAAAGTACAAAGAAGAAAAGTAAAAGTACCCATTGTGTCACTTCCCGGAGATAACCATAGTTACTATTTAGCTGCCTGTCCCATCAGTTGTTTATCTGTTTTTAGAGATAGAAATTAACAAAAAATGACATAAATATTCATGAGATTGCCTTTCTACATCCTTCCCTGTTCCCACCAGTGTCTGCTATTTTGAAGAAGCTAGGGTATGGAGGGAGAGAGAACAGTTCCCTGATTAACAGTATTAATAATGACATTGGTAACAGCTACCATTGATAGAGTTTTAATGTGAGTAGGAACTGTGCTAAGTGTTTTTAATGTATTATCATTTTTAATCGTTATCCCCAACCCTGTGAGGTTGGTTATTACCCCTGTTTTACAGACGAGGAAACTGAAGCTCACAGGAGTTAAATGACTTTCCCAAGGCGGTCGTAGTGGTGGACTTGGAGTTTGAACACAGGCCTGACCCTAGAGTCCACACCCTGACCCAATAAATTATATTGCATCTTGGGTCCATAAACCCTAATCCGTAATCAGATTGAGAAAAGCTCTGCTGCTTTGAGCTCTAAATAATTCTGAATCTATTCTCTTCTCTCCGGTCCCATTGTTACAGTCTTCACTCATAGACTTAAGATAATCCTATCACCAGAGCGGTTTCTCTGCCATTAGCTTCCCTCTTCCGGCCATTCTTCACAAAGTCATTTTTCTAAATTGTATGTCACATACGATGATGGCATTTCTGAAAATTCCTTCAGGTGCTCCTGAGCCCTACTGCAGAGATCCTTTTCAGGGCACACAGTGTTCCAGCCCATCTGTCTCAGCCTTTTCTGTTGCATTCAGCTCCACAACAAACTTCTTGCCCTCCCCAATACCTTTGTGCCTTTGCATATGGTGTTTTCTTGCCCATTTTCTGCTCAACTCGCCCCTGATTTTCAAGTTCAAGACTTAACTCAGTTTTCAGGTCTTCCAGGAAGCCTTCCTTACGTCGTCAGTCTGGGCAAAGAGCCCTTTCCATGTGCTTCTATCACTGTGTGGTTACATCTTTCACAGCCCTTTTAAAGCTCTATCTTCACCTTTCCAGCTTTTTTGACCTTCCACTAGACCATAAACACCTGGGCGGAAAGCCATATATCTTATGAAGCTTTATATCTGCTACCTGGTCTAGGGCCTAATTCATAGTAGAGAATAAATAAAAAGTCCATTGAATAAATGAATAAATATATTCTCCATCGTGCTCAATCTTAATCCTCCCTGCCTACTCCCACTACTGACAGTGCAACCTTGTACACATCACTGGTTGATGGGAGGGACTTAACTTGGAAGGTTGCTATTCTAGGAAAGAGAAACCTTCATATTCCCGGAAACAGCAGGTACTCTCCAGTGCTGGCAACGGATTCCCCAGAACTGCTGTTCTGGATTTTTTCTTGCCTGGCAGCTGTTGGGAGCAGGGTGCAGTGAGGATGGGGTAAGAGTGGGCAGTTCTTGTGCAGATTTGCCTTTCTTTCATCCTGGGGCTGACTTGCAGCTCCACGCCCATCCATCTCTCAAATTTCACAGATGGTAAAATAGGCCTTTGGAGAGAAAGAACTCTGGCCTGATTCCTTTCCCTCCCACAAATATCCTTTATTCATAAAATAGGAATAATAATTCCTGTATCTCCCAACTTTATGGAAGCTGAAGCCCTCACGGAAGAAGATGATCTGAGAAATTCTTTGATTTCCTCAGTACAGTTACACCCATGTATCATAATACTTTAAGCCTGGAAGGCATCTTAAAAATAATGTAACAGTCAAATCTAATTTTACAGAGAAACTGACATGAAATCACACAGCTCATCATGATAAAGTTGGGTGGAAAACTTCTCTTGATGGGCAGCACAGGAAGAAGCAGTAGACCTTAAGATGTCCTGAAAGTTTCTTATCTCAGGGGAAACTCCCAGGTAGGCTTTATGTCAGGGACACAGAAAAATGTTCTCTGAAAGTCATAATATTCGGGCTAGACAGATAAATCCTGTAAGTGTGGTGTGTCTAGGAACCAGCGATGTCACTAATCCTGGTTTGCTCCAGAGTTCTTTTTGTTCACTCCTACCCTTCGTCACCATTTGATTGATCTCCTTACCCTGTAATTTCCCCTTCTTGTCACTTACCTGCAGTATCTTTCCCACCTAGGCATGCCTTATTCTTTCTGAAGGAAAGTATGAATGGAGAGAGGAAAGCTTGGGAAACTGATAGATTTCCTTGGATGCCAAAACAACTCCATACCCTGTCTGCCCGGCCCTATGTGGAAACAGCATTGAGTTTCAAGTCCTTTATGCCTCCACCCAGGGATAGCCACTTGGAATCCACATGGCAATTGTGAAACGGGGAGGAAATGCAGAATTGTCAGAATTTTGTGGGGGAAGGGACTAGGGAATAAGGAAAACAAAGATCTTCCTTGTGTTTTAGAGCTGTCAGCTAGAGGAGCACCTGCTTGAGTCTGATGCCATCTGATGGTCCCAGAAGATACTGGATTTTGAACCTAGAGTTCCACGGACTCTTAGGAATTATACTACTACTACTAAGCATTCACTGGTGCTTACTATGTGCTATTGCTGTGCTAAGTATCTGACACATATCTTCTTACCTTATTTTCAAGATAATTCTCTGTGGCAGGTATTACTATCTCAATTCTAACAAGGAGAAAATGGAGTTTCAGAACATTTACTAACTTGCTTGGGTCACATAGCTAAGGAAAAGGTGGACTTTGCCCAGCTTTGCAAAACAACTCCTCAAAAGAGTTGCCTATACTCCCTGATTCCACTTATCTTTCCTACTATCCTCTTTTAAATAAGCAATATGTTAATGTGGTTTAAAATTCAAAAGACACAAAAAAATATACAGAGGAAACCCTCACTCTCAATCCTTCCCCAAGGTTTGCTAATCCCTCTTGCACAGGCAATCTGTGCTTCCAGCTTTGTGTTTATTCTGCCAGAGAAGTTTACTGTGTATTAAGCAAATATGTATATCTTTATTCTTGCTCAGTATTTTTGCAAACAGCAGCTCTCTAACTTCACTGTTCTGAACTTTATTTTTTAAATTAAAAATATATGGCTATGTAGTATTCTATTTTATGGAAGTTCCATATTTTATTTAGCCTGTTTCCTTTTACTGATGGCTAGTTAGGTTATTGGAAGTCTTTTGCTGTTGCTAGTTAGTCTTGTATAGATATGGTAATGCACATATGCAAAAATACGAGTATGATACAATCTTAAAGAGGAGTTGCTGAGTCCAATATATACATTATGAATATTGATATTGCAAAATTGCCTTCATAGATATTATATTAATTTATCATTCCAGCAGCAATGTATGAGTTTATCTGTTTCTCCATATATATATATATATATATATATATATATATATATATATATATATACACACACACTTTTTTTTTTTTGGTATGTAACAGTTTATTTTCAAGAATGTTTTTTAAAAAAATTGTATCTGCATTGTTAAGGAAATCATCTTATTAAAAGATACTGAAATTAGATTGACTAGCTATGAAACAGTGAATAAAGTACTTAGTTTTAGGAATTAGTTTCTTTTTCTTAATACTAAGTAAAAGCATGATTTCAAATTATCTCTGATTTGTTTGAAGTTCTAAAATTCTGAGATTCAATGTAGCTTATTCTAATATTTCAGTATTCTGGCTATTTCAAGGTTATACATATTATCTTCTGTCTATTGCTTTTTAATATAATGTTTCAAGAGCAAATTGATTCATGCTTTATGTATATTGCTACAGCTCAAACGTTTCCTTTCTATTTTCTTTTTTTTTTTTTTTATTATACTTTAAGTTCTAGGGTACATGTGCACAACGTGAAGGTTTGTTACATATGTGTACATGTGCCATGTTGGTGTGCTGCTCCCATTAACTCATCATTTACATTAGGTATATCTCCTAATGCTA
>NW_012115555.1:1592938-1593181 GCF_000951035.1 Colobus angolensis palliatus | reverse complement strand
ATTTCACTGAGCAGTGGTTTGTAGTTCTCCTTGAGGAGGTCCTTTACATCCCTTGTAAGTTGGGTTCCTAGGTATTTTATTCTCTTTGAAGCTATTGTGAATGGGAATTCATTCATGATTTGGCTCTCTGTTTTTTTGTTACTGGTGTATAAGACTGTTTGTGATTTTTGCACATTGATTTTGTATTCTGAGACTTTGCTGAAGTTGCTTATCAGCTTAAGGAGATTTTGGGCTGAGACGATG
>NW_012115555.1:1592206-1592530 GCF_000951035.1 Colobus angolensis palliatus | reverse complement strand
AAAGGCCTTTTCTGCATCTATTGAGATACTCATGTGGTTTTTGTCTTTGGTTCTGTTTACATGCTGGATTACATTTATTGATTTGCATATGTTGAACCAACCTTGCATCCCAGGGATGAAGCCAACTTGATCATGGTGGAGAAACTTTTTGATGAGCTGCTGGATTCAGTTTGCCAGTATTTTATTGAGGATTTTTGCATCGATGTTCATCAGGGATATTGGTCTAAAATTCTCTTTTTTTTATTGTATCTCTGTCAGGGTTTGGTATCAGGATGATGTTGGCCTTGTCAAATGAGTTAGGGAGGATTCCCTCTTTTTCTATTG
>NW_012115555.1:1568567-1591506 GCF_000951035.1 Colobus angolensis palliatus | reverse complement strand
TTTAAAGTCTGTTTTATCAGAGACTAGGATTGCAATCCCTGCTTTTTTTTTTGTTTTCCATTTGCTTGGTAGATTTTCCTCCATCCCTTTATTTTGAGCCTATATATGTCTCTGCATGTGAGATGGGTCCTGTTAGTCTTCTATAATGAACAATCATAAAACTAGCTCATATCCTCTCCCTTCCTCTTTCTTTGTGTGTGTGTGTGTGTGTGTGTCTACCTGTGTACACTTAAATATGTAAATATGTGCACTTGATTTATTAGTTTTAAAGAATATATTTTGACTCCTAGGTGTTACAGACAAGAACATCAACAAGCTTATTTGATATTCTTATTCCTTTTTCCACTTATTCTATAATCATTGTCAATTAATTTCTTCTTATAATTCTCCTATATTTCTTACATGTTTTGTAGTTTTATTGCTAGGTGCAGACTAATTCAGTTTTAGTATAATGTTCTGGTGACTTCATTATCATCATGTAATGGCTGTCTTTGTTTTTACTAATGCCTTTGGTTTTAGACTATACATTTAGATATGTCTGTAACTACATAAGCTGTCTTTCTGTCTCCTGTTAGTGTTTGCTTTGTGTATCTTTTATCTTAGCAGAAGGAAATTGAGACACACAACACCTGGAAAATAGGGTAACTCCCACCCTAATACTGTGCTTTACCAAGGGTCTTAGCAAATGGCACAGCAGGAGATTGTATCCCACACCTGGCCCAGAGGGTCCCACGCCCACGGAGCCTCCCTCATTGTTAGCACAACAGTCTGAGATCTAACTGCAAGGCGGCAGTGAGGCTGGGGGAGGGGTGCCCGCCATTGCTGAGGCTTAAGTAGGTAAACAAAGTTGCCAGGAAGCTCGAATTGGGTGGAGCCCACCACAGCTCAAGGAGGCTGGCCTGCCTCTGTAGACTCCACCTCTGGGGACAGGGCATAAACAAAAGGCAGCAGAAACCTCAGCAGAGGTAAATGCCCCTGTTTGACATCTTTGAAGAGAGCAGTGGATCTCCCAATACAGAGGTTGAGATCTAAGAATGGACAAACTGCCTGCTCAAGTGGGTCCCTGACCCCTGAGTAGCCTAACTGGGAGACATCCACCACTAGGTGCAGACCAACACCTCACATCTCACATGGCAGGGTACAACCCTGAGAGGAAGCTTCCAGAGCAAGAATCAGACAGCAACACTTGCTGTTCAGCAATATTCTATCTTCTGCAGCCTCTGCTGCTAGTACCCAGGCAAACAGGGTCTGGAGTGGACCTCAAGCAAACTCCAACAGATCTACAGCTGAGGGTCCTGACTGTTAGAAGGAAAACTAACAAACAGAAAGGACACCCACACCAAAACTCCATCAGTATGTCACCATCATCAAAGACCAGAGGCAGATAAAACCACAAAGATGGGGAAAAAGCAGTGCAGAAAAGCTGGAAATTCAAAAAATCAGAGCACATCTCCCCATCCAATGGAACGCAGCTCATCACCTGCAACGGAACAAAGTTGGACAGAGAATGACTTTGACAAGTTGAGAGAAGAAGGCTTCAGTCAATCAAACTTCTCAGAGCTAAAGGAGGAACTACGTAACCAGTGCAAAGAAACTCAAAACCTTGAAAAAAGAATGGATGAATGGATAACTAGAATAATCAATGCAGAGAAGACCTTAAAAGAACTCATAGAGATGAAAACCATAACACGAGCACAACATGACAAATGCACAAGCTTCAGTAACTGACTCGATCAACTGGAAGAAAGAGTATCAGTGACTGAAGATCAAATGAATGAAATGAAGTGAGAAGAGAAAAGCCTCCAAGAAATATGGGATTACGTGAAAAGACCAAATCTACGTCTGATTGGTGTGCCTGAAAGTGACAGGGAAAATGGAACCAAGTTGGAAAACACTCTGCAGGATATCATCCAGGAGAACTTCCCCAACCTAGTAAGGCAGGCCAACATTCAAATTCAGGAAATACAGAGAATGCCACAAAGATAATCCTCGAGAAGAGCAACTCCAAGACACATAATTGTCAGATTCATCAAAGTTGAAATGAAGGAAACAATGTTAAGGGCAGCCAGAGAGAAAGGTCGGGTTACACACAAAGGGAAGCCCATCACACTAACAGCAGATCTCTCAGCAGAAACTCTCCAAGCCAGAAGAGATTGGGGGCCAGTATTCAACATTCTTAAAGAAAAGAATTTTCAACCCAGAATTTCATATCCAGCCAAACTAAGTTTCATAAGTGCAAGAGAAATAAAATCCTTTATAGACAAGCAAATGCTTAGAGATTTTGTCACTACCAGGCCTGCCCTACAAGAGATCCTGAAGGAACCTCTAAACATGGAAAGGAACAACTGGTAACAGCCACTGCAAAAAACACGTCAAAATGTAAAGTCCATTGATGCTAGGAAGAAACTGCATCAACTAGCAAGCAAAATAACCAGCTAATATCATAATGACAGGATCAAGTTCACACATAACAATATTAACCTTAAATGTAAATGGGCTAAATGGTCCAATTAAAAGACACAGACTGGCAAATTGGATAAAGAGTCAAGACCCATCAGTTTGCTGTATTCCGGAGACCCATCTCACATGCAGAGACACACATAGGCTCAAAATAAAGGGATGGAGGAAAATCTACCAAGCAAATGGAAAACAAAAAAAAAAGTCATCATAGATCAAAAAGTCTGTTTTATCAGAGACTAGGAATTGTCTAAAGAAAGAGAGAACTAAGTGTATTATATACAAATAAACTTATCAAAGCAATCTTGAAATATACACCTTCCTTAATATCTGAAAAGCTAAAATTTAAAAAATGCACAATAAAGACATAGTGAAAGATTTTCAAAAATAAATACTCATGTAAACATTATATTTAACTGAAGTTCATATCTCCAAATTAGATTGAATCTATTTGCTGTATGAATAATTATAAACGGGCTTCTTAACTGAACTTTATAAATGAAAATATTTTTAAATTAGATTAAGATAAAAACTATATTTTTGCAATATGCAAAAGACACTTAACATAAAGCCATTCAGAAAGATGTATTCATTACTTTCAACAAATAAGATGATGGGCAAAGGCATAACAAGAGAATGCAAACAAAGAGGAAGCAGAGGTCACATTCGTCTTACCAAACAAGATGAAATTCAGACACTCCTCACACACACGTACACACACAAACAAAAAACAAAAAACAACAAAAAAAATTGAGTGTGACAGGAAAGGCACTTTATAATGTAAAGTATGAAATTCATATGAATATATGAGACATATATTTAGGTTCTAAATACCAAATAGGTAGCTCTTATAAAGCAGAAGTTAAGGTAGATACAAGGAAAATATTCAGAAATGTACTATCAATAGAGCACTTTAATTCCCTTTCCCTGGACTCGACCAGTTAAGTGGACAAAAAAATAGGCTGGGTGTGGTGGTTCATGCCTGTAATCTCAGCATTTTGGTAGGCCAAGGCAGGCGGATCACCTGAGGTCAGGAGTTCGAGACCAGCCTGGCCAACATGGTGAAACCCTGTTTCTACCAAAAATACAAAAATTAGCCAGGTGTGGTGGTGGCCGCCTGCAATCCCAGCTACTTGGGAGGCTGAGGCAGGAGAATCGCTTGAACCTGGGAGGCGGAGGTTGCAGTGAGCTGGGATCATGCCACTCCACTCCAGCCTGGGCAATAGAGTGAGACTCCGTTTCAAAAAAAAAAAAAAGTATGAACACAGAAGATAGAAGATATTACTATCAATAAAAAAATAGATATGCTATATCTATATTGAACTTTTACAATTGAAAATAGAGGCCAGGCGCAGTGGCTCACACCTATAATCCCAACACTTTGGGAGGCCGAAGCAGTTAGATTGCTTGAACTCAGGAGTTCGAGACCAATGTGGGCAACAGCGAAAACCTGTCTCTACAAAAAATACAGGCTGGTGTGGTGGCTCGTGCCTGTGGTTCCAACTACGTGGCTGAGGCGGGAGGATCGCTTGGGCCCAGGAGTTCGAGGCTGCAGTGAGCTATGATTGTGCCACTGCACTCCAGCCAGGGCAACAGAGTGAGGCCCTGTCTCTAAAACAAACAAACAAATAAAAATTAAATGGCTCAGTGGCATAGAAGAAACATTTTTAATGAACAAGTATAATATTGATGTTAAACTAAGACAATGCTCAAAAATAAAAATTGTAGATGAATTTACTTATTGTATTGACACAAAAATCCTAAATAAAACATTGCAAACAGATTCTAGCACAAATTAAAAAACATCCATCAAGATCAAGGTTTTTTTTTTCTTTCTAGAAAACCTTTTGGAAGTTCATGATATTTTGAATTTCAATGGATATTTCCTAGGAATGATGAGTGCAAATGAACGAATATGTGGAACAAAGCATCACCAACATTTATTTTTTTCAGGATGAGGTGATGGACAAAACCATCATAGAGAAATTGAGGCAAATAGTCCATATAAAACAATACTTTGGGTGAGTCCACCCATCCCAAAGGTATATCAAAGAAGTGACTGCAGATTGGAGCCCAAAGTCTTTGGTTCCTCAGTTTCCAAATGGATTCTCACTAGGTGGGATCATGAGTTTGCTTTGGACACCCCAAATTCTAACTATTTATTTTGTTTCTCACATCCTTTCCTTCTTTCCCGGCCCCTTCCCCTCATGTTACACCTCTTGCTAGTTTGAGATGTCAGTCACTACTGCGGAAGAATTAAACCAGTATTTTGAGCTGGCAAAATTCTTAGCCTAGTACAATTCCTTCAATTAAACTGTAGCTCAACAATAGTGTTCTCTAAAAATATGATTTAATTTTCTATCTAGAAACTCAGAATATTTTCCATAACTCCTCCAGGGCAGAGTGGATTATGTTGGCATGTTAGGAGGAAGTAGAAGGAAGAAAATGAATTGAGATGTACGTTTTGCTTCCATGTTAAAGTCACCAAAACAGCAGTTGAAGGGATATTTGTGTCAGGCAGTAGGGAGAATAATAATTTTATACCACCCTAAAAAAACAACCACACATACACCCAAATTTTCTCACTTCTCAGAGAACAAGGAAGGAAAGAAAAGAGAGAAGCAAAATATGAACTTGAGTGAAAAATCACAGAGGAGCCTGTAGCTATTTAGGGAGGGCTGTTGGCTGAAGTCAGACAGGAAGAAAAAGATCAAAACACCCTGCCCTATTTTTCAGGTTCTTTCAGGTAGAAGACAAAAATATAAATATGGGAGAAAGGAAGCAAGCCATATCTTTTTCCTCTTGTCTCCCCGGAACTGAACAGTGTCTCTGATAAGCCCAGGCCCTTATATTGTAGACATTGACACTAAGCACAGAAAATGACTCAAAAACGTTTCTAATGGGGTGAATATGATGCTTCAGTTTATTTAAGATGTACCAGAGGCCATTGATGAAGGAGATCCATAGCTTGCTAACTGAAGCTTATTGCTTTCTCTTCTTAGTTCCCATCGCCAGGCTCTATACCATTCCTTGCTTGTGATGTGAGATCACTGATTTCCCTTTATTAGGTAGGATATGATTTCCTGACAGAGATCTGTCCTAACACCAAATAGCTATGATGAAATTCCTTGGTTATTTTGCCTTTTTGTGTGCCTTATCATTACTGGAATGCTAAAGGTGTAGGAATAAAGTTTCCCTGGGTTCCCAAGAAATACAGTGTGATGGAAAAAGTACAGCCTAGGGACTTACTAGTTATGTGACCTGTGGTTCATTCCGTACTTACTTCATCTATAAAAGGGAGATCATGATAGTATCTATTGCAAAGGGTTTTGTGATAATTCTCTCTTTCTTTCTCTCTCTTTCTCACACACACACACACAAGCACACATTTATATAGTGCTTAGAAAATAAACTCATAATAAGCAATTGACAAATGTTAGTTATTATTATTATGTAGGCAGATCAGATTTTAGAGTTTGTGAGACTTGGACACATTTACACAGAAGAAAGAGCAGCCCTCCTAACTTTCTGGTCCAGCGCCATATCCTCCATTTTCTCCCCACCCCTTGCCATCTATCAACCCCCTCTCTCCTCTAAATCTAAATACAGGCCCCCATTTGATCCATATTGTCTAGGCCCTTCCTCTCCTCTCCACATGGCCCTTCCTTCAGCTCTGAGGGAAGCTGCAGAAGCCCAGCCATGGTGCTGTCTACAAACAAGGGGACACACGCTTCTTCCACCCGCTCATGCTGTTACTGCATCTGATCATCTCCGCGCCATGTCCTCATTCACTTAGCCTAAGTTGAGTGTCTGTCTCCATTTCCAAATGCAATAAAACATTTGGGAAAGACTAAGGTAGGTGTGGGCAGGAAGAAGGGAAGAAGTCAGATCCAGTGGCTTGACAACCGTCTGATGCCTCCTTATCCTCAGCTCCACACAAGCCCTCACCACTGTGAGCTCCACAGCCATGCACCTGGAGGAGAAGCACTCACAATCAGGGTCAAATACCTTGTACTTGGGGTCTACCAGTAAGCCTGTGGCCAGCCTTCCACTTCATGAATCATCACATTTACATGAGAGATGTGGAGAGAGAGGTGTCAGCCTCCTAGCTCCTGTCCTGTAGCGGTTAAGTCAAGTCAGGCCAGGCTGTGGTAACCAACAACCTCCAGGGCTTTCATTAAAGAACAGTTGTTTCTCATTCATAGAGTGTGTTGTAGGTGTGAGTGATTCCCTGGGGCAGCGGCTCTTCCTGGTGACTCAGCTAATTAGACTGCTTTTCTACTGGGATTGTGCCGTCTCAACACAAGGCTGTCTTGGTTGACTTGGTAGGGGAGGAGGAGAAGAGTCATGCGCAGGGAGTTAAATTCTTTGACCAGGAACCTCTTGTTCACTTTCCATTGGTAAGAACGAGTCACACAGCTCCAGGAGAGTAGGAAGTCTAGTTTCTTGTTTTCCATGGGCCTAGAAATTAGAGGATGAACATTAGTGATGTCTTCCACGTCTTCTCTCTTTTTCTTTACCTGTTATATTCTCCCATGGGGAAAAAATTATTTTTCTGATTGGTCTGATCCAGGCCTCCAACCAAGGCCATGTTTACTAAGGGTCATAGAACAGTAAAAGTTTGCACAATTGCATTTCACCTCTCTTTTCTGAATCCTGCTTAATTAACTTTAAAAACTCACTTACAAACCACTTCTTGCTCTTCTTAGTTATCAAATATATTTTCTTTCAACTCCTTTTTGACAGATCTTGTCTTGTTCTCAGCTGAGTCCATCACAACCATCTAAATGGAACTCCCTCATTCCCCTCTCTCCCCTGCTGATCATCCTGTCTTTGTTCTTTTATCTGAAGAAGTGTACCTTTCTTCCCCCAAGCCTTAGGCTCGCTATCTTAGTCCATTTGTGTTACTGTAACAAGATACACGAGACAGGGTAATTTATGAAGAACAGAAATTTATTTCTCACAGTTCTGGAAGTTAGAAGTTCAAGGTCATAGCTCTGGAAGATTTGATGCCTTGGCCATTGACTCATTGACTTGGAAAAAAAAAAATCACTGCAGTGAACTTGTGGTTACCATGATATCCTGGGTTCATTCTTAATGTGCACAGTATAGGCAAATCAGGGTCACATTTCATGCTGAAAGATGATGTGAAATGATGAGTAAACATTGCCCTTTAAATAATAATAACATAGATGGTGAATTACAATTTGCACTTTTGGTTTCATTTGCTTAAAGATAGTGTTTTACTGTCTAGGTTTTACTGAAAGAATACTTAACTAAACACTTCAGTCAAATCATTCCAGTGTAACAGTCCTCACAAGGGGGAAGGCAGAAGGGCAAAAGTGCCAAGGTATTCCTTCCAGTCCTTCTATTTTTATTGATTGACTGATTGATTGATTAAGACAGGGCCTTGCTCTGTTACCCATGCTGGAGTGCAGTGGTGCATTCATGGCTCACTGCAACTTTGAACTTTTGGGCTCAAGCAGTCCTCCTACCTCAGCCTCCAAAATAGCTAAGACCACAGGTGCATGCCACCATATTTTTTTCTTTAATATTTTTAAATTTTATTTAGACACGGGGGTCTCACTATGTTTTCCAGGTTGGTCTCTAACTCCTGGCTTCAAGCAATCTTCCTCCTCAGCCTCCCAAAGTGCTGGGATTATGGGCATGAGCCATCATCGTTGCTCTCTCTAGCCCTTTTTAAGTCTCTAATCCCATTCAGGAGGCCTCTGCATTCATGACTTAATCACCTCCTAAAGGGCCCACCTTTTGATACTATCACGTTGGTGATTAAGTTGCAACACATGAATTTTGAGTGACATTCAGACCACAGCATTTTGGAGAAAATTGTCCCTTTCTTTTCTTTTTTATCTTCAATTCCTCTTTTCTACAGATGCCTTCCACTTCACTTGGAACCTTGTTAAGATCTCTCCTGTCTTAAAAGTTTCTTTTTCCAGAACACCAGAACTCATTCCTTCTGTCTAACTGTAACTTTGTACTCGTTACCAACCTCTACCCATTTCTACCTCTGACTCCTCGGCCTCAGGTAACTACTAATGTACTCTTTACTTCGATGAGGTCAACTTTTTTAGATTCCACATAAGAGTGAAATCACGTAATATTGTCCTTCTGTTCTTGGTTTATTTCACTTAACATAGGGCCCTCCAGGTTCACCCATGTTGTTGCAAATGACAGGACTTCATGCTTTTTTTTATGGCTGAATAGTATTCCATCATGTATATATATCACATACTAATTACCCTGCTTTAATCACTACACAATGTATACGTGTGTTGAAACATCATTCTGTACCCCATAAATATGTACAATCATTACGTGTCAATTTAAAAAACCCAAGAAAAGTATTTTTTCTTGGTGGTGTTTTTTCTCAAGTGTATCCCATTTTTCTTTGTTTTCACTTTCAAAATTCTTGAAAGACTCTTTTAATCTGCTCCCTTTGTTTTCTTGTTTCCAATTCACTCTTTTGAAATATGGCTTCTACCTTTAACACTCTGCTGTCCTCTTGAAGGTTATTGGTGCCCTACTAATCATGAAACACAATAATGCTCTCTTATATTGTATCCTGGTGAGCCTTTTTGCAGAATTTTATTATTTGAGAGTTCTCTTTCCGTGGTTTTTTTTAAAATTTATTTTATTTTTTGTGGTCCTTTTGGCTTATAGGAAACTGTACTCTCCAAATGTTCTCTATGTCTTCTGTTTCTTCTCCGATAATCCCTTTACTAAATCCTCTTGAGGTATATGCTTCAGAATGCTTAATTTACATACTCTTAATTCCTTCTTAATTTATACACTGCCTGTTGGCAATGTCAACACCCCATAGGGAGGGAGGCCTATTGGTTAGAACAGGCCAGGGAATAGAAGAAAACATAATAAACAGTCTGCTTAGTTCTTCTAGGGCCCCATAATGTGTCGAATATATATTTTTACTTCTTCTCCCAGCCCATTTTTAATATACCTAAATTACTATCAGTGATTCTGCAGGCAAACAATGGTTGAGTGGTATGACACAACTTTGTGAAAGTATCCTACCCAGTACCTGATGATGCAAAACTCTTCTATCTTGATTGGTTGTCAATCCGAGGAGTTTCCAATCCTGGGGAAGCCAGAAAAACACCTATTTATACTCTTAATGAGTACTTTTTGAAACCATTCTGAAGAGGCTGACGATTTTACTATCTCATTTTTTTGCTTGCTCCAGAATGGGTTCTGGGTGGGTCCCCTGGGTGGTGGCTCTGCTAGTGAATCTGGCCAGACTGGATTCCTCCATGACTCAAGGCACAGACTCTCCAGGTAAGAACAGAGCAATTATTTTTTTCCAGTGTTTAGGCAAGAATTGGCATGGGGGAGTGATGCCTTTCCTTATAAGTCCAGGCCACAGATCAGACTGGAAGTGGCTTTTGGTTTCAAAGAGCAGTGTTCTGCCCTTTGGCAGAAAAGTACATCTTCCCTCTTTGCATGGGATGGACTTCATATACCAGAGCCACCTATTAAAGAGGGGTAGGGAGGCAGAAAGAGGGAAACATTGTGTTTTGTTTAGGATCCTTATTGTGTATATCAACCTCAGTCAGAGACTGGGCGTGTTCAAGGCTTTGGCCTGGGTTTGAGCCTGCTGGGAAAAACCTGCAGTTGGCTGGGTCACAGACGCATTCTGTGATTTTTCGGTCAGGACACGGAAAGAAACCTCAGTTGGGGTATATATGGACAAATGAAACTGGAAACAAAGGTTGCTCCTTCTGTCATTTATTAAGCCACTATTATATGGTCAGAATTGTACTAAACAGTTTTGAGAAGTAAGAGAAGTTGAATAGAATACATTGTCTTTGTCCTCAGGCTACCAGGTACAAGTTACTTGTCACTGTTATTTTTCTAGCACAGGCGACAGACGATGCAACCATGAAGCAATGTGAGATCATGAAAGCACATCTTAATGAGCAGAAAGAGGATGTAATGTGCTAAGAACAGAATCCACTTTGCATGTTAGTTTCATTAAATACAAAACAGGAACAAACCTGGCCGGGGGAGATCATCATTCTTAGAGAAGAGAAACCGCCCTGAGTCTATAATGTCCATTAAACAATACAACTGAAAAAAAAAATCAGCACAGATTTTAAATGATGATGAAAAATTCATATTTCCCCCCCTGGTTTAGACTACTAGAGAAAATAGAGAAGAATATACATGCTGAGAAATTGCAGGCTGTAACTTCATCTGATATTAGGTACTGCGTGAGGGATAAGTGGGGTTCACCCAGGAAGGTCATTCTTATGGCTCAGTTCAGAGTTGGAGGAGGCTTCTGAACTTAGGAACGAAAGTAAATTTACAACCCAACATTAATAGCAATTATCCTTCAAGTCTTGACTTAGATGCAGTTTCTTCGGGAAGTCCTTCCTGACTTACCTACATTATTAACCCCATTTGAATTTCCTTTTTATTGTAGTTATTGTTAAGTGCACAGAATTGGTTTAATTTTACCCAGTGAGTTCACAGCACATTGTAATTATTGGCAGTAGTACAAGACCCTCTCTTCTCTTCCCTTGCCTGCATTCTCATTCTCTCCCCTCCCTAGAGAATCCATTCTAAATATGTCTGGTATGTCTCTAAGTATGAGAGTGGCCTTTAGAAATATGTAGCATCATTTCCCTTTATGTAATTTTAAAATTTAATAAATATCATTGTGTGTTGAATCACATTCTGTTTCTTTTCTCACTTGACACTGTGCTTTTTGAGCATTCTGAGGTCAAAGGCCTCCTCTTAGATCTATGTGGTCTGACGTAATTTACCAGGCATGGGTTTTCCCAGAGGAGGGGGCTGGTTCATAGTCCCTGTTTTGGTTTTCCAGAAGATTTTGTGATTCAGGCAAAGGCTGACTGTTACTTCACCAACGGGACAGAAAAGGTGCAGTTTGTGGTCAGATTCATCTTTAACTTGGAGGAGTATGTACGTTTCGACAGTGATGTGGGCATGTTTGTGGCATTGACGAACCTGGGGCAGCCAGATGCTGAGCAGTGGAACAGCCGGCTGGATCTCTTGGAGAGGAGCAGAGAGGCTGTGGATGGGGTCTGTAGACACAACTACAGGCTGGGCGCACCCTTCACTGTGGGGAGAAAAGGTGAGCTGGAAGGTGAGGTCTGGCGGGGCTCAGGAATGTCACCCATGTGAACCTGGCCACGGCTCTTCTTCCTTGTAAGCAATTTTCTGCTTTAGGATAAATGGTTGTCTGTATAGATGTTCTGGCCCCAGCTGTGATGCATTATCCTCACAAGTCAGCCACTGTGATCTTGGTCTCAGACCCCCAAGGTTCTCAGGGACTTCGAGGGCTAGTGTACTCTCAAAGAGAAGCAGTAATCGTGGGAGTACCTCAGAAAGTCTAAATCCTCCTGGCAGACACTGACATACCCCGTTACTGAACTTGGGGGCTGAGACTTGCCCATACTTTGTGTTCGCCTGGGTGATCTGGGAAAGAGATTGACATAGTGATGGTCCCTAAAGAATCTCCTGTCCCAGCTTGGTGATTTTCTTCCACAATGTCTCATTTTTCTCTCCCTTCCTAGTGCAACCAGAGGTGACAGTGTACCCAGAGAGGACCGCACTCCTGCACCAGCATAATCTGCTGCACTGCTCTGTGACGGGCTTCTATCCAGGGGACATCAAGATCACGTGGTTCCTGAATGGGCAGGAGGAAAGAGCTGGGGTCATGTCCACTGGCCTTATCGGGAATGGAGACTGGACCTTTCAGACTGTGGTGATACTAGAAATGACTCCTGAACTTGGAGATGTCTACACCTGCCTTGTCCATCACTCCAGCCTGCTGAGCCCCGTTTCTGTGGAGTGGAGTGAGAATTAGTTTCTAGTACTCTCTGGGCCTGACTCAGGGCTATACTGACTCAATACAGAGCCTGTGTCACTTCTGCATTTATCTTGGTCACAGCATGAATTATTCTTTCCCTTGATCTGAGACAGTCACAGAAACTAGAGTCCTTGGGTTAGGGTGGGAGAAAACATGGCAGATATCTATCCTCATATCTTCCAAGAAACGAGGAGGTCTAATCACCTCATTATGTGCTTCCAACCCTATGAACTGGTGTCCTCCAATTCTTTGGTCTTAGTATTCAGGAGGCATTCTTATGGGCTGTAAGAATTGGTAACAGATGGCTGGTAACTCCATGGGTGCCAACTTTGGTTTCAAAGAACCATTTTAAAATTTATTTATTTTTCTCTAGCTAGCATTGAATTTGGTGTCTAGTACAGATTCTGGGATTTCAAGAAGATGCTTTAAATATTGGGATGTTTTTACTAATTTAAGACCTGTTTTCCATAGGAGTTCAGTCTGAATATTCTTGGAGAAAGATACTGAGTGGCATTGCAGCCTTCCTACTTGGGCTAATCTTCCTTCTGGTGGGAATTGTCATCCAGATTAGGGCTCAGAAAGGTAATGAGCCTGTGAGGAGTGCCCTGCCGCCTGTCCCAGACCTTCCCCACTCCCACCTTCCCTAACGTCAATGATCTGAGGCAAGGAAAGCTGATTGTACCTCTCAGGGATCACTGGGATAATTTATTCTGAAGCTAGAAACAGAGGATAAGCAGAAAGAGTGCTGACATTGCCAGCCATTTGTTCTTCCCTCAGGATAATCATATTGGGTCCTAATTGGGGCAATCCATTCTTTTCTCGATTTCTTTCCAGGATATGTGAGGACACAGATGTCTGGTGATGAGGTAATGTCTCTTTTCCCTTGTCTTTGAGTGGCAGATCATTCTCCCGGTTCTTTGGCCAGAAGGAGATGCCATGGGGGTAGGGAGGAGTAAGGTTGGTGCTGTCTGGACGGGACTGTCCCCTGAGTCTCTGAAACGGCTGTGGGGAGTGGTGAGGCTGCCTCCTGAGACCTTCATCACTGTTCCTCCAGGTCTCAAGAGCCGTTCTGCTCCCTCAGCCATGCTAAGGTACCCTCACTGAAGCTTCTCTCCCTGGAGCCTGAAGTAGTGATGAGTAGTCTGGGCCCTGGGCGAGGTAAAGGACATCCATGAGGTCAATGTTCTGGGAATAACCCTCTTGCCTGATCCTTGGAGGAGCCTAAACTGATTCTGGAGCTCTGTGTTCTGAGATCATGCATCTCCCACCCATCTGCCCTTCTCCCTTCTACGTGTATGTCATTAATCCCCATTGCCAAGGACACTGTCCAGAAACTCCCCTAAAACCTTACTCCTTCCAGCCCCAAATCATTTACTTTTCTGTGGTCCAGCCGTATTCCTATAAGTCATGATCTTCAAAGCTTTCTGTCTTCCAACTGCAGTCTCCACAGTCTTCAGAAGACAAATGCTCAGGTAGTCACTGTTTCCTTTTCACTGTTTTTAAAAACCTTTTTGTTGTCAAATAAAATGGAGATACAAAAAATGTACAGTTTAGTGAATTATTGAAAGAAAACCCCTGTAATCAAGTCAAGGAACAGGACTTTGTCAGCTCCAGCAGAAGTCTCTGTGTACGTCAGGCCAATCATAGCCTCTCTCTCCCCTCAAAAGTGACCATATCCTGACTTTATTGTAACCTCTTTCTTGTCTTTGTAGTCTATTCCCCCAGGTATGTGTTCCTGGACGCCACAGCTTAGTTGTCTTTTTACGTCTCTTGTACTTCACTGGTTTCTCCCCCATCAACCTTTTTCCCCCTTATGATTAATCTGTTGAAAAGCTCGAGCCATTTGACCTGTAGAGTTTCCCACACTCTGGACTTTGCTGGCTGCGTACACACGGTGCGGTGTAACACGTCCTCTGCCCTCTGGGCCTCCTGCAAACTGGCATCTGGAGGCAGAGCCTGGATCAGTCTCTGGTTCGATCTTTTCCTTTGGAAAATCTGTACGTGGTGTTGTGGCCTTTCACCATGAGACACATAATTTCCAGCTGTTTCTTTTTGTGATGTTATCAACCATTGATACTAATTGCTTAGGTCTGTTAATTTATTGGGGATTGCTGAATGGTGATATTCTGCCATTTTTTCTTCATTTATATGCTTTATTAATGCTACAAAGAGGCAGTTCCCTTCATTTACTAGTGGGCTACTCAGTGGTACAGTGGAAAGGCAGGATCACTGTTTGACTCTCCTTTTATTTACCAATTTTCAAGTTAACAAATTGGTTTCCCACTATAAATAAAATCTATAGATGGCCAATCAGGTTTTACTTTTCATTCTTAAAATAATTATAAACAGAAGGATTTAAATGTTTGATAGGTTTTACTCTATTGTGACTTTTATGCTTGTTAAAGCTTATTGCTATATTTTTGGTGAGTGGAAACTTCTTCAAGTGGCTAAACATGAAACTGAGTTCTTTTGACACAAAGTTCTTTTGATAATTTCTTTGTTATCTGGGATGACAAGATGTTTCTGGTTCATCCTTTCATGTCTTGCCCAGACCTGGAGGCAGCCATTTTTCCAGAAATTCCTGGTTTAGTTTAGTGGGAAATTACATTTAAGACTATAATCCAGAGTTAGGGTGTTTTGTCCCACTGAACCTGCTGCTGGAGTCACCTCAAAAGTGGCGTCAAGGGAGTTGCCACAAGGAAGTGCCTCAAACCATCCTGAGGTGGTGTGGGTTAAGACTCAAAGAAAGAAGCGCTAAATGCCAGGGTGATCAGTCCAAAGCATTTATTTGGGGAATTTACCTTCAGAGGGCTTTAGGAGTCCTCGTAGACAGCAAAAGAAAAGGGGTGTTCTGCCTAGGTATGTCTGCAGTGAGGGGGTCAGGGTTTAGAGTTTATATGGAGGTTTAGGGAATCTGGCTCAGGGCTGGGACAAAGTTTCAGTGTTTAGAGTAACAACCTAAATACTTTTATCAGTGCCTGGGCGTGTTCAAGGCCTTGGCTTGGGTTCGAGCCTGCTGAGAAAAACCTGCAGTTAGCTGGGTCACAGAGGCATTCTGTGATTTTTTGGTCAGGACATGGAAAGAAAGCAGGGAGAAGGGCAGTGGGGGAACCTAAATAGATGGGAGTGGTCATTGTGTCTGGCCTGATCAATGGAAAGAAAACATTTATACATGTATACATTTTTAAAAAATCAGTCGTCCGAGCACGGTAGCTCATACCTGTAATCCCAGCACTTTGGGAGACCGAGGCAGGTGAATCACGAGGTCAAGAGATTCAGAACATCCTGGGCAACCTGGTGAAACCCCGTCTCTACTAAAAATACAAAAATTATCCAGGTGTGGTGGCAGGTGCCTGTAGTCCCAGCTACTCGGGAGGCTGAAGCAGGAGAATCGCTTGAACCTGGGAGGCGTAGGTTACAGTGAGCCAAGATCGTGCCACTGCACTCCAGCCTGGTGACAGAGCAATACTCCGTCAAAAAAAAAAAAAAAAAAAATCAGTCTTTTCTATATTAAATCTGCATCTCCTTTCTTTTACACCAAGAACTCTGGTTTCCAAGTACACAGGGAATGTCCATACTTATTTGCTTTTCCTGGGTTAACATAGACAGCAGTCTAAGGATAATAACACTCATACTAAAACCACCAAAATCGCTACTGAAAAAGGTTGAAATTCTTTTTACCTACATTTTCCCTATTACCTGTGTTTTCCCTTTTTACCTATGTTCTCCCACCATTTCTAATTGAACTGTATCTATCCTAATTGATCCTGTGCCATTGCATAGACTACTTGCTCCCTTATTAGCCTTAGTTCTGTGAGTAGAGAGATGTTTAACGCTCACCATCATTCCTTATGTGGATATCCCTGTCATGTGGTGGTTTTCAAGGTGTGGTCCGTGGATCCCTGGAGGTCCCTGGGACCCTTCAAGGGGCCTATGAAGTCGAGCTATTTTTGTAATAATACTAAGATGTTATTTGCCTTTTACACTGTATTATTTACATAGTGGTACAGAAATCTACGGTGGTCATGTGAAACTGTTAGTGCCTGAGCACAAATCAGGGTGGTGACACCAAGCTGTACAGGTAGTCATGTTCTTCACTGCCGTAAGCTTACGGTAAAACAAACAAACAAACAAAAAGCAAAAGCCAGTGTCCTTGATGAAACAATAAAATCATTAGTTTACTATGTTTTAAACCTCAAGCACACATCTGTTTAATAGTCAGTGTGAGAAAATAGGCAGCATTTCTGGTGCATACTGATGGAAAGGCAGTTGTCCTATGGAAAAGCTATCGTGTAATTGCATGAGTTGTGAGTGAAGTTAAACATTTTTTTTTTTAAGTGGGTCATCATTTTCCTTGAAGGAATGGCTGGAAGGCACACTGTGATTATTCAGACTTGGGTATTTAGTAGAAATTTTCTCAAAAATGAACAAAATGAGCCTATCCCATCAAAGAAAATAATATTGACAGTGGAAATTGGAATTTCAAGAGAAAAGTAAAATTTTGGAAAACTTATGTGTGCCACAGCTTCTCACTACTTAAATATTTTTCTGATGAGCTTGGTAGTGATATTAACAAATATGGTTTAAAAATATTTTAATAAAATATGTCAACACTTTAAAGATCTGCATAACCCTATGAACCAATAATTTACAAATAATCAATGCATGATATTGCAAAGTCATGCATAGAGGAAAAGATCCATTTAAAGATAGACTAGTGAATTTTAACATAAAAGAATATGAAAAGTTAATTGATAAGGTTTCAGATTCCACACAGCAACTAACCTGTAAGAATCTGCCATTTCTCGAGTTTTGGTGTCTTATCAAGGAAGAACAGTTACAATAGCTGAAATGGCTATTGAAACTTTCCTTCTTTTCCCAACTGTGTATCAGAGTGAGGCCAGATTTTTTTCTTGTAGTTTAGCCAAAACAACACATTGTTACAGCTCGAATGTAGAAGAATATATAACCAAGCTAGCTTTATTAAGCCAGACATTAAAGAGATTTTTATAAATGTAAAATAATTCCTTTTCTTCACTATTTTTTTTTTGTGCTGGAAAAGACAGCTATTTTCCATAAAAGTATGTTGTTTATGTTAACATGTAATGGATTTGTCATTGTTATTTAATAACAAGTAAACAAATTAATATAAATGTCACTTTACATGACCCATGTAAACTAAAGTTTCTTGGTGTTCTCAACAGTTTTACGAATAAAAAGGAATCCTGATCCAAAAAACTTATAAACTACTGATGTAGTCATCATGATTGTTTGAAACTATTTCTGCTAGGTGCCTCAGGAAGGCTTAGGAAAGTGTCTTAGTTTGTGTGAGCTGCTATAACAAACTACCAGAGACTGGATGGCTTAAAAACAGCAGAAATGTATTTTTCACAGTTCCAGAGGCTGGAGGTCTGAGATCAGTGTGTCAACCTGGCAGGGATCTGGTGAAGGCCTGCTGGCAGCATCTTCTCACTAAGACCTCACGTGGCAGAAGGAAAGGCAGCTCTCTGGAGTCTCCCTTATGAGGGCCCTAATCCCATTCATGAGGGCTGCACCCTCATGATCTAATCACCTTCCAAAGGTGTCATCTCCTGATACCATCACCTTGGGTGTTAGGATTTCATCACATGAATTTTGGGAAGGCACATTCAATCTACACCAGAAAGTTCTTGCACTTCATAGATGAAAGTCAGTTTTGTGGCAATAAAAATCTTGATTCTATTTTCTGCTGAGTATCTTAAAAAGTTACTATATTTTCACATAACTGCTATCAAAAAATCTGATGATAATCTAATTATTAATAAGTCATTGTTACTTTTGCTGAGTATCCAGATGGTATTTTCTTTTCCTTTAGTATCCACAAATTTTACTGAAATGTATCTTGGTCGGGAGGAGGGCAAGATGGTCAACTAGATGCAGCCAGGTGGAACAGCTCTCAACGAGGAACCCAGATGACTGGCGTGCTCCTAACAGATGTTTGGACAGAAGGCACCTAGAGGGGGCAGAGGGAAGACACAGAAGCTGGGCTGAAGGGGGAGAAAGCTGGGAACCCTACATGGGGCTACAGCACATCCAGACTCATTCCTGTCCTCCAGTGACTCCAGGGAAATGGGTGAGTTGAACTGGCAAGGAGCAACCCACTGTCACCATAACCTCTGGAACCATGGCAGGAGGAGACTCATTGACCACCGTGGACACTTGAGTTGGCAGGGAGAACTGCTTAGAGAAGTGGTAGGGGCAGCAAGCCAGCTGGTGTGGAGCCTAGAGGATTCGGTGCAGGAGCATCTGCAGTGGAGCATGGCCGGGGATGGCCATTTCCCTAGGCTCAACTTACTCCCACAGGAAACATTAACCCTAGGGGAACTGTTGGTCCTGAAATCTATAGGGTAGTCTTGCCCATCAGATGGGTCTGGTTCTATCTGAGCACCCCTTGGTCTTCTGGCCTCTCCTGGGGCCCCAGCCTGGCCATATCTGCTTGCAGGGCAGCCTCAGGTGCCCTGTGGGCCTGCACCATAGCTTCTACACTGGTAGACCATGCCTGACCAGTGAGTGGAGAGTTCCAATGAGGAGGCCCCTATGACCAGGCACCAGCCTGCATGCTCCCTCCCCACACTGCAGCTTCCTCTGGGCCCACAGCAACTCCCCGCATCACTTTGCTGGTACATGTCTGCTGGGTAGGTTTTGTTTTCCTTGCTTCACCAGCATATAGGAGTGCAATTCACCCCCCACCACTCTCCTGATGACCGCCATTGTAGACAGAGCCTTGGTGGGCACAGAGTCAACCAGCCCCACTCCCTCCATCGTCCCACCCTGTGCTAACACTGTGCAGAGAACAGCAGATCCTCCCCCACCTGAGTGACCACTCCTGCACAGAAAAGGCATGCAGACCTGCACCTGCCAATGCCCTGTGCATGAGCCAACACCACCTCCTGTGTGACCACACACACAGTTGCCAGCAGGGGCCCCCCTGCCCTTCCTACAGCTGCATTGCCTCTGCCACTGTGGTGGATGCCTGCAGGGAGGCGGGCACCCTGGCACCTGCTAGTACTCTGCTGCAGCTGCCACTACTGCTGCTGCTGGCACACTCAAACAAGGACAGATCCCGCTGTCACTGTACTATGAAACACTTTGGCTGACACCACTCATTGGAGTGTGGTGACCAGTGGTCTGGGAGCACTTTGGACTGCACCACTCCTGCTGTCCCCCCCAACCACCTCATCACAGCAGATTCCTAATTCTGAGGAATCACAGAACAAAGTCAGGGCCCCATACAAGTCCCAAAGGATTACAGCATGCAGTCCAAGAGTTGGGAGTGGAATATTGGCCAAATAAAATCTTCCAGAAATGAAGTCAGTTGGCTGAATCCACCTTATACCACAATCAAACCCTCAAAGTCACCAAATAGGATAAGTAAAAAAGGTCAGCAATCTCAAAGATTAAAGGAAAATAAGCCCATAAATGAGAAAGAATCAGGGCAAGAACCTTGACAACTCAAAAAGCCAGAGTGCCTTCTTTTCTCCAAACAACCACATCATATCTCAAGCAAGGATTCTGAACTGGGCTGAGATGGTTGAAATAACAGAAATATAATTCAGAATAAGAAGAGAAACGAAGATCATTGAGCTACAGAAGTACATTGAAACCCAATCCAAGGTAGCTAAAAACCATGATAATACAATGCAGGAGCTGATAGATAAAATAGCCAGTATAGATAAGAACATAACCAACTTGATAGAACTGAAAAACACACTACAAGAATTTCATAATGCAATCACAACTATTAATAGCGGAATAGACCCAGTGGAGAAAAGAATCTCCATGCTTCAAGACTGGCTTTCTGAAATAAGACAGTCAGACAAGAATAGAGAAAAAAGAATGAAAAGGAAGGAAGAAAACTTCTGAAAAATATGAGATTATGTAAAGAGGCCAAATCTATGACTCACTGGTGTTCCTGAGAGAGATGGGAAGAATGAAACCAACTTGGAAAATGTATTTCAGGGTATCATCCATGAGCATGTCCCCAGCCTAGCTGGAGAGACCAACATTCAAATACAGGAAATGCAGAGAACCCCAGTAAGATACTTCACAAGAAGATCATTCCGAAGGCATAAATTATCAGATTCTCCAAGGTTGAAATGAAAGAAAAACAGTTGGCAGCTCGAGAGAAATGCCAGGTCACCTACAATGAAAAGTCCATCAGACTAACAGTGGACCTGTCAGCAGAATCTCTACAAACCAGAAGAGACTGGGGGCCAACATTCAGTATTCTTAAAGAAAATACATTTCAACCCAGAATTTCATATGTGGCCAAACTAAGCTTCAAAAGTGAAGGAGAAATAAGAACCTTTTCAGAGAAGGAAATGCTGAGGGAATTCATTACCACTAGACTTGTCTTACAAGAGCTCCTGAAGGAAGCACTAAACATGGAAAGGAAAGACTGTTACTAGCCACTACAAAAACACACTGAAGTACAGAGACCAGTGACACTATAAAGCACTCACATAAACAAGTCTGCAAAATAATCAGCTAACATCATGATGACAGGAGCAAATCCACAAATATCAATACTAATCTTAAATGTAAATAGGCTAGTGCCCCAATTAAAAGGCAGAGTGGTAATCTGGATAAAGGACCAAGGCCTATTGGTATGCTGTCTTCAAGAGACCCATCTCACATACAATGACACACATAGGGTCAAAATAAACAGATGGAGAAAAATCTACCAAGTAAATGGAAACCAGAAAAAAGCAGGGGTTGCAATACTAGTTTCAGACAAAACAGGCTTTAAACCAACAAAGGTCAGAAAAGACAAAGAAGGGCATTACATAATGGTAAAGGGTTCAATTCAACAAAAGATCTAACTATCCTAAAAATATGTACCTCCAAAGAGGAGCACCCAGATTCATAAAGCAAGTTCTTAGCGACCTACAAAGAGGCTTAGACTCCCACACAATAATAGTGGGAGACTTTAACACCCCACTGACAATATTAGATAGATCATCAAGACAGAAAATTAACAAAGATATTCAGGACATGAACTCAGCTCTGGATCAAATGAACCTGATAGATATCTGTAGAACTTTCCACCCGAAAGAGATAGAATATACATTTTTCCCATTGCCACATGGCACATACTCTAAAGTCAATCACATAATTAGAAGTAAAACACTCCTCAGCAAATGCAAAAGAACATGACAAACAATCTCTTGGACCAGAGCACAATCAAATTAGAAATCAAGACTAAAAGTTCACTCAAAACCATACAATTACATGGAAATTAAATAACCTGCTTCTGAATGACTTTTGGGTAAATAATGAAATTCAGGCAGAAATCAAAAAGCTCTTTGACATGAATGAGAACAAAGATACAACCCACCAGAAGCTCTGGGACACAACTAAGGCAGTGTGAAGAAGGAAATTTATAGCACTAAATTCCCACATCAAAAAGTTAGAAAGATCTCAATTTAACAACCTAATATAATAACTAAAAGAACCAGAGTACCAAGAGTCAACCAATCTCAAGGCTAGCAGAAGACAAGAAATAACCAAAATCAGAGCTGAGTGGAAGGAGACTGAGACATAAAAATGATTCAAAAGATCAATGAATCCAGGAGCTGGTTTTATGAAAAAATTAATGAAATAGATTGAGTGCTAGCTAGACTAATAAAGAAGAAAAGAGAGAAGATTCAAATAAACACAATTAGAAATGACAAAGGAGATATTACTACTGACCCCACAGAAATACATACAACCATCAGAGAATATTATGGATACCTCTATGACATAAAGTAGAAAATCTAGAAGAAATGGATAAATTCAGGGACACATACACCCCCAAGACTGAACCAGGAAGAAGTTGAATGAATGAACAAACAAACTAATAATGAGCTCTGGAATTGGGTCAGTAATAAATAGCCTACCAACCAAAAAAAAAACAAAAAAAACAAACAAAAAAAACAGCCCAGGACCAAATGGATTCATAGCTGAATTCTATCAGGTGTACAAAGAAGAAATGGTACCATTTCTGCTGAAACTATTCCAAAAAATTGAGGAGGAGAGACTCCTACCTAACTCATTCTAGAAAGCTAGCATCATCTAAATACCAAAACCTGGCAGAGACACAACAAAAGAAGAAAACTTCAGGCCAATATCCTTGATAAACATTGATGCAAAAAATTCTCAGCAAAATACTGGCAAACCAAATCCAGCAGCACATCCAAAAGCCCATCTACCATGATCAAGTAGGCTTTATCCCTGGGATATGAGGTTTGTTCAACATATAAAAATCAATAAATGTGATTCATCATATAAACAGAACTAAAGAAAAAAACCCACATGATTATCCCAATAGATGCAGAAAAGTCTTCTCATAAAATTCAACACTCCTTCATGTTAAAAACTCTCAATAAACTAGGTATTGAAGGAACATACTTCAAAATAATAAGAGCATCTTATTATTACCTATTAATTAATACTTAATTAATAGGTAATTAATTAATTATTAATATTAAAATAATTTTAAAATATCAAGCAGAATTCTTAGAACTGAAGAATACAATTGCTAAACTGGCAAACATATTGGCAAACATATTAAAACCCTCCAATATCAAAATG
>NW_012115555.1:1556986-1568301 GCF_000951035.1 Colobus angolensis palliatus | reverse complement strand
AAAATTAATTAATAATAATATCTATTAATAAGAGCATCATATTAATATCTATGACAAATCCACAACCAATATAATACTGAATGGGCAAAAGCTGGAAGCACTCCCCTTGAAAACTGGCAGAAGACAGGAATGCTCCCTCTCATTACTCCTATTCAACATAGTACTGGAAGTCCTTGCCAGGGCAATCAGGAAAGAGAAAAGAGTAAAAAGCAGCCAAATAGGAAAAGAGGAAGTCAAAGTATTCCTGTTTGCAGATGACATGATCCTATATCTAGAAAACCCCATCATCTCAGCCCAAAAGCTTCTTAAGCTGATAAACAACTTCAGCAAGATCTCAGGATACAAAATCAATGTGCAAAAATTACTAACATTTCTATACACCAACAACAGTCAAGCCTAGAGCAAAATTAGGAATGCAATCCCATTCACAATTGCCACAAACAGAATAAAATTCCTAGGAATACAGCTAAGCACGGAGGTGAAAGATCTCCACAAGAAGAACTAAAAAGCACTGCTCAAAAAAATTAGAAATAACACAAACAAATGGAAAAACATTGCATGCTCATGGCTAGGAAGAAACAATATCATTAAAATGGCCATACTGCCCAAAGCAATTTATAATTAAATGTTATTCCTATTAAACTACCATTGAGATGCTTCACAGAACTAGTAAAAACTATTTTAAGATGCATATGGAACCAAAAAGGATACATAGATACAAAATAAGGACATGAAAACATGTGCAATGTCATTAGCCATTAGAGAATTACAAATTAAAACCACAATGAGATTTTACTATATACCTATCATGACGGCTAAAATAAAAAGTAGGCACAATACCAAATGCTGGTGAGGATACAGAGAAAATAGATCACTCACATTTGGCTGCTGGGAATGTAATATAGTACAGTCACACTGGAAAATAGTTTGGCATTTTCTTTAAAAGCAAAACATGCAACTACCACACAACCCAGCAATTGCACTCCTGAGCATTTATCCCAGAGAAATGAAGACTTACTTTCAGAGAAAAATCTGCACATGTATGCTCATAGCAGCTTTATTCAGACAAAAACTGGAAACAAACTGTGGTGTATCCATACTAGGAAATACTACTCAGCAATAAAAAGAAACAAACTGGATATAGGCACCACGACCTGGATGAATCACCAGGGAATTATACTGAGTGAAAAAAATTGCAAAATGTTGTCTACTAAATGATTCCACTTATATAACAGTTCTGAAATGCCAAAGCGATAGAAATGGAAATTAATAGTTGCTGTGTTAATGAAGAAGTGGAAACGGGAGGGAAGTGGCTATGGCTACAAAAGGATAAAATAAGGGACATCATAGTGATGAAAACATTCTTTATTTTAATTATATTGACGTCAATATTCAGACTGATAATTTACTGTAGTTTACAAGATGTTATCATTAGGGGAAACTAGGTAAAATGTACATGAGGTATCTCTGCAATATTTCTTAAAAGTGCCTGTGAATCAACCATTGTGTCAAAATAAAAAATATAATTTAATACAATATCTTAACATTTTCGACAAAACTAAGTGTCAAAATATCCCCATAAACCTCAAATACAAATTGGTGGAGACAAACCACTAATAGTTGCACGTTATTAATATTTCCTGTTATGGATTATGTCTTTGGTGTCAAGTCGAAAAGCTTTTTCTTAACCCTAGATCCTGAAGATTTTCTCCTGATAGTTTTATGACTTTATGTTTTACATGTTAGTCTTTGATCCATTTTTATTTCTTCCTTTGAAATCTGCACAGCTTTTTTTTTTTTTCTTGCCCATTACACTGTCTAGAACTTCCAACACTATGTTGAATAAGCATGGTGAGAGTGGACATCATTGCTTTGTGTCTGACCTTTGGGGGAAAAATTTCAGTCTTTCACCACTGTGTTAGCTGTAAGATTTTTTGCAGATGCTCTTTATCAAGTTGAGGTAGCTCCTCTCTATTTGCTTTTTTCTGAGCATTTTATCATGAATGGCCATTGAATTATGTATTCTAAAACCTCATATACGTACATCATTAACTTGGATTACACTTTTTAAAATAGCTGCCTTTTCCACTGGTTGTCAAATGAGCGTATTCTTTCTATTTACTGCCTACATGAAATCTTTAAATATGGACTCTATGTCATATATTTAGACCCTTTCAGGTTTCCAACATAAAGTGATACTATTTCAGCAACTTAAGCACTTATTTCGGCTTTATGCCTCATGTAGTTTAGATTTGTTATGAGTTTGCACTTACATTTGATTCCTTTTTAAACTCCTAATGTCTTTTTTTCTTAAACAAGTAGCTTACATATTTGGACTCACAATATTTATACATCCTCTGTCAACAGGGGTACATGTCCTTATGTCTTAAAGCACCTGCTTCAGAGTCCTGTCGTATTACACATTTCCTCTAAAACAAACCCTCCATGTCATTTGAGAGCCAACCCCGCTTTTCAAGTTATTTAGGCTGCTGTAACCTCCATTAATAAAAGATTCAAAAGTCATAATTGTGTGATTCTTTAGGAATTATCCAAAAAGGCAATCTGATTTATTTTCCAAATATCCTGAATCTGAAATAATCTATCAGAGTTTATTTCTGTGCTTGGAAATCTTCCTTTGATATCAGCATTTGCAATTTTCTTGCTTAGCTTATATAGCTAAGTAAGAAATGAATTGCTTTTGTTGATTTCTTAGTACAGTCTGTCCATCAAGTACACTGAGTTGTTTAGAATTGTTTTGAGTCAACAGTGTAACGAGCATCCAAAATCTTGTATAGTCAATTTTCTTTGACTATTGTGCAAGAAGGTCAATTTCTATTTCCTCTGTTGACAATATCCTGAGCATTATACAATTGCAGTGATAATTTAGCAGAAGAGTGTTAACATTTTAACCTAAAATAATTGATTTTGTATTAAACAAATTCTGATGTAGGAATATATTTAATATTAATTGTACAGAATTCTCTATAAATCTCATAAACATAGTAGCTTTTTTGAAGGGGATTAAAACTTAAATTATCAAAATTTTCATTTTAGAAAATAAAAATGTCTTTTTTCTTTTCAAAATTTTCCTATTTTAATATTTAAGATTATTTTTCATTTTTTTTTAAAGTATATGTGACATGGTTTAAAACATCAAATACAGATGGCTCCTGACTTAGATGGTTCCAGTTAAGATTGTTCAGCTATGATGGTGTGAAAGCAGTACACATTCTGGAGTAAATGTACTTCAAATTTAAAGTGTTGATCTTTCTCTGGGCTAGTGATAAGTGTTATAACACTCTCGCCTGACGCTGAGTGTCAGCTGTGAGCCGCAGCTCCCAGTCAGCCACGCTAGCGTAAGTGTTCTGAGCATGTTGAAGGTAGGCTGGGCTAAACTATGACGTTTGATAGGTTAGGGGTATTGAATGCATTTTCAACTTGCAGTGGATTTATCAGGACACAACCCCATGTTAAGTCAGGGAGCATCCGTATTTCTACAAGGCTTGTTATGCAAAACACCTGACCACACTGCCTCCCCATTCCTCTTTCCAGACAGAAATTTTAGTAAATAGTCCCATTTTACAAGTGAGAAAATGGAGGCTTAGGGAGGTTAATTTACACACCCAAGTTCATATGGGTAGGAAGCGATGGAGCTATGATAAGAACTCAAATCCATATGGCCCCCAAACCTGAGCTTTGAGCTATACTGCTTCTTACAGGATATATTAGTTTCCTATTGGTGCTATAACAAATTACCACAATTTAGTGGCTTAAAACAACAAAAATTTATTGTTGGACAGTTCTGGAAATTATAAGCCTAAAATGGGTCCTATTAAATTAAATTATTTGGCCTAAAACTGTCTTTGTACTTTGAATTCCTACATAGTGTACTGAAATCTAACTTAGTGTGTAAGAAAATTGTACCCTAACTTTAGGGCATATTCTTGTAATAAATAGCTGAGTCTGAGGCAAACACAGCAACCATGCTTCAGGCAGTCACAGGTTGCCAACTGATCAGACTATGATCAAATAAGGCAAACACTGAGATGTAAACAATCAAGCTGCTTCTGTATACCACTTCCTTTTTCTCTCTATAAATATTGCCTGCCCCTGTTGCGGAGTGGAGCTCTCTGTACCTCTTCTGGTCCTGTATGCTACTCAATTCACGAATTGTGCTTTGCTCAAATAAATAGTACTAAATTGAATTTGTTCAAAGTTTTTCTTTTAACACTTGTACAGGGCTAATCAAGGTGTTAGCAGGTCTGTGCTCCCCTTCTGAAGGCTTTAGAGGATAATCTATTTTTTGCCTTTCCAGCTTGCAGTGACTGGCTGCGTTCCTTGGCTTGTGACGCCTTCCAGCAATCACTTTCCTCTGATTTTTGCTTCTAATATCACATCTCCTTCTTCTATTCTCTTGCCTTTTTCTTTCACTTAAAAGGACTCATGTGATTACATCAAGACCACTTGGCTAATCCAGAATAACCTCCCCATCTCAAGATCCTTAATCTAATCACTAATGCAAAGTCCCTCTTGCCATGTAAGGTAACAGATTCACAGGTTTCATAGATTCAGATCTGTTGGGGGTGGCAGTGGGGGGCATTATTCCATCTACCACACAGAGTAAAGTTTCATCTGGATGACCCATAGGCCCTATAAATACAAAATGTCTAATGTGGAATGTTCTCTTAAACTGTCCCTTCTTGATGACTGGAATTACTAACCACTTGGTCTCCCAAGTATCTTCTGCTCTCGCCTTCTCCTGTCTCCCGTATACAATGAATGAGGACACATCATGCTGCATCTGCTCCCTCACATGTCTCTGACCCTCTCTCTAGATCCCTGATCCTGCTTTCATTCGAACCCTATCGTGTCTGGTCTGTGTTACTCTAACAGTCACCCACCTGCTTTCTCTGCTTTCAATTTTGTGCTCCTCTAACCCACTCTTCCCACCAGAGTAGTCTTTCTAAAACGTGCAGCTGCCCATGACCCTTCCCTTACTACCAGTCTGCATACTGGTCCTACTGACTGCATGTCAAAGACCCAAGTCCTTAGCCTGGTGTGTGAGGCATCCGTCCCTAGCCCTCTGCTTCATCTGTCCCCCACCCATTTTACCAATTCCGAATGACTTTCACTTCCCTTGAAGCCTGTCCAGGTGTTCAAGCCTCTCATGCTTTGTTAGACTTGGAAGCCATTTTCCATATGCCCTCGATCAGCTTGAATGTCATTTCCGCTAGAAAATTTTCCTAATTGTTGTGACTTCAATGTCTCAATTTTATACACATTTCTGCTGAACCCCTTTGTTTGCTAATATGTCTCCTGGGTGGTAAGCAGGACTCCATGTCTTATTAATTTTTTCTGTCTCTGGAATTCAGCCACTGTCTGTCACACAAGTGCATAATGAGTTACTATACCAATATTATACAGCCATGTCCCCTGTACAGCAGTTCCCTGGATCTCATGGCTTCTGTTTTGATTTGCCTTGTTTGTTACCAACTTCCATCAGTAAGACAATCTATCCAATCCTTGTCGCCTTTGCCACATCACATCCTCAGGGCAATAACAAAGTTGTTAAGCTTGTGCACCTTCTCCACTTGGAGCAAGGCCTCACCATGTCAGGCCTCCCCCTGATTCTCCTCCCTGCCTGGGATGGCAGATTTTGCTCTAGTGAGTCTCCAGGCCGTGAGGTCTCCTGCCTTTTATGTTCTGATCTGGGTAGTGAGCTGCAGCTGTAGTCCTTACTTGTCTCTGTTGGCCTTTAGAGACTTTGTACTCTATTTGGAGGAACTACTCTTGATGGATTGTAAGTGAGAAGATTTCCTGGTCTCCCTCTGGTGTCCACCAGAAAACCACATTCTCTGCTTTTCAGCGTTGACCGCTCCTACTTATGTGATTTCTAAGAGTAAGATCCCATGGACCGTCCCTGGCAGCAGAGAATTCGCTCAGGATTTTGCCTGAAGCTGCACTTCCGGGGTCTCGCTTCATCAGAAGACTTCTTCGTTTTCATCACTGGCCCAGCGATGCACGGGTAACTCTTAGGGTTTGACTCCAGAATGTGCTGGGGGAGGGCAGGGTAAACTCGCGGGGGAAGGAGTCAGAGTTGTAGGTCATCTGTGGCTGGAGTGTTGCATCCCTAATAAACGGGAAAGGAACTGAAGGAAGCCTGGGTTTTCACGTCAACACGAAGGACACCATTACGATGCTAGATTAATCATCAGATAAAATTCCAGATGGAAAAAATTCAGAAACTTAATTTGGAATTTGAGCCCTGCTTTATTGTACAACGTTCCCAGCCATTGCTCCGAGGATGTAATGTGGACTTTCACCGCCAGATGACGACCGAGACCGTAATTTAAGTTGGTTTTCTCCACTTCCTCTGGCCTGAATCCCCGTGAAAATTCCCAGTTTAACGAGGGGCTTTCCTCGCGTAACCTTCGCTTCTGCTTCCTCTCTCACATCACCTCAACCTGCGAGACTCTGAGAGGGATAATGCGGGTTGGGGGGAATACGGAAATTCAGGGAAGGGAGAAAGGGTGGTGTGAAGCTTTCCAGACCAGCCAGTCAGAAATAGCATACCAATAGTGGTTTAGAGCACAGACGCCAGAGCCTGAGTGAGTAATTTAAACAGCCCTACTATGTAATCGTTGTGTGCATATGCATCTCTCTCTCTCTCTCTCTCTCTTTCGTCTGAGACAGGGTCTCACTCACTCTGTCCCACAGGCTGGAGTGCAGTGGTGCAATCATGGTTCACTGTAGTCTCCACCTCCTGGGCTCCAGTGATCTTCCCTCCTCAGCCTCTGAAACCACAGGGTCTTGAACTCTTGGGCTCAAGTGATCTTCCTGCCTCGACCTCCTAAAGTGCTGGGGTTACAGGCATAGGCCACCATGCCTGTCTGCTATTTAAGTGTGTAGAAGAATGCCTGGCACTCAGTAAGTGTTAAATATTTATAAAATAAATTAAAATTTTATAACACTACACACATATTGTTTAGTATGCTATAAATACATACATATTTAATGAGATGTCAACATATATCACGTTAATGAATTCAGTAAGTTTGAGAATATTAGAGAAGAGTGATAATAGATCAACGGAGGAGGCTGAGTGCAGTGGCCCACACCTGTAATCCCAGTACTTTGGGAAGCTGAGGCAGGCAGATCACTTGAGGTCATGAGTTCCAGAGCAGCCTGGCCAACATGGTGAAACTCCATCTCTACTAAAAACATGAAAAAATTAGCCGGACATGGTGCTGCGTGCCTGTAATCCCAACTACTCAGGAAGCTAAGGCAGGAGAATTGCTTGAACCCGGGAGGCAGAGGTTGCAGTGAGCAGATTGCGCCACTGCACTCCAGCCTGGGCGACAAAAGAAGAGTCTGTCTCAAACAAACAAACAAAATAGATGAAGTAGGGTTTGAGTATGTAGTCTGTTCTCAACATGAGATAGTAAAAAGTCTTTGCTTCCCTTATATTCTGCTAATTAACTCATTTGGTACACATCAATGTAGAAAGCCTTTAACTTCTCTTTATTCTTTTCCTTGAAAAGCATGCGGAATGCCTTCTCAGGACTCTCCCATTTTTTATTTGTGAACATCCACTGGCGTTCCTGGATAAGAGCTTGCAAGAAGGTGTGAACCCCCCTTTACCCGTGAGCCCCTGGGGCTCCGCACTCTTTCCAGCCCATATTTGACCTCAGTCAAGTTTTAAATGATTCCAGCTGAATTCTTCTTACCAGTGCCCAACTGTACCTGCCTTAGGTAAGCAAGCACTCAGGCGTCAACTCTCCTAGATTTCAAGCCAGTTGGAAGTTCAACCTCAGCTCTGTGATGAGTTCAAAAAAATTGCGACCATGCAATTTGTCTGATTTCTTTCTTGTTGCAAGGGAGCATCATTGTTTCCAGTTCTCTGCATCCCCAAGCAGAAACTAGAACTCTGTATAAATGTTTTTAAATGGAGGCATTGAGAAAAAAATGCCTGAGAAACCAATGAGATCCAGGAAGAATGCTTCCAGCACTAACATGAATGGGGCTTGGCTGTAGAGATAGAAGGGTTGGAAACTCTTACACCTTGATTTACACTCTCTATGCATATTCTGCGCACACTGGGGAATGTACTACTAGGCTTGATTTGGATTCGTGGCTACTACCTCCCACAAAATGATAGGTCTTCTGTTTTAGTACGTGAGATAATTCCTCAATCAATCTTATTGCTGCTATTTCTGTTAAGCATAAACATTGATTTGGGTCATGAATTTTAATGGGGCTTAAATTCCTTTGTGCATCCCAACATGTAATCCTCTTACTTCTGGCTATGAACTTGCTACTGCCAAGATGGATGCCATGAAAAAAAGAGATCTCATCAAAATTGTCACAGAGATGGAGGGCCTCTGTACAGATGGCAGGGTGGTGGTGGCCATGTAACTAGCTGCGTTGTGAGGAGCAGCCCTTGGGGAGAGCCCAGGTAGCACCAGGAGAAGCAGGAATAGAGAAAAGTGAAAGACTGAGGTGGAAAGAACATGAGGGACAAGAGCTCTGCATGGCCACATCACCAGCAGTCTTGTTATTACAATGAGGACGAAGGGACTGAAAAGAGGGGAAGAGATGGCATTCATTAAAGAACAGTGCTCATTCATACAGGGCAAGCATACATGTGACCTTTTCTGTCTCTATCTGAAGACATGGCTTACTGTAACAGGAACTATCACGGGCTTTGGATGGCTCTCTCACGGTGATCCCATCCTCCTCTACATCCCAAACTTTTTTTTGAATGCATTTCTGTGTTTTGACTTCCTCTCTCCCCAAAGTTCTTCTTAACTTCTGAGTATGACTTAGCTTCCTTATTCTTTGACATATTTGAAACCCCTAACTTCCTCTCCTCTGTGGTGTGACTCACATGGCTTCTTGAAACCAGGAGGCACTCACTACCTGAGTACAACCTCGTATTATGAGGATGAAATGCCCATGAATCCTACCAATATGACAACAACCAGCGTTTGTCTTCTCTGACAAAATACAGGTGCCACACATTCTGTAGGAAAAGGTGGTGTTGAGGTCAGAGCTTCCCTGTTTCTCTGTCTCTCCCTTTGGTTCTGGAAATGTTGAGAATATGAGTGAAGGGAAAAGGTGGGCACCATGTGGAGGCAATTTCATGTTGGCATGGAACAATTTTGGGGGCATGAATGCCATGGGCAGGACATCAGGGTCCCAAAAAGGAAATACACAGTAGTTTCTTTGGACTTCAGTGCTCTGTGTTATAGTTATAGAAGCCACAAGTGCAGAGGAAGGGGAGCTGATTCTGTAAAAAGAAGTTTATTCCTACTTTAAAAGATGATTTTCTGCCTATCTTCCCACAATAGAGCCAGAGGATCACAGAGGAAATCTATGGTCCTCAATTATAGAAAATGATGTTGGATGCATCTAGCATCAAAGAAGCTTTAGAGGACACAGTCATTTCAGGTACCTACAGGTAAGGAAGAAGTACCATTGAGAGTACCTACTTGTATGCTTATTCATGGAAGCAAATTCCTTCAGGAATCAAATCATTAGCTGCTGGTAGAATGTTTCTTTTGGCTCCTGTCTCTCCTGAGCTCTCAAACACAGACTTTTCTGTGTGTGCCTCTGCTTTTGGGACCTCTGCTCCAAGAGTAAGACCACATGTTTGTAGGTGAGCTTGCTAGGTCAGGGATTCCTTATACCGGGAGATGGTGAATCACTGAGCAGGACACAGAGGCATGGGTTGAAGGGGTGAGATGTACCTTAGTTTAAAGGGAGGTCACAGGAGCTCACGGACCATTATTAGATAAACTCGAAATTAGAAAAAAGAACTACATTTCTCTTTTGATAGTCACATAAAAATTGAAGTCATATTCATTCTAATAAAAAGTAACATGCATAGCCCTTCATTGCAAAGCTCATCTGTTATTTATAACAGGCCTCTAGGGTCTATATCATTTTTACAGAAGTGGAAATAGCATGCAACTAATAATTTAGTTTATTCATTAGTTTTCCAAAAGTGAAAAAAAGAATTTTCCCTTTGACTTCCTACCTGGTGATTTGAAAGAGATAAATTTGTGACTAAAAAAAGAGTACTTCACATCATACACAAATAATTAATGCAACTGATTGACCCAAGCTAGTGTGTGTGATATAATAGGAAGCATATATTTGGTCTCTGACCCTGGTTCCTGCCCTTCAGCTCCTAAAACCCTTGGAATCTCCAGAGTGATAAGAGTGTCTTTTGCATGCTCATGAGGTGACTGGTGGCTGGGGCTGGTCACCAGAAAGACTAAGGCAGGATTAGAAGGTTGGGATTTTCAGCCCACTCACAATCTCTGGGGAGAAGGGCGGGGCTGAAGGTTGAGTTGACTGCCCATGGCCAGTGGTTTAATCAACCCATCATGCTGACTTATGTCAACTTTTAGTTCCCACCACTAAAACCCAAAAGGACAGAGTTTGGAGAGTTTCCAGATAGCAGAACACAGAAAGATGCCTGGAGGGTAGGCTCTTGAAGAAGGCATGGAAGCTCTGCACTCTTTCCCCCATAATTTGTCCTATGTGTTTTGCATTTTTTTATTCATCTGTTCATCTGTATGCTTTGTCTTATCCTATGTAATAAACCAGTGTATGTAAGTGAGTGTTTCCCTGAGTTCTTTGGGCTGCTCTCTAGCAAATTAATTGAACCTGAGGAGAGGTTTGTGGGAACCTCCAGTCTATAACTGGATGGCCAGAAGTACAGGTGACAGCCTACTAGCAACTAGCATCTGAAGTTGGCGGTGGGGGGTGGGGGCTAGCAGTTTTGCATGACTGAGCCCTCAATCTGGGGGCTCTGATGCTATTTTTAGGTGAATAGTGTCAGAATTGAATTGAATTAGAGGATACCCAGCCGGTGTCTGCTGGAGAATTACTTGGTGGGTAGTGGGGTGGTGGGGGAATTATCCACATATCTGATGTCAGAAGTAACTGTGTAAGACAGTAGGAAAAAGTGCTTTGGATTTCCCCGCCACCCCCATCTCTGTATAGGTTAAAAATGTGGCTGGGTGCATGCCCGTGATCTGAGCACTTTGGAAGGCCCAGTGGGAGGATCACTAGAGGTAAGGAGTTCAAGATCAGCCTAGGCAACACAGTTAGACTCCAGTCTCTAACAAACAAACAAACAAATCAATCAATCAATCAGTACAAGCCTCAAAATCCATTATGAAAGTGTCAGAGTGATGAATGCCATGGGCATAGTAACAGTTAATAAAGAAAATAATGTGTTGGAGGAATATTTAAGATAACTGAGGCTGCTACAAGCAAAACTACAGAATAATTTCATCATATAC
>NW_012115555.1:1549615-1550651 GCF_000951035.1 Colobus angolensis palliatus | reverse complement strand
GTGGGTTCCATGGTCCTGTCTCAAGGTCAACCCAGTCTCCAATTTGCCCACAACTTTTTCAGACACATTTAGATATACAAGATGAGAATCCTCCACTCCCAGCTTCACTTCTTCCAGATACATTGCTCCAGGTGTGACATGTCTGAGTCCTCACCTTCCTGTTTTCCAGGCCATAACTCATGTGGTGATTTGGGGGCTGGAAACATCACGTGAATGTAGACCTCAGATAATGCGATGGTGCCCATCACAATGCCCATGAGGCCTGCAGCCAACCCAAGCGTGCAGATTTGGTTTACACCAAATGGTTTCTATAAGCTCTGACATATGGAGTGGGAATCTCAGGTTCTGAAAAAAGGAACAGATAGGGTCACGGGATACTGTGTGTCTATGAGGAAACTGGTGTGTGCATTTGGAAGTGTACAAGACACCTAGACTTTGGGAGACAAGTGAAGTCGATCATTACAAAATTTTGCAATTGTGGGAAATGAAGTTGTGGCAATGAGGGCTAAAGGTCATAAGGCAAGGCAATGTGGACTTGGGATAGAATTGGAGGATATATACACCATGATGGGATTTAAATATACCCTAGTGCTTGAGGTGTGACTCTTCTAGGCCCCAGTGCTCCACCTTGCAGTCATAAAAATCATCAGTGGAGGGGAGAAAAATGAGGTAACTGAGCTTGAGGAAGGAGTGGTCACTCTTGAGGTAGAAGGTTGTCTCAGAAATACCTTCTGGAACTAAGCATCCATTGTAAACCCGAATGATATTGATGACAGGAGGAAAGATGTTGTCCAGTAGACAGATGAGAGTGTTGGGAACATCCAAGACCACAGAAGATTTGGGAAAGCCAGACACTGCAGGAATTTCTACAGAAAAGACAATGAACTTATATGAGTTTATGATTACCATGCCTTGAGTTTATTGATCATTTTAGGGGAGCCTTTCCATTCACAATTCCCTAGCTGTTTGTGAGATTTTTCCTGTCCTTTCAAAAACTAGGTGCAACCTTCATCTTATCAGCATGAAACTCAAAACA
>NW_012115555.1:1546542-1547988 GCF_000951035.1 Colobus angolensis palliatus | reverse complement strand
AATTAATTTTTGTATAAGGTGTAAGGAAGGAATGCAGTTTCAGCTTTCTACATATGGCTAGCCAGTTTTCCTAGCACCATTTATTAAATAGGGAATCTTTTCCCCATTGCTTGTTTTTGTCAGATTTGCCAAAGATCAGATGGTTGTAAATGTGTGGTATTATTTCCAAGGGCTCTATTCTGTTCCATTGGTTTATATCTCTGTTTTGGTACCAATACCATGCTGTTTTGGTTACCGTAGGCTTGTAGTATAGTTTGAAGTCAGGTAGCATGATGCCTCCAGCTTTATTCTTTTGGCTTAGGATTGTCTTGGCAATGCGGGCTCTTTTTTGGTTCCATATGAACTTTAAAGTACTTTTTTCCAATTCTCTGCAGAAAGTCATTGGTAGCTCTATGGGGATGGCATCTAATCTGTAAATTACCTTTTTTACATTAAATTACCTATTTTTAGATTATATAGGATAATCTCCAGACATTGCCATGGCATTTGTAAACTGTCATAGTCCTGGTGGGAGTGTCTTTTAGCATGCTAATGTATCATAATTAGCATATAATGAGCAGTCAGGAGACCAGAGGTCTCTTTGGTTGCTATCTTGGATCTTGGTTTTGGTGGATTTTGACTGGCTTCTTTACTGCATCCTGTTTTATGAGCAAGGTATCTGTGAAAGCAGTCCAGCTGACCTCCTGTCTTATCCTGTGACTAAGAATGCCAAGTCCCCTGGAAATGCATTCCAGCAGGTCTCAGCCTCATTTTACGCAGATGCTATTCAAGATGAGTTGGTCTGATTCCAATGCTTCTGGCAATGCCACTCAATTTCTTGCAAATAGATAGCCACAGTTTATGTTCAAACAGGCCTCCTCTTGGTATTTTGTGTCCAGCCTCCTCTGGTTTTCTGAGATTTCTTAGGATAGGATCGGAATGGAGATGTTTATCAGCCTTCCCATTATCCACAAGACAAAACTTGTTAGAAAACCCAAATCTGTTACCAGTCATCAGCATATTGCATATTGGCTCAAGTACCTGCTTGACCAGTAGCTGTTATAGGTACAGAACATGAATGCCAATATACATGAACAGAGTGGCGTTGCTTTTCCTTCTGGAGTCAGAAGTGGGAAAACAAGGACCATTGTACATAGTGGATGAAGAACATGGCCAGGAGGACACAGGTGGGGCAGCTGCAGAGGCACTGGGCAGATGCCGGGCACACTCGTAGAGGACACCCATTGCAGGGCCCAGGCAGTCCGTGGGCAGCCATTGTTTGGAGTGAGGTGACTTGTAACAGCTTGAGGCAAGCCCACCAGCTCCAGCAGCGTGAGGCACATGCAGCCCCAGAAGGCCTCCAGGTAGGTGTGCATGTCTAGCAGGTGATGGTCATCCAACTCCCTCTCCTGGGATGGGTGGTGTGCTCTATGCCCAGCGGCTGTGGTGGGTCAGGCATAGGGCAGT
>NW_012115555.1:1541194-1545092 GCF_000951035.1 Colobus angolensis palliatus | reverse complement strand
AGCAGCCATAAGAACTGTGCAAGGAAAGTGATCAAAAGAGAGAAGAAATCATGTAGGTGGAGCCCAATCCTAAGCTGTCCCACGTTTCAGCCCATCATAGGAATTCCCTGGTGCACCTCTGCTTTCCAGGTTCAAGCGATCCTCTCACCTCAGCCTGCCGAGTAACTGGGATTACAGGCGCCCGCCACCACACCCGGCTAATTTTTGTATTTTTAGTAGAGACGGGGTTTCATCATGTTGGCCAGGGTGGTTTGGAGCTCCTGACCTCAAATGATCCATCCGCCTCAGCCTCCCAAAATGCTGGGATTGCAGGAGTGAGCCACTGCACCCAGCCCCTAAGAAACCTTTACTATGCTGTACCCCACCACACCCCACTCCACATGTCTCCACACCTGTTATGCTTTGGGTTACTGGGATACAGGAGAAACACAATAGACAGCAATTCTGCTTATCACGTATCTTTCTACATTTCTGGTTAGCTCTATTCTTAAAAAAAAAAAAAATCTCTACTAATAGGAGCCAAGGAACATCTTATTTTTTCTTCTTCTGTACTTTCAATTAAGCGAGTTCTTCACTTGTATTCCTAAAAGCCCCAGAATTTTAAACGTCTATATTTTCCAAATGCTTAAAAATGTGTAATGTCATATAGAGTTGTAACATCATGTAGAACCATCCATATTAACCATTCATACACCCTTTTCTTCATCCTGATTTTTTCTGCTTGGCGCGCTTCTTATGATCTGTGCCTGGTGCTATCTATATTCAGTGGAAGTTTGTGGAAATGATGTATATCAATGAGAGTTGTCTCAATTAATGATAAAGTGATGAACATATGAAGTTTCTGATGGTCTTCCCTGTTCCCTCCAGCATCCCCTCTATGAACATGGAGGTGTTTTCCTCCTCGTTCCATTCAGAATCTACTACAGCCTCCAACTTTCTGTACAACAAACTGCGGGATTTTCCTCACATCATTCTAACCTACCTCCTATCTTGCAGAAATCTCTTGAGATTCCAACAGCAAACTGACCACTTATTTTTGCGATGCCATTAGATTTTGCCTATTATTACTTTAAAATATTTATTTATAAATTCATTTGGTAGGCTGTGGTTTTTCACACATAGGATCAGAACACCATCAAACAGTGAGAGCCTAGCTTCAGAGCTCAGATTCAGTTGAAGACTAGTCCAGCCAAAGTCCTGCTACTAGATAATGGGTGTGTGTGTGTGTGTGTGTGTGTGTGTTGTGTATGCAGCCTCTGCAAGGTTTGGGGAGACTTGGTATACTGACTTTCAGCCTGCCTTCGATCTCACCTACGCATTACACATTTGACTACTTCCTAGTTGGTTTTGAGCCTAATATGCTAGCTTTACATGTAACAATGCAAAATTATTAGTACATTGACTCAAGTGAGAGGAATGAATATCATTTTGACACTGAACAACATGAGATTTTCTTTTGTCTGCTAAGGAAAACAAAATGTTTCTCCTGGTAATTTAATGGAAAAAGATGCAAGGTTAAATCATGTAAATTTCCTAATAATTTGCTAGTATTCTAAAATACTTAGAAACATATTTTGATAATGCTATTTAATATAAATACTGTAATTAAGTTGATTAGTCTGCTAAGTGATCATTACTTATATGAATGCAGGTTTTCTGAGGAAAACATTCCGTGAAAAGCATTCAAATGAGTCGTAGTCAACATACATAACAGAAAAATCTGTAGTTTGTTTAAGGGTTTTGCATTTTATTATCAGTTCCATGGCCTCTTTATGGTCTCAAAATCCAACAGTGGTTAAAGTTCTATCATAATAACAGAGACTGGATGGAACTTGCAGAAAGTGCATCGATTTCATGATAACAAAACCTGGAATTTAAATACGTGTTCTCGTTTACATTAATCATTTGCACCACCTTGGACAATTGATGTATGTCATTTTTACCCAGCAATTTTATCTGTGAAATGGAAATGGTCTTACTTCATAATCCGTTAGTATGCTAAAACTAAATTATATATGTAAATGCAGTTGTTGAATTCGTCTGCATAGTTATTCCCAGTATCTCTTTTTATCCCTTCAGTGTCTCAAGCATCTGTAATGACAGTCCTATTCTCCTTTTCTAACTGGTAATTTCTGTTTCTCTCTTCTTTCCTAGGAGTTTATCAATTTTATTAATCTTTCCGAAGAACCATCTTTGGCTTTTTGTGTTTTTGTTTTGTTTTGTTTTTAAGAGACAGAGTCTCACTCTGTCGCCCAGGTGGGAGTGCAGTGGCGTGATCGTAGCTCACTGCAGTCTTGACTCCTGGGCTCAAGCTATCCTCCCGCTTCAGCCTCTGGAGTAGCTGGGACTACAGACGTGTTTCACTGTGCCTGGGTAATTTTTGCCTTTTTTTGTATAGAGGAGGTGTCACTATGTTGCCCAGGTTGGTCTCCAAATCTTGGCTTCAAATGATCCTCCCTCTTCATCCTTCCAAAGTGCTGGGATTACAGGTGTGAGCCACCACACCCAGCCCAGCTTTGTTAATTTTTTTGTTTGCTGGTTTTCTGTTTCATTGTTGTCTGGTTTTGTTTTTATTAATTCCTCCTTTCTTTTTTCTTTTTTGTTGTTGCAATATTTAATCATTTCTTTTTTAAAAAATTTTACTTTAAGTTCTGGGATACATGTGTTGAACATGCAGGTCTGTTACATAGGTATACATCCACTATGGTTTGCTGCACCTATCAACCTGTCATCTAGGTTTTAGGCCCTGCATGCATTAGGTATATATCCTAATGCTCTCCCTCCCCTTTCCCTCCACTCCCCAACTGGCCTGGGTGAGTGATGTTCCCCTCCCTGTGTCCATGTGTTCTCCTTGTTCAGCTCCCACTTATGAGTGAGAACATGCAGTGTTTGGTTTTCTGTTGCTGTGTTAGTTTGCCGAGGATGATCGTTTCCAGCTTCATCCGTCTCCCTGCAAAGGACATGAACTCATTCTTTTTACGGCTGAGAGTATTCCATGGTGTATATGTGCCACATTTTCTTTATCCAGTCTATCATTGATGGGTCAAGTCTTTGCTTTTTAATTCCTTCTTTCTACCTTCTTCTATCTTCTTTAGGTTTAGTTTGCTTTCCTTTTGCTACCTTGTTAAGGTAGAAGCTCACACCAACAATTTTAAACTTCTCTTCAGTTCTGATGTATACATTTAAAGAAGTTAATTTCTCTTCAAGCACTCTTTCAGCTTTATCTTCTGCATTTTGATATAATGAACTTTATGATCATTCACTTAAAATATTCTCTAATTTCCTTTGTAATTTCCTCTGAGACCTGTGGCTTATTTGGTAGTGTGTTGATTAATTTCTGTATATTTAGGGGATTTTCTAGTTATTAGTCTGGTACTGCTTTCTAATTTAGTTGAGGGTTTTTTTTTGTCAGAGAACATACACTACCCAATTTTAATACTGTTGAATTTCTTGAGACTAAATTTATATCCAGTATGTTGTTTATCTTGATGAATATTTCATGTATACCTGAAAATAATATGTATTTTGCCATCGCATATTCTGATGTCTTGTAAGTGTCAATTAGGCTGATTTAATTATTAGTGCTATTCAATTGTTTAATATATTTTCCTGATTTTTTGTTTATTTCTTTTACCAATTATTGAGAGAAGCATTTAAGATCTCTATGATTGCAAATTTATCTATATTTTCATTTCTGTCAATTTTTGTATCATTTATTTTTTATTTTATTTATTTATTTATTTATTTATTTATTTGAGATGGAGTCTGTCTTGCTCTGTCGCCCAGGCTGGACTGCAGTGGCGCAATTGTTTAATATATTTTCCTGATTTTTTGTTTATTTCTTTTACCAATTATTGAGAGAAGCATTTAAGATCTCTATGATTGCAAATTTATCTAT
>NW_012115555.1:1531307-1540585 GCF_000951035.1 Colobus angolensis palliatus | reverse complement strand
GACAGAGCGAGACTCTGTCTCAAAAACAAAAAAAAAAGAAGAAGAAAACATTTTTAATGAAGATTATTTTGTTTGTTGTTAATATGATCATACTGAATTTATTGTTATTTAGGTATTTGCAGTATGCATTCTTTCTTCCAGTTATTTTCTGCCTGTGTAAAGAGCATGTATGTACCATTCTTCTTTGAACACATTCTTAATCTCTGACACCTGACATGTATTCACTATTCTTAAAATATCCTTACTTTCTATAATCATTTTTTATTTTTTTCTCAAGCTCTAGAATCTGTCATAGCTCTGGTTCCTCTTAGAAGAGTCTGGTTAAAAAGTTACATCAAGATCTGTGTGTTAGGTGTGCTCATTGCTATGGGAATGTCAAAAATCTAAGATCCTATTTGTGGACATACACATAAACATCTATATATTTATTTCTATAGCTACTTCCTTATATTAAAAACCATATGTCTACATCTAGCCTTCCTAGAAACAAAAATTATGAAATCTGTAAAAATGACTTAAAAATTTGCAATCATTGGAGATCTTTTGAAGCATGCAGAATACATGAGGAGATAAATATTGAGAAAAGGAAAGTAACTAGCTGAGTTCAACATTTGCTGTGAGTTTCCCCTGAGAGCACTTTTCAGTCTAAAGCAGTAGATGGTAGAACAAAGCTCAAGCAGAAAGATGCAGTCTTACCAGGAAGAGAAGACGGAGGTTGGAGTTTGGTGCTGAAAGAATGAGTTGCTATTGAGGAGAAAAATCCCCCTAAAAGATGAAAACCCAAAGAGGGACCCCTATTCTGCATGCAAATGTCTTTCAAATGCAGAATTTTGGGCTTTCCTCTGTGGTATTCTTATTTAGGATTTTCCACTCAAGTTCTACAAATTTTGCGCCACTGCACTCTAGTTTGGGCAACAGAGCAAGACTCTGTCTCAAATAAAATAAAATAAAATAAAATAAAATAAAATATTTTTTAAAGTTCCACAAATCTTAAAGATCTGAGTTCTGACATCTCTCTACTCAGTTACCATTAGGAGAGAGAAAAATATACTAAGAAAGGCAAGTAAAGAGGAATAAAAGGAAAAGAACAGATGGGCCAAAAACAGAAAGCAGCAAGGTGGTAGACTTAAGTCCAGTGCTTCAGTAATTACATTAAATGCATATTTCCAAACTGGATAAATAAGCAAGACTTTTGACCATACCCTGTCCATAAGAAATGCATTTTAAGTATGAAAACATAGGTTAAAAATATAAGGATGAAAAAATATACACTGGGCAAGAAAGCTGCAGTGGCTACATTAATATCAGATAAAGAAAACTTTACAAATAAGTAATATTACTGCAGATAAATTTTTCATAATGAAAAAGACTTATACTCCTAAGTGTGTAGGTACCAAATGCTATATACAGATTATTTTCAAATTCACATAGAAAGTACATAAAAATATACCACATATATTGACATTGAAACATTTCAACGAATCTGAAAAGCAATGATAACTCTGGACAAAGTTGCCAAAAACAATCATTTAAAGACTCTGGAAACTGACCAAAGGATATGAACATTAAGAAGCATTTAGTTTAAGAGAGTCTAAATTGAATCTTAATAAAAACAGCAAAATCAGTATTATTTTGGCCAGAGTATGTGTTCACCAACTTCCTTCACCCCAACTTACGGTGCAGAATTTCTCCTGTGTGGGAGGACAGGTCATGGGATTAGACAGCTCTTCTAACCTGCCAGAGGGAGCTCACATTGTTTGGAAAAGAGTGTGCACACATGCACACGCGCACACACACACACACCCTCAAAATAATGTCTTGGTGTTTTGTAGAAAACAGCATAGATCTCAGGACAAATAATTATGGAAAATTAACATCTCAACTAGCTTGAAGTCATGATGGCAGGCCAGTCAGGAATTTTAACAGGGAGATCCAGAGAATGAGATAGTCAAAAATAGCCTTGCTAAAATCTCATTTATCCCCAGTGGTGTGGAAAGCTGTCTGCATCAGCTTGGTTAAGCCTGCTTAGGAGAGACCTGGCTGAATATAAGGCCATGTGAAGGCAGAAGGTAAAAACTGGGACATACCTGTAAAGTCGCGGAACTTTGAAAGCGTTTTCCAAGTCACACTCACTTCAATGGCAAAGTGTGGAAGCCTTACTGACTCAAGGTGTTTAAGCAGAACCTTTCGTCAATCATAGGCTGACATTAAGCTACAATGACCGGGGGTGACCCTAGGAAATCAGGCTTAATAATGAAAACAAAAATTATCAAGCAACCTTAGCAGAGAGACCATAGGCTGCACACTAGGGGGAAACAGACTTCGAAGAACTTGCCCTAGCAAGTCGCTAACACAAACAACAAACAGCAAGAGCACTTACTCCTCAGGACTGGGGAATCAGAATTCAGCTAATACATTACATTATCTAAAATATCAGTATCAAACAAAAATTAAAAGACGTGCAAAGAAACTGGAAAATTTTACCAACACATAATACATAGGAAAAAAAGAAGCCAATGGAACTTGTCTCTGAGGAGATAGGTTAAAATGGTTTCATTTTAAATTGCTCTCATTGTTGAGCATAATGAAGAAACACTCTTTAAAGTAGGTGAGAAATAGCTAAGCAGTTACCAATTAGAGTGTTCAAGTAGTGGTTCTGAGTCGTAAAAATAAAATAGGAGGGTGGGAAAGAGAGTACAAAAGAAACCGGATTCCTGTTTTAACTACCTTGGAACACATAAAATTGTGAAAATATGTTGAGAAAGTTCTATACAACTGTCTCCAACTGCTGTATAATAGATGTTCCAGAAAAATAGAAAGGATATAAGATACAATAAAAAATCGAAGATTTTTTTGTTTTCTGAAGGAAAGGAAGACTTTAGTCTCTGGCTAGATAAGATTCACACAATTTAAAGAAACCAAGTGGAATCATGGAAATATACAAATAGTTATGTAGCTGTAGGGATGAAAATTTTTACTACAAAATCAGAAAATAAAATCGTAATAAAAATGATCTAATGGCTTCCAAGAAGGAAATAAACAGTTTACACATAAGAAGACAAGAACCAGACCGGAATCAGATTTCTATTCTGAAATATTAGAAGCCAGAAAGCAATGAGAGGGTAAAAAGGCTGCCAGCTTAATACATGGGGAAGCAGGGTGTTGGCAGGAAAGACAGTTTAAGAGAGGAGATTTGTACAGGGAGATGGAAGAGACAATGGAGAGAAGACAATCTGAGCAGAAGCTGTGAGAGTAGATAGATACTAGGGAAAGGGAATGCTAACGATGGTGTTATTTTAAAACGAACCTTGTGTGGCATGTTTTAAAATTCTCATTCCCACAACTTCATTGCGTTGTAAAATTTTTGGATTAATATTTTGTTTATCTTTTGGTGTAGAACTATGCTAAAGGACATGGATTCTACTACTGGAAGAAGTTCAAGGTTCTTATTTTAGGAGGACATGGACAGCTGTAGGGATGTTAATCAGGTCATGTACACCAGTAAGTGGGGACATTGCACTTTAGAAATTCAAAGGAGCTGCCGCTTTTCCCTTTCTTCCTTGCCCCTTGGCAGGTCTGGATTTGAGAGTTCAGGATTCCTTGAGGGTGGTAACCCAGCCACTCTAATTTCCCGTACTCGTCCTTCCATGTGTTCAGAATATGATGCAATCTAAGATGTGGTTTTGGATGTTTGAGAAGCAGAGAAGCATAACTAAGCAGGATTTAAAGTCTGCTTTTGTTTGAGAATTGAGGAGCTCAGTCTTTTACACGCTTTCACAGGTAAGAGATTGCCACTATAAAATTATATGCTTACAACAAACTTCGCTGCTGTCATTCTAGTGCCAGCCACTATGCTTTTTCACATTGACCTTTCTGCCACCATCTCAGCATTCTTGATATTTCAGTAAGAATGATATTTTAATTTATAATTACTATTTTAAATTTATCAGGATACCAGTATATAGTTTGAAGGTTAGACAATAGAGATGTATTTTAATGAAAACAAGAACCCTTCATGCCATTCCTTTCCTTCACTGACATTATCCCCAAATCAATGACTTTTAACAGTAATATGCTTATCTTTGTGTATGTGGGGGTATTAATTTAGACATCCATTGACTTCCTGTTATGAAATCAGATAATTTAGACCACCAGCAATTATGTCTCTGACATCTTTCTTGTGATTTTATTATCTTACTATGTTTAGTTCCTCTGTAGGCAATCCCTGCATTTTTAAACACAGTACTCTATTACTCTATCAGTTATACTCAAGATCTCTTGAGTTTTCTCCTTGTAGATAGAGATACTGCTAACCCTATTCTTTCCTATTCTACTTTTTTTCCCTATTTCATATCCCAGCTTCTGGCATTTATATTATATTTAATATTTTCAAACCTGATAGTATTTATGGTTTGTTTGTAACTATGTATTTTTAAACCACATATATGCTCACTATTGAGAATGTATTTCCTTTGTTGGTCATCTTTTAATTTTTATGAAGGTTCTATTTGCAATTTCTTTTCCCTCATATATATATAATCTACCTTTTAATCACATCCTCAGATATTTTGAATATCTCAACAATACTGTAAAATTTATGATATCATACTTATCATGTTTGCCCACTTCCTGGTGCCCTTAGTTCTCTAGTTTCAATCTTAAAAAAAGATTTCCAGGATTGCTGAACAGATGTCATCTTGGGATTCTCTTCATTGTTTTCTTTGGTAGAAGACACTGTTTCAGGTATCTAATATCTTCCTCTTACTTGCTTTGACTATCTAATTTTGCTAAAACACACCTTCTGTTAATATCCAAAAAAGGATATACTGGAAGCAAATTTTTCTAATCTTTGCATGTCTGAGAATCATTTTTATTCTAGATTCATGCCTGAATGAAATTTTATGGATTTATAAGTCTGGGTCTAGTCAGGAGAGAGGAAATCACATAGTAATGTGAAATGAGAAAGATCAATATAAAGAAATATGAACTGTAACAAAGGATTTGAGTAATGAGAGATTGGCTAGAAAGAAGTAAAGAGAACTCTAACTAATATAGCAGTCTCAGATATAATAGTGCATAATATAATATAATAGGAAATGGCTACTTCCCTAGTGTATTATTCAGGGTTCTCTAGAGGGATAGAACTAATAGGATAGATATATGTGTAAAGGGGAGTTTATTAAGGTGTATTGACTCACATGATCACAAGGTGAAGTCCCACAAGAGACCATCTGCAATCAGAGGAGCAAGGAAGCCAATCTGCGTCCCAAAACCTCAAAAGTAGGGAAGCTGACAGTGCAGCTTTCAGTCTGTGGTCGAAGGTCTGAGAGCCCCCGGCAAGTGAGAAAGATGAAAGGTGGAAGACAGCTAGTGTAGTCCTTCTATGGTCCTCTGCCTGTTTTTATCCTAGCGGTGCTGGCAGCTGATTAGATGGTGCCCACCCCGTTGAGGGTGGGTCTTGCCTCTCCCAGTCCACTGACTGGGATGTTCATCTCCTTTGGCAACACCTTTACAGACACACCCAGGAACAATACTTTGCGTCTTTCAATTCAATCAAGTTGACACTCAATATTAACCCATCACTTAGGTTAAGATAGAGCACCCAAGAAGGAGCCTTCTCCAGTTTTCTTTACAAGGGTGAGGTCAGACCTTGTTAGGGAGGCACGTCCATGGCTCAGTGAATGGCAGAGAGGTAGCTGTTGTGCTGCTGCTCCAGCACGAGTTTGCTGGAATCCACCCTCTGGGACTTGTCAGAAATCTTTCCTCTAGGGTGTTGGGGAAAGCTGTTCCTGTAGGGTTCGTGGAAGTGGGGTGGTGGTGGTCACTCTCCGCTGTAAGACTGCTAAAGGAGATGTGCCTGCCTGACGAAGCTGTGGGTGTTGCTGGCTGCCCTACTCTGCAAAAGCTGGGTGCTGAGGAAGCTGCAAGAGTCTGATGTTGTAGAAACCAGGTGAGAACTTGCCAAAATTAATAAGAGACAATGAATCACAGATTACAAATAACAGAGAACACCAAGCAGGATTAAAAAACAAAACAACCCACCCTTAAGTATATTATATTTAAACTGTAAAAAAAAGTTAGAAATACATAAATACTATTTAGAAAAGCAAAGAAGGATGAGAAAAGTACAAGTTATTACATTTTATGTATTTCTTAAAAATGGATATAACAGGCAGATATTTGTTAATATGGATTACAAAAGTTGGACAATATAGTCATGAAATGTATTTAGATATTTTACATACATATATTACACAAGGGAAGAAATAAAGTACTACTCAGATCAATAAGAAAGAGTTAAATAACCTAATAGCAATATTGGAAAGTAGGTGAACAGGCAATTCACAGAAGAACTCAAATGGAAAATAGCATATGCAAAGATGGTCAACATTGTCTACAATATTTGACACAAAAACATTGTGTCACTTCAGTTTAAATGTAATTACACATTCATAAAAATTGGGGAGCACATCTTTGAAGGGTTACTAATAAATTGTCTAGAAACATTGTTCTAAAAGCTGATGTGGCTTTGGAAGACCAAGTGTGAATATTCAAAGGCACTTTCATTTGTTGAGCAAAACACCAAGTGGAGAAATTGAAGATCCCTGATTGTGAAAGGATCCAAGTGTTTAGAGCAGAACTGAAATCCTGAATAATGGTTCTCTACATGTAGCAGGCAGAGTATGTGACTAGTGGAAAACAGCGGTTTATATAAACGAAAGAAGGCCAGATTTGCACATCAAATTCATCAATTAATGTATCCATTCATTTGTCAAATAATTATTTAGCTCCTAGTACGTGCTATGTACTATTCCAGATAAAATAGTCAACAAGGTTAAAACATCTCTACCTTTATGAGCTTTAATTCTAGCAGGAAAGAAAAAATAATCACATGATAAACAGATATGCAGTATTAGGTGGTGATTCTTGCTATGAAGATACAACTGAAGAAAGCTGAGTAAGGGGATAGAGAAACAAGGGCTTACCAGTAGTAAATTTCCATGCAAGCCGTGGCAGGCTAATTTCAAAATCAGAAATATTTTATTATAGTTGTTCTTGGGTTATTAGTGTCAGACATAAGAATAGTGCAGTAGATTTACTACCACAGATTTTTGCATTTGTACTTATTTTGAATGAAATGTACTGTCAAAGAACAAAGCAGGCGGACTGGGCTTATATCCTGTCTCCTTGTAGTAGAGAATATTGAGTCTGATGTGCAGACCAGCAGATCCTTTGTGTATCTCCTGCACCACTCTCTCATCCCCTCCATAAGCTCACATCAAGAGTAACTATGCTCATGTACTGTAATGTGAACTCATCCCCTGGTAACACTTTACTGGTGCACAGTAAGCATCTGACTGGTCTAGGAAAAGAAGCCCTCCCCATAGGAATCTGGAATCAAGACAGGTGGATTCCATTTAAATCTATAAGATGATGCCTAGGGCAAAGGAGAGATGAACTGAGAACATCTTGGCAGGGACCATTTTGTACTATGTGAATTTGAAAGCAGAGATATGTAAAAGAATGAAGATGACAGGCAGAGAAAATTAGAGATAAGAAATAAACAGAGGATTTCTTGTATAACGCAGTGTACTACCCTTAGATCAATCATTTTACATATCTTCTTTGGCTTCTGTGAGTTAGCCCTTTGTTATGATAACAAATTTTATCTTTCTGATGAATCTAACTCAGGCACTTGTGTTCCCCATGAAGACATGCTCTCATGATGGCTCTGATTTATTTACCATACAGATGAAGATCATGAGTGTGGATTTCGGAAATGCAGTCAGTGGACTCAATTACTGCTTGTTGAGTCCATGAGCAGATATGACTAACAAAGGTCTGTGCACATGGGGATTGAAGGGTATTTTTTGTTTTTGGATAGAATTGGTGAAGAAATTAAATGAAAGTATACCATAGTCCATGGCCAAGAATTTCAAATAATAAAGTGTTTATATGAGATGTTTGGGATTTAATATGGGAAGTATGTATATGGGCTGTATGAGCTCTAATTTGTTTAAATTGTGTTTATTATTAATATTTATGGGCATATAGTAAGTGTATATATTTATGAGGTGCATGAGATGCTTTGAAAAAAGGATGCAATGTGAAATCAGTAAATCATGAAGAATGGGCATCCATACCCTCAAGCATTTATCCACTGAGTTGCAAACAATCCAATTACACTCTTGAAGTTATTTTAAATGTACAGTTACTACAGTTGCCGTGTTGTTCTATCAAATAGTAGATCTTGTTCATTCTTTCCATTTTTTTACCCATTAACCATCCCTGTATCCCTCCCTCCCTGTTTCCCCACTACTTTTCCAACCTCTGGTAATCATCTTTCTACTCTCTATGTTCATAAATCCAATCATTTTAATTTTTAGATCCCACAAATAACTAAGAACATGCCATGTTTGTCTTTCTGTGCCTAGTTTATTTCACTTATGGAACTGCCATGCCTGTTGTTGTAAATGACTGGATCTCATTCTTTTTTATGGCTGAATAGTACTCTACTATGTATATGTACCACATTTTCTTTATCCATTCAACTGTTGATGGATACTTAGGTTGCTTCCAAATCTTAGCTATTGTAAACAGTGCTGCAACAAAAATAGGAGTGTAGATATCTCTTTGATATACTGACTTTTTTTTTCTTTTCAGTATATACCCGGCAGTGGGATTATTGGATCATATGAGAGCTCAATTTTTAGTGTTTTGAAGAAGCTCCAAACTGTTCTCCATAGTAGTTGTACTAATTTACATTCCCACCAATAGTGTCCAAGTGTTCTTTATTTCACATCCTTGCCAGCATTTGTTATTGCCTGTCTTTTGGATAGAAGCCATTTTTAACTGGGGGAGATGATACCTCATTGTAGTTTTGATTTGCATTCCTCTGATGATCAGTGATGTTGAGCACCTTTTCCTATGCCTGTTTGCCATTTGTATGTCTTATTTTGAGAAACATCTATTCAAATATTTTGCCCATCTTTTGATTGGATTATTAGTTTTTTTCATATAGAGTTGTTTGAATCCTTATATATTCTGGTTATTCATCCCTTGTCAGATGGGTAGTTTGGAGATATTTTCTCCCATTCTGTGGGTTGTCTCTTCACTTTATTGATTGTATCCTTTGCGTTCAGAAGCTTTTTAACTTGATGTAATCCCATTTGGCCATTTGTGCTTTGGTTGCCTGTGTTTGTAGGGTATCACTCAGGAAATTTTTGCCTAGACCAATGTCCTGGAGATTTTCCCTAATGTTTTCTTGTAGTAGTTTC
>NW_012115555.1:1528081-1528832 GCF_000951035.1 Colobus angolensis palliatus | reverse complement strand
TACTGCTTTTGCTGTATCCCATGGGTTTTGGTATATTGTGTTTTCATTGTCATCTGTTTCAATAAATGTTTCAATTTCCCTTTTAATTTCTTCATTGACCCACTGGTCATTCAAAAGTGTATTGTTTAATTTCCATGTATTTCTATAGTTTCCCAAATTTCTCTTGTTATTAATTTCTAGTTTTATTCCACCGTGTTCAGAGAAGATGCTTGAGCAATTTGGGAGGCCAAGGTGGGAGGATTGCCTGTGCCCAGGAGCATGAAACCAGCCTAGGCAACATAGGGAGACCCAGAAGCAGTTCAAATGGGATTGAAAACTGTGTACATGTTGCCTGGACTAGAGAGGGCATTGCAAGCCTGGTGAAGGTGAACAAACGGAGAGATTAGATAAAGTTGAGTACCCAACTTTCAGAGTTGCATATATCATTGAGACCAATAGTTCCACATACAGATTTAATTTAACACCTGCATTTTTAAAGTCAATCACAATAGACTTGTCAGACCACCTTAGAATTATAACCAAGAACAGAAGAAAACAAGACCACTTTTATTGTATTTTAGAACCTTGGGTGACAGTTGATTTGGGGAGGGCTTCAAAGGTATAAATGTAGATATAAATATAAACATAAACAGGTTTAAAAGTTTTAAATCACAGTGAATGTGCTAATTTGTAACTCCTTTTAAATTTAACATATGGTAAGCAACTCTATTTTGTCATTAAATACCTTTCTAAAACATTGTTTTGAAGGACT
>NW_012115555.1:1525584-1527260 GCF_000951035.1 Colobus angolensis palliatus | reverse complement strand
ATTAAAACACTGTATTTCTTTGTGGAATTTATTCCTTGAAATTTTATATTTCTACTGGCAGTTTGAATGGTAATTTATCCTACATTCTCTCACCCATCTCCCCCTGCTACTATCTATTTTATCTGCGCTTCTTAGTAGCTTGGGCTGTCCGAGACAAGTGACTCTGCCTCATCATATGCCTCTCATTGGTCGGAGAGATACATATTCATTACTATTAGTTGTTTCTTCTAACCTGAGCTTCTGCAAAGCCCCTTTATCATTATCCTTTCTCTTCAATCACAATATTACCTAGCAACCTTTTCCATACCCAGATAGTTCCTTTCCTCCTGCAAGAACTAAGTGTATGTAAGTTTCTCATTTGTTACCTAGTTCATTTTTCTTCTCATGTGAGGATCCTGGATACTGTTAGGATGATGCCTTCACTACTGATTGGATCTTGGAAAAATATTATTTCCCTACAAAATGTATTTTCTTTTAAGCTCTCAGAGTAAATTTTGAAATGATCTACCCATAGATTAGTCCTCTGGTATTAACTAGTATCATTATTCTGACTGTAAGAGGTATCAGTTCAAACTATTTACAGGTTAGATTATCCAGAGGATATAGTTTAAAGCACCCATATAATTTTCAATAAATTACTCAATTTAAAAAGAACCTATCAAGTTAATATTTCAAAGAAATTGATAATTTCTTTTAGAGGTTTCTTTGAAAAAATACAAGCAGACATGCAGTCCATATTAATAGGCTGGGTCTAAAGTAACATAGTCTGAGTGAGGACATGGGGTGTTGAGTTGAGTCCAGAGACAGGCCATATGCAGAGAACCAGAACAATGTTTCAAAATCTGCAAATAGCTGAGTTTGGGTATTTCCTGTGTGAAGGAGGATGCCAGAAATGAACAACCAAAACCTTAACAGAGACTGAAAACACATCCCAAAGTAGGAGTCAAAACACATCCAGGCAGCATACCCAGGCCTGATACACATGCTAGAATGGGTTCTAGACATGGGATAACAGGATAAAAAAGTCAGTAAAATCATGGGAAAGATTAAAGTGAAAAATATCATAATATAAAGGTCCATATATCTCATTAATTTTAGTAAATGCAAATAGACTAAACTTGTGACCAGAAGACAATGACTGACAAATCAAATGCAAAAACATAAATTAAGGTTATACTGTTTATAAGACACATACCTAAAGCATAAAAGTCATTTCAGAGTTTAAGTGTAGAACATAGAAAGGACACATCATGCAAAAACTAAATATAAGAAATGGTGTTTATTTATTAATGTCAAAGACAAATTTTAAGGAAAAAGATATTGCAGGACAGAAAGACTCATATAATGATAAACATTTACCTAGTCAAAGAAAACATAGGCTGGGCACAGAGGTTCACACCTGTAATCCGAGCACTTTGAGAGGCTGAGGCAGGTGGACTGCTTGAGCTTATGATTTTGAGACCAGTCTGGGCAACATGGCGAAACCCTGCCTCTGAAAAAAAAAAAATTAGCTGGGCATGGTGGTGCGTGTCTGTAATCCCAGCTACTTGGGAGGCTAAGGTGGGAGGATGGCTTGAGTCCAGGAGGCGTAGGTTGCAATGAGTTGAGATTACACCACTGCATTCCCGCCTTGGTGATAGAGCCAGACTTTGTCTAAAAAAAGAAAGAAAAGAAAA
>NW_012115555.1:1504614-1522330 GCF_000951035.1 Colobus angolensis palliatus | reverse complement strand
CCTGTAATCCCAGCTACTCAGGAGACTGAGGCAGGAGAATCGCTTGAACCTGAGAGATGGAGGTTGCAGTGAGCCGAGATTGCACCACTGCTTTCCAGCCTGGGTGATTGAGCAAGACTCTATTTTTTAAAAAAAAATTAAAATTAAAATAAAAAAATAAGCTTGGACCAATGATGACAATGAGGAATGAAACAAGCATTAGGGTCATTCAAAATATTTGCACCTTAGATGTATATGCAGGAGAGAAAGAGAAGGAAAAGGAGGAGGAGAGAAAAAAAAAGATGATGGAAAGAAAGGGAAAGGGAAAGGATATTGGGGTACACTTGACTCTGCATAAACAGTCATGACTTTTATTTTAATACACATAGTCCTAAAGTCCAGTCAGTGCATGATAAGCTTCCTTCCCAAATCACTCTTGATTTTGAACTTCCAAAAATAGGAAAAACCATTCAACTGATGGATTTGAGTTTACAGCACCTAACTCTCCCCCTCCAACCTGTGACCATTTTTCTCCTAGTTTCCATGCTACCCCATCCCAACCGCAGTTCTTCCATTTAGTCCTTTATATTCATTTCCCATTCTTCTCTTCCTTGCTCTGTGCTCCCAGCAGCAGCTGACTGTATGGATTACCTCCTGGCTTCTAGTTTGATATAAGCCATGAAGAGCGCAATCAGGGGATCAGAGGAAAGGAAGGAAGTGAGCCAATTTTCTCCACACTCCATCTCTGGGCAGGTCATAGAAGGCTGGCAGTTTTATTTAACCAGAGGGTCACATATGCTGTCATATGACTCTCTCAGCACAGCACTCTCTGACTCCAGGGCCCCCTCATCACTTTCTTCCCTCATCTCGTCAGGCTTGAGGTTGTAACAGGACACCTGTTACCTGCTTGCCCTAGCCCAGGTTACCTCTCTGTCCCTATTGTTTGCCTACGGTCTGATGATCATAGCTTTGTAAATAGAATTTTTATTAAAACTCTCCTCAAATTAGCAAATTTGAGTTTGCCATCCTTTTCCTGCCAGGAACCTGACTGATACAAATTTAAACCCAACTTCCAACTACTTTCCTCCTTCCAAAATGTCCCACTTGCTGTCAGGGCCAAAACCTGAGTAGCTGTCCCTTGATAGAAGCATGAAATCCTAATACCTGCTACCAATCATAAGGCCATGTCAGAAAACACCAATAACTTCTGTCTACAGTGTTCAATAACAATTTTATCCCTTCAGGGGGAAGTTCCCACTTTGTGCAGAGGGGAAGAGCCTGACCTCTTTAGTTCCTGTGTGGTGGCCTGCTGTTCAGTCTGTAAGGTGGGGGCCTGCTCCCCTGTGACTCCCTCTGGCTTTGCGGAGAGTTCCTCTTTCTTTTTTTCCTTTTCACCCAATAAACCCTGTTCTACTCACTTTTCAATGTGTCCATGTGCCTAAATTTCCTGGTTGTGTGACAAGAACCAGGTATTTTCTGCAACAACACGAATTTAATTTTTAGAGTGGGGAATGAGTGGTAGAAATGCAAGAAATCAGGCTACCCATCAATATTATAACATGAGATATTTTGGGGGAATACCTCTATCTACACTAAAGACATAAAATGCTAGAAAATTATCACAATAAAATACGCAGAAAAGCTAAAGATTCAAGAAGGAAGATCTGTAGATATAAAAAACAAAGAGGCAAATCCCAGCTACAGCTGTGAGTGGAAGCTGAAACATAATATTTCACAAAGGTTCTGAAAGAGGATGCAATACACTAAAGAAACTAGAATTATTCCAAGCAGACATGCAGTGATGTGCTGGAGCCAGCTCCTACAAACTTGCGAGAGTCAATTGTTCTATGAATTTTCAAATCAGTTGTTAAGCATAGCCATTATTAAAAAATAAATTATATAAACTTACAATTAATGTTAAAAATAAAAGAGATACATACTAAAACCTCATTGCTTCTTAATTATTTTGCCACATGTTATAATCGTTCTATCTCTTGAGGTCATTTGCATCTATTGTGTATTGGAAATGTTGTTTAAGGGTGATGTACTGCATATCTCTTCCCAACTCTGCATTCAGTGAGAGCAGATTGATAACTTGCAATTGGCTACAGTGGGAGGATTACACTATGAAAACCACCAAATGTTATAAATCATCTTATTTTTTTGTTGATTGCCTAATCATTGGTCAGCAAATATTTCTTCAAGACTGATATAAATTATTTTAGGTTTTCAGGTTATACAGTTTCTTTCACAATTATTCAGTTCTGTTACTGTAGAGCTAAAGCTGCCATAAACAACGTATAATTAAAATAATATGGACGTGTTCTAGTAAAGTTTTATTCATAAAAACAGGTTTCTGGTCCACTGTTTATATGTGGTCCCCTGTCCAACCTGTGGTGGGGACCACTGGAGATCGGATGGCCCCCAGAGATGGAGGTCACCAGGTTCAGAACCAGTCTCACAAATGGTCCAACAAGACTGATGGGTCCTGTGGCTCAAACTCCCAGCTCCAGGAACTCAAACTGCTGTTACTGTGGAGGAGTCCTGTATTTGGTATTGGTAAAAGCTTCCCTTTCTCCCTCTCTTTCCCTAAGCTCAAATCAGGAAGGGCCTTACACCATTCTCCTTTCAACCACCTTGGTTGTAAAAGTTACAGGTATCAACTGCTGGATACATCACACTTGAGTCAAAGCCTGGAAAGATGAGGAAGCAACCCTGACAGCCTAGAGAAACATCCTGGATATCAATGCGAAGAAATAGGAGATCTTAAGCTAAAAATCATAAAAGTTAAGTAAATGACTGAAGGCTACTCATCCTACTCAGTCCGATCCCTACCTTATCAGATGCTTTCAGCTATTTCTACTTTTCCTCTTGAGATTCATCGCCAGATATTAGAACTTCTTTTTAATGCATATTTGCAGGGAGATTTTGATTATCCATGGGATTACATTTATAACTTCATAGACCCCCAAAGGGAAATTCTATATCTTGGTGAGTAAAATTTTAGATGGAAATTATCTACTACACCATCCTTACAGGAACTGTTATACTCACTCTACTGTTTGCAGTAGGACTATATATGGTAGCACCCCCACAGTGGAATATTGGACAAAGAATCTCAATTGCCATAGTATTTTGCTTAATTATTATCCTTATAGCAAGGATAATAGTTACCAACAAGAAATAGCCATGAAGGTTTTACTATCACTGAATCTGCTAGAATTTTTTATTGGCTTTGGTAATATGTCAAACATTTTAGTTCCTATGATATCAACTGTAGGCCCTAGCTATGCAAAGAAGGTTATAAAGAAAAGAGATTTTATATAAGAAAGGATCTTGTATGGTAAATTATTATCCTAAAGAAAACAGTTGGTTGTTTAAAAAGAGGGATGTTTAGGACAAGTCAGAAAGTTGAAGCATGTCATAGATGTTCTATGTAAGTTGCAAAAGGATTAATAATTACAGGGAAAATTTAGCCAAAGTTAACACTAAAGTTACTCTAGCCACCCAATGCAATGCCACTTATCCTAAAAAGAATATTACTTTTATATCAACATTTCTGGTAAAGTACAGCAACATCTGGTGGAGGCAAACCAGTATTGCAACTCACTGAACCGGCTAGGAAGTATCAAACAAACTCCACTCTCATGGTTGTGGCGTATAGCACCCCTACTAATAATGGTAATCTCAATACTCATATTCGAACCCTGTGTTCTAAACTTTCTTGTAAAATTTATCTCTACTCTCCTAGAAGCTATTGAACTCCAAATGGTGCTGCAGATGGAACCACACATGGACACGCCATTCTTCTGAGGACCCTTACATCAACCCCAGGAGGAGCCCTGGCTGCTATTCCTCACATGGTTCCCCTTTACAGCAGGAAGTAGCCAGAAAGAGTAATTGTCCAATGTCCCCTAACAGCAGTTAGGGTTACCACTCCTGAGAGGGGAAATATGATACAGGAGCTAAAAAACTTATTTAGGCAGAGGCTGGGCATGGTGGCTCACACCTGTAATCCCAGCACTTTGGGAGGCCCAGGTAGGTGGATCACAAGGTCAGAAGTTCAAGACCAGCCTGTCCAGCCTGGCAAAATCCCGTCTCTACTAAAAACACAAAAATTAGTCGAGTGTGGTGGTGCACACCTGTAATCCCAGCTACTCAGGAACCTGGGAGGCTGAGACAGGAAAATTGCTTGAACCCTGGAGGTGGAGGTTGCAGTGAGCTGAGATTGCACCACTGCACTCCAGCCTGGGCGACAGGGTGAGACTCTAAATCAAAAAAAAAAAATAACATTTAGACAGTGAGGGTAAGAGGGTTCTCAGCAGGGTTTCCTTTTTAACAAAATGCAGCCTCAAAATCATTTCTTTTCTAACAAAGAGCAGCCAGAAAATAGAGCTGCAGACATAGATAAGGAAGCTGGAAGCTTGCATGGGTGAATGTTGGCAGCTGTGCCAATAGAAAAGGCATGTTCAATGTGGAGGCTCCATCTTCCCTTTTCTTTGTCACCACATTTAGAGTAAAAAGAAGGCAACATGGCACTACAAGGTAGAGAACCCATCTGCATAATAAAATATTAGGGTGGGGCAGCCAACTTCTTCACGTGCTATGCAAATGGCACACCAGGTCCGACTAATCTTTCGTGCCCTATGTAAATCAGACACCACCCTTTCAAGCTAGTCTATAAAACCCCATGCATTTCACCACAGAACTGGCTACCCATTTTTTCCAGACCCTCTGCTCAGAGAGCTTTTCTCTTTCTTTCACCTATTAAACTTGCACTCTTAACCTCACTCTGGTGTGTCCGTGTCCTAGTTTTCCATGGCTGTGGGGAAATGAACCTCATGTATTACCTCAGACAATGACACTGCTTCAGTAGGACTGCCACCAAGACTCCAGAACTGTAGAACTACCAACATGCAATGAGAGCCTGGAAAAGACAAGGCGCCTGACTCTAATCCATGAGAACAGCCACATGTGGGCTGCAACCACCAAACCCATGGGGGCAGGACTGCCAGAGGCCTTGAGGGACCGACTCCTGCCCCCAGTGTGCTCAGGATGAAGGACATGGACTCAAAAGATATTATTTCCAGCTTTAAAATTGAATGTCTTTCCTGTTGGGTTTCGGACTTCCTTGAGGTCTTTCTTCTGGCCTATTTCTCCTGTCTCAGCATTATATCTTGGAGATAGGCAACTGGTTTTAAATTCACAGGCTCACAGATAGAACCTTTTTTTTGGATTTCTGAGTTGACACCAAAACAAGTTAAGACTTTAGGGCTCTGAGGATGGAATAAATGTATTTGCAAAGAAGAAAGATATGAGTTTTGTGGGGGAGCGCAGGGGTGAAATGCTATGGCTTAAATGTTTGTTCCCTCTAAAACTTATGCTGAAACTTAATCCCCATTGTAACAGTATTCACAGGGTGGAAAATCAGACTATGATATTTCAGGGGAGGAGCCTTTTGGAAGGTAATTAGGATTAGATGAGGTCATAAGGATGGAGTATTAAGGCTTGATAAGAGAAAGAGATACTTGAGCTAGCCCTCTTTGTCCCCTTGTCATGTAATGCCTTGAACTGCATCAAAACTCTGCAGGGGGTTCCTACAAGCATGAAGGTACTTACAAGATGCTGGCACCATGCTCTTGGACTTCCCAGCCTCCAGAACTAGAAGAAATAAATTTTAGGCCACACGTGGTAGCTCATGCCTGTAATCCCAGCATTTTTGGAGGCCAAAGTGGGTGGATCACTTGAGGTCAGGAGTTTGAGACCAGCCTGGCCAACATGGTGAAACCTTATCTCTACTAACAATACAAAAATCAGTTGGGTGTGGTGGCACATGCCTGTTATTCAGGCTACTCTGGATGCTGAGTCAGGAGAATCACTTGAATCTGGGAAGTGGAGATTTCAGTGAGCTGAGACTGTGCCACTGCACTCCAGCCTGGGCAACAGAGCAAGTGAGCCTCCATTTCAAAAAAGAAAAAAAAAAAAAGCAATGTTGTTTCTTTATAAATTACTCAGTTTCAAATATTCTATTACAATCAATGGCAAATGGACTAAGACAGTGAAATTAACATCTAGAACATAAATTCATTGGAGACAAAATTAATTTTATAAAATATTCTGGTATATATTATGTAAGTATATGAATAAATAAGTTGAGTATAGATGACACTAATATTAATGACTTCATTTTTATTTCTATCTTGGTGAAGAAGGGGTCCTGTAGGTATAATTAATTATTCCCTTAGGTGTGTCTTCTCAATGACCTGCCAGCAAAGTTAGTTGTGGGTTGAAAAAAAAAAACAGCACTCGGCTGTTTTTGACTTTATATAGTTATAGTTAAATGACTGTAAATGTCATCAGATTCCTCTTCTTCCCTCTATCCCCAGGGATTCAATGACATTTACATACTTGGTCTCCTGGATAAGATATTAATAAACCCATTTCATGACTCTGTCAGCAGTTATAACTGGACATTCTGTCAAGTTCCTGAGTCTCACACCTCCAGGTCCTGTAACTGGTATGAAGACGCAGAGAATTTGGTCTTTGAACTACCAAGATTTAGATGGGATGTTAGACTTGAACTGAGGTTGTAATTGGATGAGATTTTGGGGAGACCTTGGGAAGGGGTTAATATATTTTCCATTTGAGAGGGACCTGAATTACTGGTAATCAGAGGGATGAAAATGGCAAATAAAATTTGAGGATGGCCCCTAAGAATACCTATCATTTCCTGTTGTACGTGCCTTCTAAAACTCATTTGCTTTGACTGTAGGTAGAACCTGCAAATATGATGGAATAATCACTACTGTGACTGGATTATGTGTTGACCATAGTTGGCCTTACAAAGGGGAGATTTCGTGGGTGAGCATGACCTCATCAGGTGAGCTTTAAAAGGGACTGAACTTTTCCTAAAGAGGGAGATTGGACGTGAGAAACATTATCTCTTGCTGACTTTGAAGATGGAGAGGGTCATGTGGCAAGGACCTGAGAGTGGCCAGTAGGAGCTGATAGTGAGTGCTGGCTGACAGCCAGCTTGAAAACGTGGACCTCAGTCATACGTGAAAATGAATTCTGCCAACAGGCAGTGAGCTTGGAAGAGGACCCAAAACTCAGATGAGAATGACAATGTCTCTGTGACTTGAGTCTTGTGACATCCTAAGCAGAAAGTCCAGTTGAGCTCCTAGACTTCTGACTTAGAAAACTGATCTAATAAATGGGTTTTGTTCTAAGCTTCTGCATTTGTACTAATTTCCTCTTGACAGTGGCTAGAAAACTAATACAATATATTTTGCTCATTTAAGGTTTACCTACTGTATCATAAACACTTTCTTTTAACATAGTGCAATGCTTAAAAACTGATATGCATTTCATATATTAATTCTTGATTTTTCATTTAACTTGTGATTGTATTTATGATGATTAAAAAATATTGTCTAACAATATTTTTCTATATGGTTTTTCTTTTATGTTACTTTAAATCATTCCACCACTTTTTAATAAAATAAATATTAACTTGTTTTTATATTTTGAGTTCCTTCTTGATTTACATTTAAACTTTTAATCTATCTCAATATCATCTCTGTATATGTGTATGTATGGGCTCCTTTTATTTTCCTACTAAATAACCAATAGACCCAACATAATTTTTAGTAAATTTTCTTCATTCCACTGAATTAAAAGTCTGCTTTTATTAAGTACTACATTTTAAAAATTTATCCAACATAAATTTAGGATAACTTGTTCTGTTCTTGAAAGCAGTTGTAATGTGGCATTCTTTAACAAGCAAGAGTGAACTTCCCAGTGCACCATTTAAAACACTTCAAACCGTTAGTGCAATCTCTTGAAAGACACTGAATTAAAATTGTGTTTCTAATACCAAAGAAAATGGTTTAAAATTCTTTTAAAATACCTTCTTCTCCTAAAAATTTCACCTGAGAATGTCTTCACTCACCAGTTTCCTCACCACCATGCTGCTTTCTCTTCCATTCCATATAGGTGCCATGCTGTTAAAGTATATTTCAAAAACTTGCCTCCTAATCCCTTATATCTCTCTAACTTCCAATCCTCATTAGCTACAGTCCTTTACCCCACAAACCTGGATTGACTCCAAAAGAGTGGAGTGGGTTCTTCTGTGCCTCAAAGAAATGAAGAATATAAAGTGTAACACTGGAAGCTTCTTCAAAATATGTTTATCTCCCATTCCAAAATTTTCTCAAAGGTTTAGCATCTTCTAGAAATATAATACAGTAGCCCCATTTTCCATAGTTTCAGTTTCATGTTCCATAGTTTCAGTTATCTGTGGTTAATCACAGTTTGAAAATAAGTGAGTACAGTACAATAAGACATTTTGAGAAAGAGGGACTCCATTTACATAACTTTTATCACCATACATTGTTATAATTGTTCTATTTTCTTATGAGTTTTTGTTTATCTATGACTGTGAATAATTTATAAATTATGCTTTATCATAGGTTTGTATGTGTATGAAAACACATAGTCCACATAGGGTTTGGTACAATCCATGGCTTCAGGCATCTACTGTGGGATCTTGCAATGTAGCCCCTGTGAATAAGGGGGGACTACTATAAATACAATTTCAATCTCACTAATCATAACATAAATTTGGATCTGCTTCTGTGCAGTCAATGTTGTTCCAGAGTTGTCTTTTTTTTGATGACAATATAAACATGTTTTACTTGTTTAGCTTTATAATTATTTGTAAGCATCTACTAGAGTAACTCCCCCTCATTTTTATCAATAGTTATTTTGTATATTTATTACTCTTGAAAAAAATTAGAAACATTTTGTTAAAATAATTATCTTATTAATATTTAGATTAAAGCATCACAAAGTCTATGTATTTTGTTTGGAGAATTGACACAAATTGTCCTGTTCAAGAATGTGGCACTTTTATTTATCAAACATTTCTCTTCTTAAGTAAACTTCTATTCTTTTCTGTGGATTGCACACATGACTAGTAGACTGCTTTGATATTTTCTATGTTTATTGCTCTTTTAAGTGATATTTTTTCTGTAACAGACTTATTGGCTTAGTCTGCCAGAGACAAGTGATGCTGCTTCACTCCTTCTCATTGGCTGGAAAGGAAAGTATTTAGTGGTTTAACGTAAGCACAACTTCTGTGAATCTTTTTTTTTTTTTTTAAAGCAGCACCCCATATTTGGTTACACTCTGGTCTAGTAACCGCTTCCTTTGGGCAAGACAACCTTCTCCACCTGCAAGAGCCAGGCATGTGATTTAAAAAATTTCCTTTGTGGTCAGTTAGTTATTCTTCTTGCTTTGAGTGTTTGGGCTGCTAGTTTCATGTATTCACTTTCAACTAAAACTGTTCTTTACAATCTGTTATAGTGAGTTTTGATTCACAGAATATTTTAGGCTCATCTACAATATAATGATTTCCCACAAATGTAAAGAATATGGATTTGTACAGTTCTAAATATCAGTAAAAGAGCAGGGAGCAGAGTGTTCATATTTAACTTTAAAAAAGGTAGTATTTCCACAGGTGCTTTCAGGGTAATAAAAATGGATTTGACTGATATTGACTTATGGGACAATATGTGAGAAACAGGCTCTGCTCTAGAGGATAGGATGAAAAGTGGGCAGGGAGGACTTATATAGTTTGAATTCTGGACACACAACCTAGTTGCCTAATTTGGAATCATCCACCAACTTGAATATTTTTGTGAGATTCTGTTTTACATCTCTGGCAACACTAAAACAAAAAACGAGGACCATTTCAAGTCTAGCTCAGGAGAAACCATTAAAATAGTTATATTCTCCATTTAATTTTTTTTCTACATTTATTTTTTCTTATTTTTTATTAATTAGAATAGGCCAGACTGCTACAATAACTAGATTTGAAAGTGTATGTGGCTGAAATACAGTAGAAGTTTATAACTCACTAATGTAACAGTAGGAAGATACTGATGATTTGTGAGTAGCTCTTCTCCAGCTGGTGATTCAGGGATCCAAGCTGCCATACTCCAATATGGTACCTCTCATTTTTTTTCCTGTGAAAATTAACATACTTTAATTTTTCTTCAAATAGGGAAGTCGGGAAGAGTGGCCAATTGTGATCTAGAAGATTAAGGCAAGATGGTTAGTGAAATTTGCTACAGTGTCTACTATGTTGTTATTGTTATTATGACTGTAACTAACTAATATTCATCTCCCTCCTTCACAAGTTGCTCCTGATTCCCCTCATCCTCTGAATTTAGTATAGTTTATTTTTCTGTTTGGGTGACAGAGACAACTATTCCAGAAGGGTCTATACTGTTATTTACCCTGTCCTTGCTGGATTATGATTGTTTTAGTGTCTACTGGTAGTCGTTACCTTGCATAAAAGTACTAAAAGATTACCGTTGTATTTCCTCTAATTTGTTCCTGAGGCTTCTCTCATGAGAATGGCTATCAACTGTAGTCCTCTAATGAAGAGAAAAGAAATATGCATGGGCTCAACAACAAGGATTATCAATAGTCAACAAGGATTATCTTCGTAATAGCATTGCTCAGTTCCACCATGCCAGCAGTAGAGTATGATGCTGAACTCACCATATGGCCCCATTACTTGAGGAGATCAGCCAGCCAATTGGTGTCAGGTTGACTGTATCAAAACTTTCCACCTTGGAGGGGAAATCATTTATTCTTTCTGGAATTGGTATACACTTTGGATATGGATTTGCTATTCTCACTCACATTGCCTCTAAAACCACTGCCATTCAAACACTCATGGGATGCTATGTTTAATATTGCTCAAGACTACAAAACCCATTTAGTAACAAAGAAGATGTAGCAATGGGATAATGATATATACCCCATTACCCAGATGTAGCCAGTCCAAAAGAATAATTGAATGGTGCTGGCTGGAAGACACTGCCCTCTAGGATGTTGTCTTTGACTGTTTGTGTTGCTATAACAAAACACCACAGACTGGATAAATTACAAAGATCAGAATTTTATTTTCTCAGAGTTCTGGAGGCTGGAAAGTCCAAGATCAAGGTATTGGCGTCTAGTAAGGGCCATCTTGCAGTGTCTTCACATGGCGGAAAGTGAATCACATGGTGGAAGGTGGAGAGGTAAGGGAGCCCTCCCTTCAACGTTAAGGATCCTTTTATAAGGGTCCTAATCCCATCTTTGAGGGGCGTGTCCTCATGACTTAATCATCTCTCAAAATGATCACATTGGGGACAATAGGGTTAGGTTTTAATATATGAATTTTGGAATTTTGATTCATGTGGTTTGTTGAATTGTCTTCTTTCTGTCTTACCTAACTGACACATTCAAATTTAACTTCTTTCCCAGACAGAGCTGTCCCAGAGAGTGAAATTTTGGCAGGAATAAACTGGACACAGGTCAGACAAGAGCCACAAAAGTGTCTTCCATTATAAACAAGTTTCCTGTGACGGGGCACTTGGTTATGGATCAGACACTTAGGCATTAGACCATCTTCCAGAATAAAGAGGCATCCCATAAAGGTACATTGTAAACCTCCACACCCAAATTCCCTAGAGCTCCAGCAGAGCAAAACTAGTTTATAGCTGTTCTCATGAGAAAGACCTCAAGATCAAATTAGATGAAAATACAGTAGACACTAAAACAATTGCAATCCATCAAGGAGAAGATAAACAAGAGCATAAACCCTTCTGGGATTGTAGTCTCTATCACCAAACCAGAACCACCACCTAGTTTTTAAACCTGCTGCAGTCTAGTTTCAAATGTACTACTTCAATTGTATGATGGGCTGTGGTTGGTATGCCCAAACTTATTATTCTATGAATCTTATAACTTTCAGCATTATATGGACAATTTAAGTCACATGTTCACTTAGTGTGTTAAGCGCCTATCAGAAAGAAATGCATACTTGGTTGTAGTTTTAGAACACATGAGTTCATGCAAAATTACTGTTAGAGAAGTTTTCCAGTGGTTATAATCTGGAACATGTAATATGAATGAAGTGATCAAGAGTTTGACTTGTGACTTACACTTTAGATCATTATATAATAATTTATGTAGTCAATACTTTGTATGTCCCAGACAGTTTTCTTGAGCTTTAAGGGACTGACTCACAATGGAGCTGAGGCTTCTTCTGTTCCTTGCTACTGATCTGTAAGTAATAAACCTGCTTCACATAACTTGCGTGTGGGCATGCTCTATTTCATCAGACTCAGATGATAGGTAACCAGTGCGTGGTGGACCTAAACAGTAACTCAGGGTGCAGTGGAAAGAAGTATCTGGACATTTTTTTCCCTAGTGGTTAGCATAGTAGTGATCTTTGCTATTCTCCACAGTGTGGGGGTCCTCCTTTGGGATTGGTAATTAGTAAACCTGCTTCATAAACTGTGATTAACATACTAAAATCTCTTATGGAAAGGTAGACAACATGCTAGATTAGATATGTAATTTCGGCAGAGATGAAAAATCTGAGAAAGAATAAAATTGAAATAAAATAGAAATACATTAACAGAAATAAAAAATGCATTTGACAAACTCATCAGCAAACTTGACACAGCCCTGGGAAGAATCAATGGGTTTGAAATAGATCAATAAAAATTGTTCAGAGTGAAACACAAAGAGAAACAAATAGTAAAAGTAAATTCAAAAAATAGGTCAAGTGTGGCAATCCCAACAGTTTGGGAGGCCAGGGCTGGAGGATTGCTTGAGCCCAGGAGTTTGAGACCAGTCTGGGTAACATGGGGAGACACCATCTCTACAAAAAATACAAAAATTAATTGAGTGTGGTGATATAGACCTGTAGTCCCAGCTACTTGAGAGGATGAGGCAGGAGGATCACTTAAGTTCAGGAGGTCAAGGCTGCAGTGAACCATGACTGCACCACTGCACTCTAGTCTGGGCAACAGAGTGAGACCTTGTTTAAAAATAAATAAATAAATAAATAAATAAATAAGTGTTGAACACTTTTCAGGCAAAAATGTAGTACCATTTGATATGGTACTACAGCTTGTGGACACTCTGTTTTGTTTTTTCCCCCACTCTTCTTTTCTCTTTGTATTTCACATTGGGTAATTTTTATTGGGTATTTTATTGAGTTGGTTTTCTTTTTAAATAAATATATTATTTTGGTTGACTTTATTTTTCAATGTTGTATTTTGAAATAATTATAAATTTGGAGGAAGTTACCAAGATAGTACAGAAAGATTCTCTATACCCTTCATCGAGTTTTCCCCAATTGTCACATCTTATATAACTAAAGTACAATACCAAAACCAGGAAATTACCCTGACACATATTGTCAAACGATTTTCAACAAGTGTGCAAAGGGCATTAATTGAGGAAAGGACAGCCTTCTCAACAGTGGTGCTAGGAAAACTGAAGTCCACATGCAAAAGAATGAAATTGGATTCTTACCTTAGATCAGAGACAAAATGAACTCAAAATGAATCAAAGACCTAAATATACAGCTTAAAACTATCAAACTATTAGAAAAAAACATAAAGGAGAATCTTCATGACATTTGATTAGGCTATGATTTCCTGGACATAACACCAAAGGCATAGACAAGACAAGAAAAATAGATAAATTGGACTCCATCAAAATTTAAACCTTCTAACTCAGGACAGGAAAATCAAATACCATATGTTCTCACTTACAAGTGGGAGCTAGGCTATGGTTACGCAAAGGCATGCAGAGTGGTAAAATGGACATTGGAGATTCAGAAGAGGGGAGGATGTGATGGGGTGGAGGGTAAGAAACTACTTATTGAGTACAATTTATGCTACTTGGGTGACAGGTGCACTAAAATCTCAGGTTTCACAACTGTACAATTTATCTATGTAACAAAAAGTAATTTGTACCCCAAAAACTATTTATATAAAAATATATTAAAAATATTTAAAAATTATTATTATTATTATTATTATCTACAGTGTGTTCAACACTATTTTTGGTGCTTTGTATTTGCCATTTCATTTAATCCCCAGCATTACTCCATGGAATAGATATTCTCATTTTGCAGTTGAAGGAAGTACACTCAGAGAGATTAACCTGGATTTATGAGCAATGTATACATTATAAAGTAGAGGCAAGGAGACCAGTCAGGATGCTTTAGCAGTAATTCACTGTAATTCACTTGGGTGGAACTGTTGGTTTTTGAAAATATAAAGTGAATCTCTTGGAAAGATTCTACAATGTTATTGTTTTTGCCTCAAATGGCACATTGCAGAAATCAATTAATTTAGTTGAATGGCAACTATACTGACAAACATGTTCCTATTGCTCTTCTATATCTTGAACTATCTCTTTAATAAACGTGACATAAAAACTTTAAAACTTCTGTGCACGAAAGGACAGTGTCAATAGAGTAAACATGGTAATCAACGGAATGAAAGAAGATATTGACAAATAGCATATCTCATAAGAGATCCATATCCAAAATATGGTCAGGCATGGTGCCTCATACCTGTAATCCCAGCTACTTGGTAGGCTAACACAGGAGCATTGCTTAGGCTCAGGAGTTCAAGACCAGCCTAGGCAAGTAGGCAAGGTAGAAAGACACCATCTTTTTAAAAAAATCCAGGATTTGTAAAGAACTTCTAAAACCCAACAATAAAAAACAAGGGAGGGGTCAAGAATGCTGATTAGAAGTAGCTCTGGTCTGTGGCTCCCACCGAGGAGAATGGAAACAGCAAGTGAACCCTGCACCTTCCGCTGAGGTATCCAGGTTTTTTCATTGGTATTGACTAGGCAGTTGGCACAACCCACGGAGAGTGAAGAAAAGCAGGGTGGAGCAACAGCCCACCTGGAAGTCGCAAGGGGTAAGGGGAACTCCCACCCTAGCCAAGGGAGGTGGTGAATGATTGTGCTACACCACCAGGGAACCAGGGAAACCATGCTGTTTTCATGGATCTGTACATCCTGATCTGTACTCCTAGTCAGGAGATGTCCTTGTGAGCCCATGCCACCAGAGCCTTGGGTCCCAAGCACAGAACTGTGCAGACTCTTAGTGGCTGCTGGGGTTGTGGCCAGTAGCAGCATGTTGGGGACTTCTTAAAACAACTGAGTTCCTAGGGTGAGGGGTGGCTGCCATCACTGTGGCTCCAGTTGGCCATTTTCCTGTCCCAGTGCTGGGGAGACTGAATAGTTTGGACTGGTAGGAACTCCCCACAGTGCAGCACAGCAGCTGTGGCAGATCATGGCCAGACTGTTTCTTTAGGTGGGATCCGGATCCATCCCTATTCACTTGGCGGGGCTTCTCTGCAGGAATTTCAGCAACTCCAGCTAGGGGTTTATGGACAGAACTCTGTTCATAAACTGTGGAAACTGTGGCTGTCCATACCCTGCGGGGAGGGATGGCCACAGTCTCCACAGTTCAGCAGACTTACTCTTTCCTGCCTGTTGGCTCTGAAGAGCCTGGCAATCCAGAGGAGGGGGATTACCCCCAGCACAGTGCACCTGCTCCACGAATGGGCAGCCAGAGTGCTTCCTTAAGCAGGTCTCTGATCCCATAATCCCATGCCTCCTGACTAGGTGAGACCTCCCAACAGGGGTTTCTGGACAGTTCATACAGGAGAGTTCTGACCAGCATCAGGTCAGTGCCCTGGAATGGAGTTGCCAGAGGAAGGAGCAGGCAGCCATCTTTGCTGTTTTGCAGCCTTCACTGGTGACACCTCCAGGTGCAGGAGGGACCCAGGTGAGTTGGGTCTGTAGTGGACCCCCAGCAAACCACAGCAGTTCAGCAGAAGAGAGTCCTGACTTTTAAAAGAAAAATAATCAGAAAGCAATAATAATGACAATAATAACAACAACAACAGCAACAAAAGACCCCACAAAAACCCCAACCAAAGGTCAGCATTTTCAAAGATTGAAGATAGATAAACCCATGAAGATGCAAAAGAGTCAACAAATGCTGAAAATACAAAAATCCAGAGTGTCCCTTCTCCTCCAAATGATTGCAACACCTCTCCAGTAATGGCACAGACCTGGGCTGAGGCTGAGATGGATGACTTCACAGAGGTAAGCTTCAGACAGTCGGTAATAATAAACTTCACTGAGCAAAAGGAGTATGTTCCAACCCAATGCACAGAAGCTAAGAACCATGATAAGACATTACAGGAGCTGTTAACCAGTTAACCAGAATAACCAGTTTAGAGAGGAACAAAAATAGCTTTATGGAACTGAAAAACAACACAAGAACTTTGCAATTCAACCACAAGTATCAGTAGCCAAATAGACCAAGCGGTAGAAAGAATCTCAGAACTTAAAGACTATTTTACCAAAATAAGACAGGAAGACAATATTACAGAAAAAAATAATGAAAAGGAATGAACAAAATCTCCAATAACTATGAGATTATGTAAAAAAGATTGAAGCTATGACTGATTGGGGTACCTGAAAGAGATGGGGAGAATGACCAAAGCTGAGAAACATACTTCAGGATATCACCCAGGAGAACTTCCCCAAACTAGCAAGACAGGCCAACATTTAAGTTCAGGAAATTCAGAGAACCCCAGTAAGATACTGCATGAGAAGATCAACCCCAAGACACATAGTCATCAGATTCTCCAAGGTCAAAATGAAGGAAAAAATGTTAAGTGCAGCCAGAGTGAAAGGCCAGGTCCCCTACAAAAGGAAGCCCATAAGACTAACAGCAGACCTCTCAGCAACACCCTACAAGCCAGAAGAGATTGGGGGCCAACATTCAACATTTTTAAAGAAAAGAATTTCCAACCTAGAATTTCATATCTGGCCAGACTAAGCTTCGTAAGCAAAGGAGAAATAAAATCCTTTTCAGTCAAGCAAATGCTGAGGGAATTCGTCACCACCAGGTCTACCTTGCAAGAGCTCCTGAAGGAAGCACTGGATATGGAAAGGAAAAACCATTACCAGCCACTACAGAAACACACTAAAGTACACAGACAAGTGACACTATGAAGCAACTACATAAACAAGTCTGCAAAACAACCAGCCAGCATCATGATGACAGGATCAAATTCACACATAACAATATTAACCTTAAATATAAATAGGCTAAATGCCCCAATTAAAAGACACAGAATGACAAGCTGGACAAAGAGTCAAGACTCATCAGTGTGTTGTATGCAACAGACCCATCTCATGTGTGAAAACACACATACACTCAAAATAAAGGAATGGAGGAAAATCTACCAAGCAAATGGAAAGCAGAAAAAAAAGCAGGGGTTGCAATCCTAGTTTCTGATAAAACAGACTTTAAACCAACAAAGATCAGAAAAGACAAAGAAGAGCATTATATAATGGTAAAGGGTTCAATTCAACAAGAACAGCTAACTAACCTAAATATACATCCACCCAACACAGGAGCACCCAGATTCATGAAACAAATTCTTAGAAACCTAGAAAGACACTTAGACTCTCACACAATAATAGTGGGAGGTTTTAACACCCCACTGTCAATATTAGACAGATTATTGAGACAGGAAATTAACAAAGATATTCAGGACTTGAACTCAGCACTGGATCAAGTGGACCTGATAGGTATCTACAGAACTCTCCACCAAAAAAAACAGAATATACATCCTTCTTGGTGCCACATGGCACTTATTCTAAAATTGATCACGTATTTGGAAGTAAAACACTCCTCAGCAAATGCAAAAGAACTGAAATCATAACAATCTCTCAGACCATAGTGAAATCAAATTAGAACTCAGGATTAAGGAACTCACTCAAAATGACACAACCACATGGAAATTGAACAACCTGCTCCTGTATGACTCCTGGGTAATTA
>NW_012115555.1:1483790-1500710 GCF_000951035.1 Colobus angolensis palliatus | reverse complement strand
CAGTCAGTATGGCGATTACTAAAAACTCAAGAAACAAAAAATGCTGTCGAGGCTTCAAAGAAAAAGAAACACTTTTACACTGTTGGGGGGAATGTAAATTAGTTCAACCATTGTGGAAGACAGTGTAGCAATTCTTCACAGGCCTAGAACCAGAAATACTGTTTGACTCAACAATTCCATTACTGAGTGTATTATTTTGTTTTCATGCTGCTGATGAAGATGTACCGGAGACTGGGAAGAAAAAGAGGTGTAATTGGACTTACAGTTCCACATGACTGGGGAGGCCTCAGAATCATGGCAGGAGGCAAAAGACACTTCTTACATGGTAGTGGGAGGAGAAAATGAGGAAGAAGCAAAAGCAGAAACCCCTGACAAACCCATCAGATCTCATGAGACTTATCCACTATCATGAGAATAGCATGGGAAAGACCACTCTCCATGATTCAATTACCTCCCCCTGGGTCCCTCCCACAACACATGGGATTTCTGGGAGATACAATTCAAGTTGAGATTTGGGTGGGGACACAGGCAAACCATATTATTCTTCCCCTAGCCACTCCAAGTTTCATTTTCTCATATTTCAAAACCAATCATGCCTTCCCAACAGTTCCCCAAAGTCTCACCTCATTTCAGCATTAACCCAGAAGTCCATAGTCCAAAGTCTCATCTGAGACAAGGCAAGTCCCTTCCACCTATGAGCCTGTAAAATCAAAAGCAAGCTAGTTACCTTTTAGATACAATGGGGGTACAGGTATTGGGTAAATACAGCCATTCCAAATAGGAGAAATTGGCCAAAACAAATGGGTTACAGGGCCCATGCAAGTCTGAAATCCAGCGGGGCAGTCAAATTTTTTTATTTTATTATTTTATTTTTATTTATTTATCTTTTTGAGATGGAGTCTCGCTCTGTCGTCCAGGTTGGAGTGCAGTGGCACCATCTCTGCTCACTGCAAGCTCTGCCTCCTGGATTCATGCCATTCTCCTGCCTCAGCCTCCCAAGTAGCTGGGACTACAGGTGTCCACCACCATGCCCGACTAACTTTTTAATATTTTTAGTAGAGATGGGTTTCACCGTGTTAGCCAGGATGGTCTCAATCTCCTGACTTTGTGGTCTACCCACCTCAGTCTCCCAAAGTGCTGGGATTACAGGCATGAGCCACCATGCCCAGCCACAGTCAAATTTTAAAGCTCCAAAATGATCTCCTTTGACTCCAGGTCTCACATCCAGGTCACACTGATACAAGAGGTGGGTTCCCTTGGTCTTGCGCAGCTCTGCCTCTGTGGCTGTGCAGGGTACAGCCTCCCTCCTGACTGTTTTCAAGGGCTGGCTTTGAGTGTCTGTGGCTTTTCCAGGCCCACAGTGCAAGCTGTCAGTGGATATACCATTCTGGGGTCTGGAGGATGGTGGCCCCTTCTCACAGCTCCAATAGGCAGTGCCTCAGTAGGGGCTCTGTGTGGGGGCTATGACCCTACATTTCCCTTTCACACTGCCCTAGCAGAGGTTCTCCATGAGGTCCCTGCCCCTGAAGCAAACTTTTGCCTGGGCATTTTGGCGCTTCCCTACATCTTCTGAAATCTAGGTGGAGGTTTCCAAAACTCAATTCTTGACTTCTGTGCACCTGCAGGTTCAACACCACATGGAAGCTGCCAAGGCTTGGGACTTCCACCCTCTGAAGCCACAGCCTGAGCTATACATTGGCCTCTTTCAGCCATGACTGGAGCAGCTGGAACACAGGGCACCAAGTCCCTAGGCTGCACACAGCACGGGGACCCTGGGCCTGGTCCACAAAACCATTTTCCTCCTGGGCCTCTGGTTCTGTGATAGGAGGGCCTGCTGTGAAGGTCTCTGAATATGGCCTGGAGACATTTTCCCATGGTCTTGGGGATTAATATTAGGCTCCTTGCTACTTATGTAGATTTCTGCAGCTGACTTGAATTTTCCCTAAAAAATGGGTTTTTCTTTTCTACTGCATCACCAGACTGTAGTTTTTCTGAACTGTTATGCTCTGTTTCCCTTTTAAAACAGAATGCTTTTAACAGTACCCAAGTCACCTCTTGAATGTTTTGCTGCTTAGAAATTTTCTGCCAGATACCCTATATCATCTCTCTCAAGTTCAAAGTTCCACGAATCTCTAGGACAAGGGCAAAATGCTGCCAGTCTCTTTGCTAAAACATAACAAGAGTCACCTCTGCTCCTGTTCCCAACAAGTTTCTCATCTCCATCTGAGACCACCTCGACCTGGACCTTATTGTTCATATCACTATCAGCATTTTTGTCAAAGCTATTCAACAAGTCTCTAGGAGGTTCCAAACTTTCCCACATTTTCCTGTCTTCTTCTGAGCCCTCCAAACTGTTCCAACCTCTGTCTATTATCCAGTCCAAAGTTGCTTCCACATTTTTAGGTATCTTTTCAACAACACCCCACTCCTGGAACCAATTCACTATATGAGTTTGTTTCACACTGCTGATCAAGACATACTGGACACTGGGAAGAATAAGAGGTTTAATTGGACTTACAGTTCCACATGACTGGGGAGGCCTCAGAATCACGGTGGGAGGTGAAAGACACTTCTTACACGGCTGCAGCAAGAGAAAATAAGGAAGAAACAAAAGCAGAAACCCTTGATAAACCCATCAGATATTGTGAGGCTTATTCACTATTATGAGAATAGCATGGGAAAGACCAGCCCCCATGATCAAATTACCTCCCACTGGGTCCCTCTCACAACATGTGGGAATTCTGGGAGATATAATTCAAGTTGAGATTTGGGTGGGGACACAGCCAAACCATATCATTAGGTTTATACCCAAATGAATATAAATCATTCTATTATAAAGATACACACATGTGTATGTTTATTGAAGCACTATTCACAATAACAAAGGCATGGAATCAACCCAAATGTCCATCTGTGATAGACTGGATAAAGAAAATATGGTACATATACACCATGGAATACTATGCAGCCATAAAAAGGAATGAGATTATGTCCTTGGCAGGGACATGGATGGAGCTGGAAGCCATTATCCTGAGCAAACTAATGCAGGAACAGAAACCAAATACTGCATGTTCTCACTAACAAGTGGGAGCTGAAGAATGAGAACACATGGACATAGGGAGGGGAACAGCACACACCGGGGCCTGTGAGGGGCAGGGGCAGGGAGAACATCAGGATAAATAGCTCATGCATGCTGGGCTTAATACCTAGGTGATGGGTTGATAGGTGCAGCAAACCGCCATGCCACACGTTTACCCATGTAACAAACCTGCATGTCCTACACATGTACTCTAGAACATAAAACAAAATAAAGAAACAATTCAATTCAAAAATAGGGTTTCTTAGATTTCTCATATAAGTAAGATTGTGCATTACTTGTCTTTCTGTGTCTGGCTTATTTCACTTAGCATAATGTCCTCTGGGTTCATGCATGTTGTCACAAATAACAGTGTGAAAGAAAAATAGAATCTTGGGACCCCAAACTCATTACACCAAGGGAAAGTTAATCTTGAGGACTGAGGCACCAATACTGTCTTCCTTTTGTTCCCAAACAGAAAATGGTAATTTCACAACCCCGTGTCATAACCTCATTTCCTCTACTCTTTCCCTCTTTTCACATGTTTACTTAATTTTATGTAAAGTGTAGATTTACTGAGCATAAGATAATTAATAATCAACTTTTTCCTCTACTCTCTTTTCACAAGTAAAATGCAGATTTACTGAAGCTAATCAAAGACTCAGGAATGTAAACACTTGTGTCATGGCCTACTCTTCCCTCTTTTTTTTCTCCTTCCCCTCCTGCTTGCTCTTTCTCATTTAAATACTGAAAGTTCTCAAAATTCTCTTTGGCAAAAACATGGATCACAGATGCTCCTGTAATTTGTATTTTTCCCAGGTGTATTCCTCAACCTTGGCAAAATAAACCTTTAATTGATTGAGACCTACCTCAGTCACTTCTTGACTTACAACAGCATTTCCTTCTTTTTAAAGCCTGAATAGGATTTAATTGTGTATCCATACTACATTTTCTTTATCTATTCATCTGCTGAATGACACAGGTTGATTCTATATCTTGACTATTGTGAATAATGCTGCAAGGAACATAGGAGTATAGGTATATTTTCAAGATACTAATTTTAAATTGTTTGTCTACATCCTGCATATGGGATTACTACATCATATGATAGTTCTATTTTTACTTTTTGAGGAACTTCCACTTTGTTTTCTATAATGGTTGTACTAATTTAGATTCCTACCAACAGTGTACAAATATTTCCTTTTGTCTACATCCTTAACCCTTGTTATCTTTTGTCTTTTTGATAATAGCCATTCTGACAGATGTGAGGTGATATGTCATTGTGGTTTAAATGCAATATCTTAAGTTTTCCTATTTGAGGATACAAGATATCCTTGTATCCTTGAGGATACTCTCCCCCAAATATTACTGCTAATGTTGCTGTTTTGCATGAACCATGGCCTTGAGCTGAGTCCTTGGACACATGAGTTCTTGAGGACTTGGATATGGGTTTAAGTACTCAAGAACTATATATTTTTTTATGTGGCTGAATATTAGGGCCTGTCTTTACTGGTAAGAACTTATAGAAAAAGGAGACATTATAAAGATCTCACAAAGAGATATTTATGTTTTTTTTTCTGGGAATGAAGGAACACGGTGACCACTAATCTAGAGGCTGGGGGAAGAGCTGTCTCTGGAAATATCCCAGGCATCACTAGGGAACCAGAAGTAGAGACAAGCAGAGGTATGTTGGAAAGAGTGACATGTGTAGGTTAGCTCCAGGTGGTTTAATCACCAGTGGTCCAACTGAGGCGATATGTGAATGAGGAGATTGACAGGAAGAAGGAACCTGAAAAGATAGATCAGGAAACAAAGCTTCATTGTACAGCATAACTGCAGGCAGCTTGGTTTTCGTCCCAGTCTTCTGTCTTCAAGGGCTATTTTCATATAGCATGAGGAGCCATGGGACTAGTGAGATCTGGGCTTCTGTGCCAAGATCACCCACTTCCTCATTTCCCCTCAAATGTTCCAAATGCCTTGTATCAGCTGATTTTCTATATTCCTGCTAAAGCTTTTCCCGTGCTCCTACTCCTTCACCCTCCATCATCCTCCAATTCTCATCTGACTTCCACCCTGGAGTTTCGCCATGGCCACTTGCTCGTGGGAGCCACTGTCTGAACACAGCCCCTGAATGCTACTGATTTGGCTCTTTCTTCAGATTCTCTAGACTGAGATTTTAAAGAGATAACTTTGTGCCAAGAGAAAGGACCTAGTTTATTTGTGCCATGAAAAATTCTTATATATAACTGGTTACCTAGGAGTTGATATAAAAGAAATATGTAAGTGGTTTCACAAAAATTTTGAAAAATTTAGGGATAATTGCTTGATAAATTTTAATTAAAGGAAACCAATATTCTGGGAGCAGCATTTCTAGTTACATTACCATTGGCATTAAGGAGGCCACAGAACCTTTCAGAATACACAGTGATTCTTGATTCCTGAAGTAAATGCAGGATAGGGTCCTGGATGGTCCTTCTGGTGACAAGATAACTCCTATGTTCACATTCAACTCTGCTGACCAAGCACAGATTCCAAGAGATGCTGACCAGGGAAGATGATTTCTCCCTTGATTCTACAAAGAAGGAGTCCATGACTTTTTCTTCTGTCCTGAAGGAAGAGAGGATGTCCCTTGAAGAGAGTCTCCCTACTGTAATCCTGACCCTTCCTACTAATGGCAGTGTCTTTTTAACCCATTTACCCACATGGGGTAAATGCTCTAATTGCTCTGTCCCCACAGAGGCTGGACAGGCGATTCAGGTGAGACACTCTGAATAAGGATGCTTGACCTAGTTTCTTTCTTCTCTGACCTTCTTCTTCCTGAATGCCCTGAATAACGCAGCAGGGATACGGCCAGGGTAGACAACCGTAGAGAAGGCTGGGTCAGGCAGACACAGCTGGCAGAAGCCCGAAGCAAAACCTTTCCAGTGAGGTTTTAGCTAATCAGAAAAAGGCTCTAAAGTGACACTTGTTGCTAGCTGAAAAGTCTGTGCGAAGAGGCCTGTGAGACTGGGGAATCCCCAGATCTGATGCAGCCTTTGCCTCAGAATAAACCTGTGGGAAGTTTTCCCCTTAGACAGGAAGGAGAGGATGGATTAGAGGCCTCTATTTTGAGGGACATTGAGGTGGGGGCTGAGGAAGGACATTGAGGGCATCTTCAGGTCTCTCTGCCTATTCTTTCTTGCCCCAACTCCATTCCAGGTGTGAGTATGGTTCCTCCTTTATGCGCCCATCACAGCGGTGGAGACCCTCCTTAGACTGGGTTTACCCTGATCCTGAGTACACCACTGCTGCTGGACGGCCAGTGGCAACTTTTCCAGTCTCAGGAGCTCTAGAATTATGCACTGAATAATACAGAACATTGGAGTGGCTCAATACTTTCATGTGCCACTATTGCAAGCCTCTTGCTGTTGCCTCTTTCTTCTTTTTAGCTGGCAAACTTATATTCTGATTTTAGATTGTATTCTCTACTTTAAAAGCAGAACCTAAAATTTCGGGAAGAGAAAGAGAGAAAGGGAGAGAAGAAGAGAGATGGAGATATTTACTGTCTTGGTTGAGGTCTGAAGTAATGTTTGTCAGACATTGTTCTAATTGCTTTATAACCATAAGTACTGTCCCTAGTCACTGGGAAGAGCAGCCTGATAAGTTATAAGATTATTTATAAAAACACATGATGTGGATATGTCCATAAGGAACTGTTAAATTAAAAAAAATAAAATTGAAAAAAACACATTGATACTTCTGCCATTTGGGATTTGATGTTTAGGGCTGGCACAGTAAATCTGTGAGTCTAAACACTTTCTCCATCATTAGTACTATTCAGAACCTAAGAAATACTTCTCTACAGCTTTTGCTCTGTCTCTTCAAAAATAAACATGACTGTGTCTGAATACTGTAAAGGTTTGTGTATTGTGCCTTTGCTGATATCAGATGCACCTATTTCATGGTTAGGGGAGGATTTAAACAGCTGAAGAACTTAAAAGAGAAATGTCAACTTAATTGATTTTTCAAATACTTTCACTCGAAGAGCATAAATACAATATATTCTTGCATAATGAAGAATCATGTACCAGCAGGGGTGGGTGTCAATTTTTTTTTTTTTGGCTTGTTTTCTTGTTCCACATATTAACCTGATAGTTACACATAACAGTTGAGGAGCCTTTTGTAATATTAAACAAGACAAATTAATCTTAAATTTGTATATGTTAAGCTCTAGATGTAACATGCATGAAACATGACCCACATTTTACAAAGAGAAGCCTGGGGCGAAAATAAATTCAGTAATTTGTTGACTCTCCTAAAGCACATTAGCGATGGAAATGCAACTCACCATTATTTCCTTCTAAGAACTTTGCTCTTCTCACCCAAACTTAAGGTTCTTCAATGTGTCTAAGACAACAGCACTAAAAATTTCGGTAACAGCAATTTTCTCTCCCCTGAAATATGATCCCCACTTAATTTGCTTTTCTAAAAATCCCAAGTATAATAACTGGTTTTTAATCAATATTACAGAGATGTTTACTGTTGAATCGCATTTATCTTTTGCCTCTCAAAATCCCTGAGGCATCCAATCTTCAGCTCTTCTATAATTGAGAGGAAATTTTCGCCTCAAATGTTCATCCCGTGCAGTTTGAAGATGTTGAAGACGTCACAGTGCCAGGCACTGGATTGAGAACCTTCACACAAAAAATGTCTGCCCAGAGACAGATGAGATCCTTCAGCTCCAGTGCTGATTGGTTCTTTTCCAAGGGACCATCCAATCTTACCACGCACGGAAAATCCAGAGGTTTTTATTCTTTCTGACAGGTACGTCAGATCCATCAGGTCTGAGCTGTGTTGACTACCACTACTTTTCCCTTCGTCTCAGTTATGTCTTGGAAGAAGGCTTTGCGGATCGCTGGCGGCCTTCGGGCAGCAACTGTGACCTTGATGCTGGCGATGCTGAGCACCCCAGTGGCTGAGGGCAGAGACTCTCCCGGTAAGTGCAGGGCGGCTGCTCTTCAGAGCCTCCACTCTGGGAACAGGCTGTCCTTGGGCTGGGGTATGGGGGATGGTGATCTCTATGATCTCGGACACAATCTTTCATCAACATTTCCTCTCTTTTGGGAAAGAAAGCTATGTTGCATTCCCATTTATCTTTTAGTGATGAGGTGAGTACAATCCAATCCCCATCCTACAGGCTTAAGCCTGGAAGAGGAGGAGAGAGGAGGAAAGAGGAGAAAAAGTGTACATTTTCTACTAATGATAGGACAAAGTGAGCATGGGGTTATTTTTGAAGATATGAATTTCTCCAAAGACACAGCAGGATTTGTCATTTCAGCGTGCCCTAAGACTTTGCCTGGACTAAATATTATGAGATCCTGCACTGGGAAATGTAAGGCAGCAATGGTGTCTGTAGTCTCCATATTTGAGGAAAAGTAGTCTGTATTCCTGACTGACTGGAGCGTTTGTGGAGACAAAATCTTGGTACTGAGGGAAGCTGCCTGGCTGACCACAGACAGGGAGTCTTCAGGTTTCACTGATTTATGGGCAAATGGTGATTTGAGTGGGATTCAGAGACCCGAGTTGATGATGGACTGAATTTAGCAGAAAGGAGGATGTAAAGAAAGGAAATAACACATACTGTGAAACCACTCATTTCAGACACAGAACAATACTTTACATAAATTCTCTCTCACTCCTTCTAACATCCTGTGTGTAGATATGATTTTCTTTTACACAATTATATTTGTGATATGGATATTCTGTTACATAACCTGCCCAAGCTGGTGACCGCCACAGTTTAATTGGAATCTAGTTTATCAAATTCAAAAGCTTGTGCTCTTTCCACGAATAAATGTTTCTATCTAGGACTCAGAGGTGTAGGTCCTTTCCAGCATAGAAGGGAGTGAACCTCAATGAGACTTGGGAGGGTAAATCCTTCCTTCCGGGAAGGAAGATATTTTACCCAGGGACCAAGAGAATACGCGTATCAGAACGAGGACAGGGTTAATTCCTGGACCTATCTCATCATTCCGTTGAACTTTCAGGTTTATGTGGATAACTTTATCTCTGAGGTTTCCAGGAGCTCCATGAAAAATGGGATTTCATGCGAGAACGCCCTGATCCCTCTAAGTGCAGAGGTCCATGTAAAATCAGCCCGACTGCCTCTTCGCTGGGTTCGCAGGCTCAGGCTGGGACAGGGTTTTCCTCCCTTTCCTGGATGTAGGAAGGCAGATTCCCGAAACCCCCAGAGAGGGCGAGCAGAGCTGGGCAGAGCCGCCAGGAGGTCCCAGGTCTGAAGCGCCAGGCACTGGCAAGCGGGAACTGGAGGTCGCGCGGTAGGTTCCACAGCTCCAGGCGGGTCAGGGCGGCTGCTGCGGGGGCGACCGGGCTGGGGCCTGGCTGGGGCCTGACTGACCCGCTGGTGATTCCCCGCAGAGGATTTCGTGTACCAGTTTAAGGGCCTGTGCTACTTCACCAATGGGACGGAGCGCGTGCGTCTTGTGACCAGACACATTTATAACCGAGAGGAGTACGTGCGCTTCGACAGCGACGTGGGGGAGTACCGGGCGGTGACGCCGCAGGGGCGGCCTGCCGCCGAGTACTGGAACAGCCAGAAGGACATCCTGGAGAGGACCCGGGCGGAATTGGACACGGTGTGCATGCACAACTACGAGGTGGCTTACCGCGGGATCTTGCAGAGGAGAGGTGAGCATCGTCGTCCCTCCGTGAGGCCCACCCTCGGCCAAGGCCCCGAGTCTCTGTGCCGGGAGGGGCGATGGGGGCGCGGCCTCTGAAATCTGAGATCCGTTCATTCCACCCTAGGGGACGTCCAGGAGGCGGCGGCGGGGGCGGGGGGGTTGGTGCGTCGGAGGGGCAGGACCTAGGGCAGAGCAGGGGGCAAGCAGAGTTGGCCAGGCTGCCTAGAGTCCCCCCAGCCTCCCGGTCCGTCAGCCTCGTCCTCTGCTCCGCACGTTTCTCGCCTCGTGCCTTATGCGTTTGCCTCCTCGTGCCTTGCCTTGGCTAAGCAGTTCTCTCTGCCCCGAATGCCCACCCTCTTCCCCTGCCCACCTGCTCCGCTAACACTGCCCCACCCAGCAAGGCCCACGTGCGCAGCTCGCACCACAGGAAGCTTCAGGCTTGGCCTGGTGGAGTTAGGGCTGCGCCACAACTACGCGCAGGGCATCCAGCAGTTACAGTTGCGAAATAAGATATTTTGACTTTTTGGCTTCAAATCATTATTCATCGTAATTCTGTTTTCTTAAATGGCTATCACTAATTGCAGAGGTCTTCGAGGCGAGAGACTATTTAAATTATTGTATGCCTGGTACCTGACACATTGACTGGTATGTGGTATAAGTTCAATGATCTTCTGTTAAATTCATGAATAAATATACTCAGCTGCCAATCCACTTAGGTTCAAGAAAAAACAGAGGCTTACAAATAGACTTTATTAATTATTTTATATCATTTTGCTTAATGCTTTAAAGTAAACTCTTATTGACTTGGATATTAATAGAGTTTGTGAATACGAAGTCTGAGGAAAAAAGTGTTTGCTAAAAATAAAAACAATGCTTGAATGATGTTGTAAGGCAGAGTTTTAACTTCTTACAAAAGCTGAACAAAAGGCACAATGCAAAGGGCAGAAGTTTGGGAATAAATAGATTGAAGCCATTATATTATTGGATAAAAATAGTTTCAGATTGCTTTTGGCCTAGGTTCTCCCCTCCCCACATCACTATCCAATTCAGAAATAAACATTCTGAAAGTTAATTTTACCCATTTAGTGAGCACTTATTTCTAGACAGTTGCCTTATCAAATACCATATATGTTATGTCATTTAATCTCACAGTTGCTTGTGCATTAGAGATTAGCATCACCACTTTATATATCCTAATGTTGGTACATGATAAACGCTTCAAGTAATTGCCCACAATTCCTCACCAAGACCTTAAGTCTCCCAAAGTATACAACATTCTTTATATTCCTCACTACACCTCTATAGAGTCTAAGGGATGTAAGGCCTTCTTAAAGCCAGTTTTGAACAGAAGCAGCAATGAGTCTATTCCTGTTTGTTCTCCGTGTTAATGGGACAAAATGATACTTTCAAGACATTGAAAATTCACTGATTAATCAATCCCTAGTCTGATCCCAGTGTTATCTGTGCAGGTTCACAAAACTTTTAATTTACTTTATACTCCCTTGCCTTCTTTTGACTCACATCCTACTGCCAGCAAGTACTTATATTTTTGCTACTCCAGTTCTATTTCCATAAAATATATTTTATCATCTTTTCTCATAAATTTGTGCCCTCTATTTTTACTCCCGGTCTATTTAAGATGAACAAATTTTATAAAGCCACATAGCTGACTGTGATTTCAGTTGGACACCAGGAAGGAGAACCTAAAGAAAAATTCCAGTTCGAGCAGAAACTGTGATTCCTTCCGGATGATGGATCAAGAGTGCCGTTTAATTGGGGTGCAACCTGCTGACCTCAGCAAATCCCAATTATATGTATATGTTCACATTACAGGCTCATTAACCCAGGCCGACCTCTGCACGGATCTCAGAATATTTTCTATGGAGAACATACATGATAATGTCCGATTTGAGAACAAGAAAGTAATTCTCAATAGCAAGGAAATGGAGTAGGATAGGCAGCTAGTAATTAAACTCACCTGTGTATTAAAAAGAAACTAAGAAAAAAAGAAAATGAGAGAACATATTACTAAATAAAAAAATCACACATTAAATATTTGCTATAGTTTCACACTAAGAGAATAAAGGAAATGCAATAAAGCGGCCTGAAAGGTAAAGGATGAGATTTGTAAAGAGGCGGGGAAAGATGTGTCATTTTTTTTTACTATGAGCAGCAATCTGAGAAGATAAAGGAATCGAGTTATGGGCAAATATGATGTTTGATAACTGTTATTTGTTTTGAAGACCTGCCTACTTTTTTTTCAAATATTACAAATTTTTGAAATAACATTCTTTTTGTTTTTTGCTGTCTGTTACTAGATTGCACATTCTATAAAGGCAGGCACCATGGTATGTTGTTTATCTTTGGATTCTCAGTGATTGTCAAATTTATATTTGTTGAATGAACCTTAATCCAAGACTTGGACTCCAGGTATCTTTCCACTCTGGTTCCAAGGAGGGGCCCTTCCTCATGGCAGACGTGCTGTGTGGTCTCACATCTCACTCCTATGTCTTTTCCTGTCTGTTACTGCCCTCAGTGGAGCCCACAGTGACCATCTCCCCATCCACGACAGAGGCCCTCAACCACCACAACCTGCTGGTCTGCTCGGTGACAGATTTCTATCCAGGCCAGATCAAAGTCCGGTGGTTTCGGAACAATCAGGAGGAGACAGTCGGCGTTGTGTCCACACCCCTCATTAGGAACGGTGACTGGACCTTCCAGATCCTGGTGATGCTGGAAATGACTCCCCAGCGGGGAGATGTCTACACCTGCCACGTGGAGCACCCCAGCCTCCAGAGCCCCATCACCGTGGAGTGGCGTAAGGGGATATTGGGTTTCTGTTACTATGGGCCCCACAAGACAAACAGCTCCCTCTGATCCATTCCTTCCTATCTCTTATCCCTGATGTCACTACTGAGCTGGGAATCACAGGAGACTAGAGCACCTCTTGCTCCATGGCAAGCACATCAGAAGAATCCTGATCTCATCACCTTTCCAGATGCTAGGGAAATTACTCTGCATACCGCTGCTCTGGATCCCAGTCGTGATAGCTCTGAGGGACTGATTCTTAGGGCTGGTGATTGAGATCTTAGGGTCTAAGGTTATGGATGAGTTCCTGAGGAGCAGAGATTTGCTTCCCCACTCTCTCACCTACTCACTGTATCCAAGGACCTATTGGCTGGTCTTTCCCTCCCTTAGGGGTGGTCTGATTGGAGAACTAGGTTACTTTGATGCTTTCACCTCCTGCACCTCAGACAGGACTTCAGCTCCTCAGCAGGGATGCTATGGGGTGTGGGGACAAACACTAACACTCAGGCTCTGCTCCTTAGGGGCTCAGTCTGAGTCTGCCCAGAGCAAGATGCTGAGTGGCATTGGAGGCTTCGTGCTGGGGCTCATCTTCTTTGGGCTGGGCCTTATCATCCGTCAGAGGAGTCAGAAAGGTGAGAAACCCCAGGGGAAAAGGGGAAGATGGGCTGCGATCCAGATCCTTTGTTCAGAGATATCCTGTTTCTAGTTGTAGCTCTTTCCTCCTGACCCTGAGAGGAAGAAGGCTGGGCTGGAGGTGGGAGGAGACAGGACAAGATTGGAGGAGGCATTGGAATCTGATTTTACTGGTTGAAAGGCAGCCCTGCCACGGAGCTGACTGATAGAGCTTATTCCAGGGCGTCCTTACCGTTCATCATTGTCTCACTGGCTCCTTTCCAAAACCTTCCTCCATGAAGAGGGTCAGAGCCTCGGCCTCCTTGCCTTCTAGTGACAATTTCCTTTGTTTCAGGGGATTTTCAATTAAGGTGCTTAAGGCCTTGAAGAACATGGATGGGAAGAGAATATAACTCTAATTAAGTCACATGTGTCATTTTCCTTTGGGTTGAGAGAGTAGCTGTTAGTGTAATGAGACCTTTCTCTGCATAACCTCCTTTTGTAGGACCTCAAGGGCCTCCACCAGCAGGTACTATTTCAGCCATGATCCAGTGATCCAGGGAAGGCACAGGTGTAAGAGGGAAGAGCATGAGCTGAGTGGACCTGACCACAGTGGTCTCTGTTCATGGCCTGTTTGCTGCTATGGGGATCAAGACTTAGGCGAGGTTTGCCAGTTTCTGGGAATCCCCATAGGTTGTTTCCCAGAACCAAGCCTTAACTTTGGTAGCATCTTCTTGTGAAATGTGGAGCCAGAACCACAGCTTAAATGTTAGACACTAGGATGATGCTCACTTTGTGCCACATTTTGGTGGCTCCTGCCTGTAGGCATTTTCTGGTGACTGAAAGAGGCCACTAGTGGTGGAGATGAGGTATCATCCAATTTCCTAAAAAGACTGAACCCTTCATATTCCCCAGAAGAATAACAGCTATTCCCCCACCTCCCACACATCTGCATCAAGCTGAAGTTCTGTGTCCTCATGAGCTGATTTCACCTTTGCACAGATCTTGGGGGACGTGATGTATCTTCCTTATCACTTCATCACCCTGGACGTCATCACCCTGAACCTCAACTTTCTCTGTCTGAAGCTGCAGGAGGCAAGGGGTGGGGGAGATGGCAGGCCCACCAGCGTGCCCTGTGCTGATCATCCCTCTTCTCTCTTCTCCAGGGCTCCTGCACTGACTCCTGAGACTATTTTAACTGGGATTGGTTATCACTCTTCTGTAATGCCTGCTTGTCCCTGCCCAGAATTCCCAGCTGCCTGTGTCAGCCTGTTCCCCTGAGATCAGAGTTCTACAGTGGCTGTCATGCAGCCACCAGGTCATCTCCCTTCATCTCCACCCCAAGGCGCTGGCTGTGACTCTGCTTCCTGCACTGACCCAGAGCCTCTGCCTGTGAATGGCCAGCTGCATCTACTCAGGCCCCAAGGGGTTTCTGTTTCTATTCTCTCCTCAGACTGCTCAAGAGAAGCACATGAAATCCATTACGTGACTTTAGAGCTTTTTTACATAATTAAACATGATCCTGAGTTATCTGTATTCTCAACTTCCTTAATTGAGCAGAGGCAGGAAACCACTGCAGAATGAAGGAACAACCTTGAGGTGACCCAGCCAACCTGTGGCCAGGTGGGTTGTACCTTGAAAAGACACTGAAAGTATTTTGGGGTGTGAAGTCAGGGTGGGCAGAGTAGGTAGAAAATCAATTCAATTGTCATATCATTCATGGTTCTTTAATATTGATGTTCAGTGCAGTGGCCTGAGAATACCCCAGCCTCTCTTCTGGTTTGGTGAGTGCTGTGTAAGTAAGCATGGTGGAATTGTTTGGGGACAGATATGGTGATCCTTGGTCACTGGTATTTCAAACATTCTGGAAATCACATCGATCAAGAATAAATTTTATTTTTAAGAAAGCAAAACCAGCAATAAAAGTACTATTTTTGAGTCTAAATGATAGAATCCCAAATATATTTTGTTCATGGTACAAAGGAAGCCTAGAGTCAAGTTGATTTCAGAAGTGACTAGTTCCAGATATTCAATGAGATCTTCACCTCTCTCTGTTATATCTCTATCTGGGCATCTGTCTCTCTTTCTCTTTGTCTCTTTGTCCCTGTATAGTTCTTTCTACATATCTCTCTGCATCTTTGTCTCTGTCCCCTTGTGTCTTTCACTACATTGTTGCCTTTCTTTCTATTTTTCTAATCCATTGTCACTGTTTATCTGCATTTTTTTCTATCTCCATGTTTCCTTTTGTATCTATTTTTCTGCATTTCTCTTCCTTATCACTTCTCTCTCTCTCTCTCTCTCTCTCTCTGTGTGTGTGTGTGTGTGTTTGTCTGTCTCTGTTATATATATTTCTAGAATGTCTACCAGAGTTTTAACAACTTTAGGAAAGATTCTGATTGGCTGAGCCTGGGTAACACACACACCTCTCACACACACCATCCTGTGCATGGAAGGCTGACAGTCAGCATTGTGCCCATCCCTCTTATTAGGAAGGAGGACTGGATTTTCCAGATCCTTGTGGTGCTGGAAACGACTTACAGTGTGCAGATGTCTATACCAACCTTGTGGAGCACCTCAGCCTCCAGAGCCTCCTCACAGTGGAGGGGTGTAAGGGGCAGTTTGTTTCTTGTGGAGCCCACAGGACAAATGGCATAACTCCCTCTGGTTCTAGGGTCCCTCATTGGAGGTACCTGTTCACAGCCATTCCATTCCTTGTCTGAGCTCCCTTTGTCATTGACACAGTAACCCATTGATTCCTGATGACACTCTCTTCCCGGTTATGAGGAAGGTCACTACACACTGTGGCCCCTTTGATGTGAGCCCAGCCCTGAAGCTCTCAGTCTCTGAGTTTTGTCATAAAGACAGAATCTGGGAGCTTGTGCAAGGTTATGTAAGGCCATGACCCTGAAAGCAGACTTCCCATCTTCCTTTCTCCCTCACCCACACACTGGGCCTGAGGAGTCTTTGGCAGGCCCTTCCTTCTTATGGACAAGGTCAGAGTGGAGAACTAGGTCTCCTTGGGATCTTCATCTCTTATACTTCAGGCTGTCATGCAGGTCCTCAGACAGGGACACCAGCACACAAAGACGCACCGACACTTGAGATTCTGCTCCCCAGGGTTATAGTATGAACTTTTCTCAAGCAAAATGCTGAACGGAGTCAAAAGTTTTGTGCCGATTTTGTCCTCTTCCTTGGGGTGGGCATTGTCGTTCACCATAGGGATCAAAAGGGTGTGACGCTTCTGGGGAAATGGGGAAGGCATGTGCTGGGTTGTCCCGGGTGTCCTCAGTCTCTATGTGTAGCTCCTTGCTTTTGATCCTGCAAAGGGAAAAGGCAGGGCTGGGGATTGAACAAGACTCAAAGTTTAGGGAGACATCGAGATCTGATTTTTCTAGTTGAAGCATAAGCCCTATAATCCAGGTGGGTAGTAGATTATATTCTAGGACGTTCTTACAGTTCAACATTGTCACACTGAACACATGCTGAAAGATTCTTTATTAATGAAAGAGTCAAAATCTTCTCTTTCTTCCATTGACACTTTCATAGAAACAACTATTTTTTTGCACCTAAATTTCATTGGATAGTATGATCTCTAATGGATAATTTAATTAAAATAACAAGTATATCCTGTAAAGAACTGAGTCTCAGGCTGGGCGTGGTGGCTCAAGCCTGTAATCTCAGCACTTTGGGAGGCCAAGACGGGCGGATCACGAGGTCAGGAGATCGAGACCATCCTGGCTAACA
>NW_012115555.1:1478302-1482935 GCF_000951035.1 Colobus angolensis palliatus | reverse complement strand
TTTTGAGACAGAGTCTTACTCTGTCATCCAGGCTGGGGTGCATTGGTGCTCCACTCACTGCAACCTCCGCCTCTGGGATTCAAGCAATTCTCCTGCCTCAGCCTCCCGAGTAGCTGTGACTACAGACATGTGTCACTATGCCCAGCTAATTTTTGTACTTTTAGTAGAGACAGAGTTTCACCATGTTGGCCAGGCTGATCTCAAACTCCTGACCTGAGGTGATCCTCCCGCTTTGGCCTCCCAAAGTGCCTGGATTGCAGGCGTGAGCCACCACGCTCGGCTGCAGTTTTCAAATATGCGATACAGTTGGCCTTCTGTATCTGTGGATTGAAAATATTTAGAAAAAAATGAAAAATAACAATATAACAATAAAAATAATTCCAATTCAAAGACAACACAGTATAACAGCTATTTACATAGCATTTACATTGCATTGGATATTATAAGTAATCTAGAGATGATTTAAATTATATGGGAGGATAGGCTTAGGTTATATGCAAAAACTAAGCCATTTTTAACAAGGGACTTGATCATTCTCAGATTTTGGTACACAGAGAGGGTCCTGGAACCAATTCCTTGTGGATACTGAGGGACAACAGTACATTATCATTAACCGTAGTCACCATGCTGTACAATCGATTTCCAGTACTTACTCCTCCTGTCTAACTGAAACTTTGTACTTTGTAAACTGAAAGTTGTCATTACGTCCCTGGCTGGATACAGCATCTGCCTATGTTGCCCAGGCGTGTCTTGACTTCCCAGGCTCAGTCCATCCTCCCACCTCAGTCTCTGGAGTAGCTGGGACTACTGGCATGTGCCACTATGCCTGGCTAATTTTGTATTTTTGTAAAGACAGAGTTTCACCATGCTGCCCAGCTGGTCTTGAACTTCTGGGCTCAACCAACCCACCTTCCTCAGCCTCCCAGAGTGAGGGGATTACAGGCATAAGCCACAACACCCTGCCCTTTGTACCTTTTGACCAACATCTTCTCATTCCTCCTTGCCCCGCTCCCTACTACCCCTACTCCCCCACCTGCCGTGATTTTGACTTTTTTAGATTCTACATGTAAGTGAGGTCATGCGGTATTTGTCTTTCTGTGCCTGGGTTTTTTCACTTAACATAATGTCCCCCAGGTTCATCCATGTTGTAAATGACGTAGAAGATTTTCTTCTTTTATAAGGCTGAATAGTATTCCACTGTGTATGTAGACCAGTTTCTTTTTCTACTCATCTGCTGATGGACACTTAGGTTGATTCCATCTTTTGGTCATTGTGAGTAGTGCTGCGATGAACTTGGGAGTACAGATATCTCTTTGATACACTGATTTCATTTTCTTTGAAGATGTACCCAGGAGTGAAATTGCTGGATCATGTGGTAGTTCTATTTTAAATTTTGAAATAGATGATGAATTTTAAAAAACATTTATCTGGGCCGAGCACAATGGTACACACCTGTAATCTTAGCACTTGGGAGGCCGAGGCGGGCAGATCACCAAGTCAAGAGTTCAAGACCAGCCTGGCCAACATAGTGAAACCCCATCTCTACTAAAAATACAAAAATTAGCCTGGCGTGGTGGCACATGCCTGTAGTCCCAGCTACTCGGGAGGCTAAGGTGGGAGAATCGCTTGAACCCGGGAGGCGGAGTTTGCAGTAAGCTGAGACCACGCCACTGCACTGCAGCCTGGGTGACAGAGTGAGACTCTGTCTCAAAAACAACAACAAAAACAAAAAAACATACATTTATTTGTTTGTTTTCTTCCACATGAATATATATGTATTCCCAGAAACTAGAACACCGTTTCTATTGTGGATGCTGTTCTGTCCTACCTAACTCCCTTTGGGACTGAAGGATTTATTCTCTCATTGGTGGGAATGTTGCTGGCTGACTGCCCTTAGTTGACAGTCATCCCCTGGAATTACCTTAGGTGATGAAAGCTGCCTCATAGGATTTTACTCCACTTCCCAGGGAGAACCCACCTATGATGACTGGTCAGTGTGGGGATATAAAGGTCCTAAATCCTTTCCCTAATTTGGGCCAACTCTGAAGGGCTCTTACAAGCTTCAGAACTCCCTGGGGGTTAGGCTGAAGAATTTCTGTGACTGAATGATAGTCCAATTTCTAAAACCCTGCTTTAATTCATAAGCCTTCTTACCTAATTCTTTTGGTTACAAATGTAATTTAAATGTAGTGATTTTTGTGACTTCTTCCTTACCTATGTGCAATGTCTCTTTTCTGCTTCTTAGAAGATAAAGTTATTGATATTGTTACCCTTCATTTCCCCTCTACTTTATGCTTCCACTTGGCAAAATGAGGTACATGCACCCTTTTTTCAATATTGTCAAAGCTGACAATTTTGACATTCTGCTGTAACACTAAGCGTCCTTGGTCTTTGCTCGTAGCTTAATTCTAAAAGTTAAAAAAATTGTTCATCATTTTCTAAATATCACTCATGTATCAGACATTCTTTGCTTGCCAAGAAACTGCTATAGTAGGATCCCTTTTCAGTGAGGTCCTGCATTAAATTCAGTTTCCTGGTTCCCTACCTTCCCATTTCCTGATTAACAGTTTCACTTTGCTAAGTAATATCCTTAGTCAATTTCTAATAAAACTATGTGTGGTAGGTAAAATTTATGTCCTTTCATATCCAACAGTATTTTTATTCTTTCTATGTGCCTGATGGTGATTTTGGAAAGGTCTACATTTATTAATAAAAATAATTTTCCATTAGAACTTCAAGGCCTTTCTCATTATCTTAATAATAGAAGCTTCTGGGAGTCCCACGTTCTGTCTGTTGTTAGTTAGTTTCATTTTGGTTTCCCTCACTGGAATATTTTATGATGTTTCTTTAACCCTTGAGGTTCTGAAATTTTGAAAATGATTTATTTCGAGATGAGTCTTTATTAATTTTAATAAATACCTGACAATACCTTTCTATGTAAAGAATTGGGTCCTTAATATTTGGAAATTTTCCCCTTATTATTTGTTTTGATAATTTTCTCCCTTCATCATCTCTGTTGTTCTCTCTAGCTCTGTAATCTGAGGTTGGACTTCCTTGGTCTATTCTGTTTTATCTTTTCTACCATATATTACATTTCCTTGTCTTTTTCTTTTTTTCTTGTGCTCTGTTGTCCAGGCTGGAGTGCAGTGGCCCTATCTTGGCTCACTGCAAGCTCCGCCTCCTAGGTTCGTGCCATTCTCCTGCCTCAGTCTCCCCAGTAGCTGGGACTACATGCACCCGCCACCATGCCTGGCTAATTTTTTGTATTTTTTGGTAGAGACGGAGTTTCACCGTGTTAGCCAGGATGTTCTCGATCTCCTGACCTCGTGATCCACCCGCCTCGGCCTCCCAAAGTGCTGGGATTACAGGAGTGAACCACTGTGCCGGATCATGTCTTTTTAAATGTCAGTGAGATTTTCTTGATTACATTTTTTCAACTTTTCTATTAAATTTTCCAATTGTTTGTAGCATTCTATTATTACTTTTACAAATTAAAAATTCTTTTTTGGCCCGGCGCGGTGGCTCAGGCCGGTAATCCCAGCACTTTGGGAGGCCGAGGCGGGTGGATCACGAGGTCAGGAGATCGAGACCATCCTGCTAACATGGTAAAACCCCGTCTCTACTAAAAATACAAAAACTTAGCCGGGCGTGGTGGTGGGCGCCTGTAGTCCCAGCTACTCGGGAAGCTGAGGCAGGAGAATGGCGTGAACCCAGGAGGCAGAGCTTGCAGTGAGCCGAGATCGCACCAATGTACTACAGCCTGGGCGATAGAGTGAGACTCCCTCTCAAAAAAAAAAAAAAAAAAGGAATTCTTTATATTATTATTATTATACTTTAAGTTCCAGGGTACAAGTGCACAATATGCAGGTTTGTTACATAGGTATACATGTGCCACATTGGTTTGCTGCACCCATCAACTCGTCATTTACATTAAGTATTTCTCCTAAAGCTGTCCCTCCCCTAGCCTCTCACTCCTCAACAGGCCCCAGTGTATAATGCTCGCCTCCCTGTGTCCATGTGTTCTCATTGTTCAACTCCCACTTATGGGTGAGAACATGCGGTGTTTGGTTTTCTGTCCTTGTGATAGTTTGCTCAGAACGATGGTTTCCAGCTTCATCCATGTCCCTGCAAAGGATGTGAACTCATCCTTTTATATGACTGCATAGTATTCCATGGTGTATATGTGTCACATTTTCTTTATCCAGTCTATTATTGGTGGACATTTGGGTTGGTTCCAAGTCTTTGCTATTGTGAACAGTGCCGCAATAAGCATACGTGTGCATGTGTCTTTATAGTAGCATGATATATAATCCTTTGGGTATATACCCAGTAATAGGATTGCTGGGTCAAATGGTATTTCTAGTTCTAGATCCTTGAGGAATGGCCACACTCTTTTCCACAATGGTTGAACTAATTTATACTCCTACCAACAGTGTAAGAGTGTTCCTATTTCTCCACATCCTGTTCAGCATCTGTTGTTTCCTGACTTTTTAATGATCACCATTCTAACTGGCATGGGATGGTATCTCATTGTGGTTTTGATTAGCATTTCTCTGATGACCAGTGATGATGAGCATTTTTTCATATGTTTGTTGGCTGCATAAATGTCTTCTTTTGAGAAGTGTCTGTTCAT
>NW_012115555.1:1467187-1477893 GCF_000951035.1 Colobus angolensis palliatus | reverse complement strand
AAAGTCAGTGGTAGCTTGATGGGGATGGCATTGAATCTATAAATTACCTTGGGCAGTATGGCCATTTTCATGATATTGATTCTTCCTATCCATGAACATGGAGCGTTCTTTCATTTGTTTGTGTCCTCTTTTTTCCGTTGAGCATTGGTTTGTAGTTCTCCTTGAAGAAGTCCTTCACATCCCTTGTAAGTTGGATTGCTAGGTATTTTATTCTCTTTGTAGTAATTGTGAATGGGAGTTCACTCATGATTTGGCTCTCTTTTTGTCTGTTATTGGTGTATAGGAATGCTTGTGATTTTTGCACATTGATTTTGCATCCTGAGACTTTGCTGAAGTTGCTTATCAGCTAAACGAGATTTTAGACTGAGACGATGGGGTTTTCTAAATATACAATCATCCATCTGCAAACAGAGACAATTTGACTTCTTCTTTTCCTAATTGAATACCCGTTATTTCTTTCTTTTGCCTGATTGCCCTGGCCAGAACTTCCAATGCTGTGTTGAATAGGAGTGGTGAGAGGGAGCATTGTTGTCTAGTGCCAGTTTTCAAAGGCAATGCTTCCCGTTTTTGCTCATTCTGTATGATATTGGCTGTGGGTTTGTCATAAATAGCTCTTATTCTTTTGAGATATGTTCCATCAATACCTAGTTCGTTGAGAGTTTTTAGCATGAAGGGCTGTTGAATTTTGTTGAAGGTCTTTGTTGCATCTATTGAGATAATCATGTGGTTTTTGTCATTGGTTCTGTTTATGTGGTGGATTACATGTATTGATTTCCATATATTGAACCAGCCTTGCATCCCAGGGATGAAGCCAACTTGATCATGGTGGATAAGCTTTTTGATGTGCTGCTGTATTTTGTTTGCCAGTATTTTATTGAGGATTTTTTCATTGATGTTCATCAGGGATATTGACCTAAAATTCTCTTTTTTTGTTGTGTCTCTGCCAGGCTTTGATGTCAGGATGATGCTGGCCTCATAAAATTCTAATTAGAAAGATTTTAAACTTGTTTGCTGTTACATAAGCTTTTTCTATTAAATCTGTAGTAATTTTCATGTTATTTTATTCTCATCTTCTGTTTCATATTGTTAGAGTTTCTCAAACATTTGTTCTGCCCTCCTCAACCTCATCCTTTACATACCATATACCATCTTATTTCATCTTAAGATACATTTCTTCAAGCCACCTCCAAACTCCCCCAAATTATACCTGGTTCCTGTGTGACACTCTCTTGCTTTATCTCATTCTTTTTTTTATAAATTATTCAGAGTTTGTAATTATATGTTTGTGAAATTATGTAATATATGTATATTTCTTTCCATTGGAGTGTAAGTTCTGTGTAGACAATGTATCTCTTTTCACGTTATTTTAATGATACTCATAACAAAGTGTGGTACTTATTGCTGTAATGGTACTCCATGACCATTTTTGCATTTTTGATGAATTAATAAACATATAAACAAGTCTGGGGGCTTAGTATAGCCAATAATAAAGGAAAAAGTACACTGCTCTCTTTGCTATTATTAGTTCTTGCATGCACATTATTTAGAGTTGCATTTCTGAGAGGTTCCCATAGACTTAGGAAGGATTTGGATACTCAGGGTTTCCTAACTATGATAAAAACGAGAAGAGCCTAAAAACTAACATAACTTCAAACAGAATGCTTGTCTGCCTATGTTTATGGGACTTTCCTGGAATGCATTTTTTAAAAACTTTGCATTATAGAAAACTTCAACTATGGACGGTAGTAGTGAGAAGAGTACCAGGTTTTTTTTGTTTGTTTGTTTGTTTTTTCTTTACAGAGTCTTGCTCTGTTGCCCAGGCTGGAGTACAATGGCACGATCTCAGCTCACTGCAACCTCTGCCCCCCTGGGTTCAAGCAATTTTCCTGCCTCAGCCTCCCAAGTAGCTGGCATTACAGGCGCCTGCCACCACGCCCAGCTAATTGTTTGTATTTTTAGTAGAGACAGGGTTTCACTATCATGTAGGCCAAGATGGTCTCGAACTCCTGACCTCAGGCTATCCACCCACCTTGGCCTCCCAAAGTGCCGAGATTACAGGCATGAGCCACCGCGCCTGGCCGAGTACCATGTTTTAAAAGCCCAGCTTTATCAATGCTCAATTCATGGGCAATTTTGCAAACCCACCCAATTAATCATACGTGCACACTGGGTTATTTTGAAGATACTTTCAGATATCACATTTCATTCATAATTATTTTATTATGAAAATCTAAAGTATAATGACTTTTTAGAAAACATAACAGCAATCTCATTACCACACTAAAATTAGATAATTCCTTAATACAGTCAGTGTCAGTTTTTCTGATTGCCTCATATAAATTTGGTTCATATATTTCTTCAGCCTTTTTAAAATGTATAGCTTCTCTTCTCTCTCTCTCTTGAATTATTGCTGAAGAAATGGAGTTGTTTATCTAGCAGGAATTCCCATACTGTGGATCTTGTTGGTTGTATCCCTGTGGTGTCATTCGCTGTGGGATTTGTTAGTTGGCCTCCAGAAAATAACAATAACACCAATTGTTAACACCTATTGACTACTTACTATGTGCCAGTCTGTGCATGAAGTGCTTCATTTGTAATAAAATGAAATCCCTAGTTTGAATGTGGTAAGTGCAAACCTGACATATTTCATGTGATTTTTAAAATTTTATAAATTTTATTTATTTATTTATTTATTTTTAGAGATGGGGTTCTACTCTGTTGCCTAGGCTGGAGTGAGCACAGTGGCACAATCCTATCCCACTGAAGTCTTGAAGTCCTGGGCTCAGGCACTCCTCTTGCCTCAGCCTTTAGAGTAGCTGGGACTACAGGAGCGTTGCCTTGTGTTAATTTATTTTATGTTGTAGAGACGGGGTCTTGCTTTGTTGCCCAGGCAGCTGTTGAACTCCTGGCTTCAAGCAATCCTCCCCTATTGGCCTCCAAAGTGCTAAGATCACAGGCACTAGCCTCTGTGACCCACTAATTTTGTAAATTTAAATAGTATGATATTAAATATTAATGAAGTCACACTTTATGTGTGTAATCTGAAATAATTCAAATAGCTCAAATAATTGTTTAAGAATCACATGATTTTAAATCATGCAGGTTGATCTGTAACCCTATTTATAGTAGACCCTACATTTTTAGCTGATAAAAAGAAATATTTACTCTTATGTTTTAGAATTAGTTTTAATTCTGCTATTTTAACATTACATAAATATTTTTGAATACATCCTTTTAATAAAATACAACTATCATTAAATTTGCTTTCCACAGTGCTTCTTGAAGAAGCAGTCTGAGTTGGGCAGCATTTGTAGATTTCTGCATGACTCTGGTCATTATGCCATTCAGTATAACCTTTATGTGACACACACACACACACACACACACACACATACATGCACACAGATGCACACAACTCCAAAATGCTGGGTTCTTGCCTCATGAATCATCAAAATGTACATGAAATTTATTTGAAACCCTATTGCTAAAAACTTCTTAGCATATTGTGCATTTTAAGGTGACTATTTTTCATACTAAAATTTTTATTTTAACATATTTAGATTTCTGCATGACTCTGGTCATTATGCCATTCAGTATAACCTTTATGTTACACACACACATACACACACACAGATGCACACAACTCCAAAATGCTGGGTTTTTGCCTCATGAATCATTTTAAAAATAGACTTTATTTTAAAGCAGTTGTAGGTTCACAGAAAAACTGAGCAGAAGGTGCAGAGGTATCCCAGAGGTCCCCACCCCCGGGCCGTGGACCAGTACCAGTTGGTGACTGGTTAGAAACTGGACCACGCAGTGGGCGAGCCAGCATTACCAACTGAGCCCTGCCTTCCATCAGATCAGTGGTGGCATTAGAGTCTCATAAAAGTGCGAACCCTATTGTTAACTGTGCAAGCAAGAGATCTAGGTTACATGTTCCTTATGAGAATCTAGCTAATGCTTGTGGATCTGAGGTGGAACAGTTTCACAGTTTCATCCCCAAATCATACCCACATTCCCCCCATTATCTGTGGAAAAATTGTCTTCCATAAAACTGGTAGACTGCTGCCAGATACACTCTGCTCCCACACATGCATAGCCTCCCCCATTAGCAACATTTCCCACCAGAGTGGTACATTTGCTATAATTTAAGAACTTACATTGGCACATCATTATCACCCAAAGTCCACAGTTTACATTAAGTCTCACTCTTGGTGTTGTACATTCTTGTACATGAGCAAATGCATAATGACATTGTTCACCATTGTGGTATCAAACAGAATAGTTTTATTGCCCTAAAAATCCTCTGTGCTCTGTGATGGACATTTTCATGATAATCACTGGTTCAGATTTCCTGTGCTTACTGATTCCCAGTCTGCATTTTAAATTATTTTCTCCTTGAACTATCTTCACCTCTTCCCCAAAGTAAACATGCATAAAGATCTGTTGTATATGATATACCTTGAATAAACACTTATGGGCCATAAAGAGGGAATGTATATCCCTTCTTGGAGAGTTGAAAACGAAAGTCAAATATTACAACTTCTTGTGCTAAGAGTTCTCTTACCAATCCAATCTCATCCTCTCTCATTCTGGAGAAAGAAAAATATCTTTCAATTATCATATGAAAAGAAATTTACCCATAGCTCTACATTTGAATCTCCTAAATCATTAAGGGGTTGAGAAAAACGAAAGTGCTTTTCATATAATAAGATCTATTTTTAAAAATAAATTAATTATAAATATAATCACAATGTTTTCTTATGTATTCATGCACTATGTGTAAGGCATTGACTATGTATCAAGATTATTCAAATTCTATCAATAACTCTGCAAGGAAAGTATTATTACTCCTACATTGTGGATGAGAAAAGTAAGGCCAGAAATGTTAGATACTTTACCCATTTATAAAGTCTAAAATACTAGCCTCAAAGTACTGAGTCCTGAATTTGGATTTAGGGTTCTTTGCACCAAACTATACTGTATCAATTATTGTGTTAATGTTTTGTATTTTTTCTCCAATTAAAATTTAAACTCACTGATGCAGGTAGCATGGATAGAAATATCCTCACAGATTTCATAGTTGTTTAGAGGCATGAGGTCACTGCTGACCCATTTCCTCTGGGAGAGTTTCTACCAGGAGACAGCCAACCCAGTGGGGGACACAGCACCCACTGCTGCTGCTACATTGTCTCAGCTGTGTTGTTCCTCCTAGGGTTTCTCTCATAAGCTCATGCTTTCCTTAGCCAGGAGGGGTGAGGGGAAAGGGCTGGGGATTTCTGAAGATATTGGCATTGTTTTTCATCAGCATGTTTCCTAGAAACATCCTGCAGCTGTATTCACTATCCTGTCTCCTTCATGCCAGGGTGGCACAGGGAAAGCTACATGGTTATCTAAGAAAGCTTCATTCAGGAGGTGAGGCAGACTGCGCCTCTATTCAGGGCTCCTAGATATGTCTGCGACTTCTACTCCCATTCCTTTCCCCATTGTCACTAACCCTATGTGAGGAATAAGTATCTGTTCCTTTTCAGATACCCACATTATCGTCTTATTCTAATGTTTTTCTGACTTCCATTTCTTTTCCTGACTAAAGAATTTTTATCTCAAGGTGAGGAGGGGAGAGGAAGGCTTCTACTGTCATCATTCTTCACAAATTTGAAGTTTTGAGAACAAAATTTTACTTTTGATATTTTTGAGATTCAAAGTTCCTTTATCCTAACTTTTTTCTCTGTCATACTTTTAAAAGTCACATTGAAATTAGTACAGACTTATTTTTTGGTTTTAAAATTTTTGCTATAGCAATTCTGGGCCAAGGGCAGATGGTATCTATTAACTTCATTGTTGCCTGAATTGAGGTGTGGGTGGCAGTGCCAAGGGTAGGAACACAAGGAAGCAAGAAATACTAATGTCAGCTAAGAAATCAACATATTATCAGGCTATACTGTACTTGGTGGCTTCTGTGTTACTGGACATGAAAAATGATCTGGGAAATGAGATTAAACAGGATTGAAAGATAAGAGTCCCCCAATTCTTAGCCATAGTTTCAGTCAGCCCTGGATGAAAGACGGAAAAATTTGACATAGATCTCATAAAAGGAATTTATTGTTTCCATGGAGATTTTAGATAGAGGTTACTGAGGAATTAGGTAGCTGGGTGGCTTACTCCAGGCACGTCTTAGTAGGTAACGTTTGAGAAAAGGAAAAAAATCAGGAGGTCAGGGAAAGAATGTAAAGGTATTTGTGAGCTCTGAGGTCCCAGAGAAAGGTGAGAGGAGCACCTTAAGTCCCAGAGAAAAGGTGAGAGGAGAAACATTTAGAGGAGACAAGGGATATGATAAATCGGGCCAGAGAATAGTCCTAAGTCATGTAGCAAGTCCACTCTTCTGCTCCTGTAGATGGTGATGTACCTGCAACAGGAAAGACATGAGATCGATGGGTCCGAGAGGACTCCTGTGTCATCATCATGCCACTTCCCAATTCCTCTACAACTTTCTACCACATTCACGTCCACAACACCCTCCCACTTTCCTTCCTCTCATAGTGAGGCTTCAGCTCTAACCAATCTCAATCTTACCTTCATTTACAGGGTGGGATTCACAAGGGCCCTTGGTGTCTGGAAGCACCAACTGAACGTAGGCCTTGAATGATGAAGACAGTGCCCACCACAATGCCCACGAGGCCCACAGACAACCCCAGGGCGCAGACCACAGTCTCTGTGAGCTCTGACATGGGCGCTGGAATCTCCGGCTCTGTGGAAGTGAAGCTGTTGAGGTCAGAATGTGCAGTGTGCTCATGTGCATGTGTGTGGGATGGGATGGGATGGGGTGGAGGGTTGGCTCTGCAAAGACTCAAGGCTTAGGGAGGAGAGTGAAGTCTATCATTAGAAAACCATGAAGTGGCAGGCCTGTTCTCATCCTGTAGAGTGTACTTTCATTTTCAATAAATTTCTGCTTTTTTGCTTTACTCTTTCAAAAAAAAGAAACAGAGAGAGAGAAAAGAAACCCATGAAGTGTGGAAAACAAGTTTTGGGATATAGGAGTAAAAGGCAGGAAGTTCTAAACTTGACAGACAAGAAAGCATCAAAAAATGGTGAAACTCATCCTTACCCCAGTGTTTCAGAAGAGGCTCGTCCAAGCCCCAGTGCTCTACCCTGCAGTCATAAATCTCATCAGCAGAAGGGAGGAAGGTGAGGTAACTGATCTTGAAGAAGGAATGATCACTCTTGGAGAGGAAGCTGGTCTCAGAAACCCCTTCTGTGACTGAGTGCCCATTGCTCAACCATGTGATGTTGACCACAGGAGGAAAGATGTTGTCCACAAGACAGATGAGGGTGTTGGGGTGACCCAGCGTCACGGGAGACTTGGAAAACACTGTGACCTCAGGAACCTCTGTGGTGAGGAAACAGCACTGATGTGAAGTGCGAATAGCTCTGCCCTGATCTTCTGCATTACATCCTGGAAGAGCCCTCCTACCAGCATTTCACCACCTGATAGTCAAAGAGGCCTTATTTACCTTCTGCTTGGGAGCAACGACACATTGCCTCTGCTTTATTACCGTGCCCTTCTCTCTGTGGGTATGTTTAATAAAGTAGGAGGTTGATGAGACCTCTCCTAGAAGGATTTAATTAATGCATAATGGAAAGACCCTTGTATTACATGGGAAGATGTGATTTTAGAGATGGGAGATGATAAAATTTCAGCAATTGCCATGAGAAGATCTGAGGATCTCTTGGAAAGAAAATAATGAAACTTGGTATGAAGGGATAGACTGAGTAAAGAGAGGCAGAATGGTGGACACATACCATTGGTAGCAGCGGTAGAGTTGTAGCGTTTAGTCACGATGTTCAAGTTGTGTTTTGCTATAGCCAAGTTTCTCAGTGCACCCTGTGGGTCAAAACCTCCAAATTTGCTTAACTCAGGCCATCGCCAGGCCGTCTCCTTCCTCTCCAGGTCCACGTAGAACTCCTCGTCTCCATCAAATTCATGGGTGTACTGGCCAGAGAGACCGTAAGTCTGGTACAAGTTTACACCACAAGAGGCAACGTGGTCAGCTGATGAGTGAAGATGACAAGCAGGAAGGTGGAGAACAGGGGAAGAAAGAACCTTAATACACAAAATGATGAAAGAAACTGACTTTCAGATATTATGGGCTTCATCTTTGGCACAGTCCGTGGACATTTCCAGCCCCTGCTTCCTCCCCTCTTTGTGTTGTTGGTAGTTGTCCGGTTAAAAGTGCACTTTCTTTCCCACTATAGTGTGCGCTACACAAGGGCAGAATATCGCATGTCCAATTTTTATTATTTTGAGTGCCTGGCATGTCATGGACTTATGATTAAATAATGTAAATGAACAAAAGAAGGGATGAATGAGTTATCATAGTATTTAGCTTTCTTAGTCGGAGATTAGATTTACTTCCCTCTGCTTCCTGACATTTATCTTTCACTTAATTCTTCCATTGGTTAATAACAAATTGATTATACTTCCTTTCTTCTCAGGACTGGCTCAGAATAGGATACTCTACACAGAGGTCTTTCTTTCTTTTTTTTTTTTTTTAAAGGAAAAGCATGCAGGATCTTATTAATTTAAAATAATTTCTGCTAACAATCATAGGATATAAGAAAGAGTATAACAAGATCAGAAATAACATTACAAAATATATAATAAATAAACAATGCCTCCTTCTAAGGTCTCCGTTTTGTTAATAGTAATGGTCCTTAGAGGACAGCAACTGATTTCTTCTGAAATGAAAAGTGGAAGCTCTACTAGTTTTTGGATTTCTGTCATTCCTCCCACCTTTTTTTTTCTTTTCTTTTTCTTCTTTTTTTTCCTGTGAAGAAGGTTACTAAATGTCTACAGCGTTCTGACTCAACACTTAGAGTCACCCTTTTTCCTCTAATGGGCAGTGTGCTTGTCTGAGGATGCCAGAGCAGAACAGCGGCCATGCAGTACAATGCCAGCCAAGTGAGCCGAACTGGACATTCTTGTCAAGACATGTGTAAACCTTTTACCATCGTATCTTTCCTTCCTTCCCCACTTTCTGAGCATCCACAAGTGTCAGACACAGCAGGGAATGTGTAAAACACCAATCAGGCATGGTCTACCATTAAGGAATAAACTGAATAGTGGGAGAGTCAGGTAGGTAAGGGAACAGACACTGTAGTAAGTTCTGTACTGTAGTAAGTTCTGTAAGGAGGATATCCACAGCCTTACAGTTCAACGTCCTTCACAAGTATCTGCCAAGCAAACCAAACTACATTATCCTTTCATGTTCCCTGGTCTTTGCCGTGGTCTGTTGTTTTTCTCCCTGAAATGAAATTATCTTTTAGAACTTCCTGGAGAAATCCTAAAATCCATCCTTGAGGTTTCTGCTTAAGTTAACAACTTTGTAGCTGAGTCCTCTCATCAACATGTTTTTGACCACGTTATGACCTCCAGTCCCTCCATCTCAGTGTCTCCTGTCCAAGTTTGTCTGTTCTTCTTCCAGCTCACCTTCTTCCCTATCCAGCATAACTTGCCCTGGTTGGTCTTAACAGGCCACCAACAAAGCCTTCTTATCCTTGCCATAAACCTTGACTCCTTGTTCAAACATGAATATATGTGGAATACATGCAATCCTTCTTTTCTTCTGGTACTTGTCTTGGGTACCAATTTTGCTAGAGGATGTCACCCCTGCTGGCCCACCTGGAACCGAGTCACTTGTATTGTTTCAGCCTCTGCTGGGTCCACTGCCCTGCTCAGCAATGGCCTTCTGCTTTCCTGCACCCCATACTGTTTCCATCACTAGTCTGCGCACCCTCTGCAGGGAAGACAGCATGACTTTTCATCTTTGAATCCTTAAAACTTAGCTCACTTTGTGCTCAAACATGTGTATTGAATGGCAGTTGCTATATTGGAGGACCACATAGATGTTGGAGAAAACAGACAGGCACACAGGTAGCAGAACCATACGAAGGCCAGGATCGGTCATGACCAGGTCTGTGTTCTGACATGTGAGTCCTGAGCACTCTTGCTTGTGTGGGCCCCTTCCTCCATAAAAATATGGAAAATTATATTTTATGACTGAGTTGGTATAAAAACAATATAATCTAGGCTGAATTAAAAGTTAAAACATTTTCTTAGGCTCTAATATTTCTTTTTTTTTTTCTAATTTTAAAGGAGTTGAAACATTCTCATGTTGCTTTACAGTATGGAAGCTACCCTGCACTGCCCACATTGTGCCTGATGGATGAGCCGAGCCTGACCAGGGCACTCTGGTGTGAGGTTGAAGAAAGGAAATTTGGAACAAAGACACCAAGTGTCCTGGAAAGCAGGTGAAACTTCCACTGCCAAACAAAATCAGAATGGGAGTAGCCACGGTTAATAAGGTTATGAAAGTTTAGAGTACCTTCCAGTTCACTTCCCCTTTTAACTATCTGACTTTTCAACTTTTGTTTTACAAACCCACTGTCCATCTCCATAAAGGAGTAGGGAGCCAGAGATGGATCCTGAAAGGGAAGAGGGAGAAAGGAATGCATGAACAGAGGTGGAAAGAGATGGACAACAAAGACAGAGGAGACTAAAAGACCAAATAATTAATATGTGCTTCCTTCCTTCGTTCCTTTTTATTTCTGTCCTTTCCTTTCCTTTCCTTTCCATTCCTTTCCATTCCTTTCCTTTCCTTTCCTTTCCTTTCCTTTCCTTTCCTTTCCTTTTCCTTTCCTTTCCTTTC